>NC_081558.1:211814907-211851752 GCF_022355385.1 Mustela nigripes
CTCTCTCTCTGCCTGCCTCTCTGCCTACTTGTGATCTCTGTCTGTCAAATAAATAAATAAAATCTTTAAAAAAAAAAAAAAAAGAGGGTGATAATGTAAAGCACTCACAACCAATAAAGGGCTCATGCCCAAAATATTTTAAAATTGAATGTTTCAGGTTTTAGAAATGTAAAAGAAAATGACTTTCTTGATAGAAGAGTGGAAAAGCAGCCTGAATGGGCATTTCACAGAAGTAGATACTTAACTGGCCTTAAATAAATGAAAAGATGATCATAGTCACTGGAAATACAAGTTCATCTCCTGGTGGAGTACCACTACACACCCACCTCCAGCAATGGCTGAAAATTGGAAAGAATAATGATTCCAAGTGTTAGTGAAGGAAGGGAACGGAGGAGATTTTTCATGAACTGCTAGGGGATAAACAGAGCAATTTTTAAAACCTGGAAAAACAGCAGAACAGCATCTCTGTGTGTACGAAGTGCACGAAAAGACACTTAACAAGACTCTTCCTAGTGGCATTTTTTTTTTTTTTAAGATTTCATTTATTTGACACACAGAGAGAGAGCACACAGCAGGGGGGAGCAGGAGCAGCAGGCAGAGGGAAAGGGAGAAGCAGAGTTGCTGCTCAGCAGGGAGCCCGATGTAGGACTGGATCCCCAGGACCCTGAAATCATGACCTGAGTGGAAGACACATGCTTCACAGCTAAGCCACCCAGGTGCCCCCGTCCCCCAAGTGGCATTATTTATAATACCTGTAAACTGGAAATAACCCAAATGTCAATCAGAAGTCAAAGAGATAAGTAAATCAGAACATCTTTACATAATGGGATACCATAAAGTATGAACAAACCACAATTTATAAACGTAACATGAAGTGAACTTGTAAAGTTGTAACTAATCTGGTTTGGAGATCAAGATAGTAACTTTGGGGGCTTGGGTATTGATTGAGCGGGTCATGGAAGTGGTGTTGGGGGGATTTCTGGCGTGATTGCCATTTTTTTTTCATTGTCACAGGTTTAGTTGATTATAATTAATCTGTATACTAATGGTTTTTGTACTTATTTCTATATATATAAGTAAGTTTAAACATAGTCTATAATAATGATATTGATAATAGAAGCTTTTTTTTTTTTTAACAGTACTAGGATTCATGACTTACTTGTGGTATCTTATTTTTAAGAACTTCATAATATACCTAAGGGAATAGGTTAGGATAATAATAGCTCTGCTGCATGGATGGGGAAACCAAGACCTTAAAGTGGTTAATTTGTCATTTAGGGCCTTACTATTTTTACTGTTTATTTATAAGAGCTATTTATATATCAGAGAACTCAATCTTTTTTATGTATGTTTATATTCCTTCCCAGTTTTTTTGTGATTTTTAACACGCAAATGTAAAGCCTCCCTTTTCCTCTATTACTTGACATTTAGGTTTCTTTTTTTTGCTATTGCAGACAATACCAGAATAAACATTTTTCCCTGTCTTTGTGAGCGTCCTCAGTATATCCTTATGATAAAGTTTCCAAGTTAAAAAAAAAAAAAAGATTTTATTTGTTTATTTGAGAGAGAGAGACAGAGGTAGAGTGAGAGGGAGAAGCAGACTCCCCCACTGAGCAGAGAGCCCAGTGCTGCGGGGCTTATCCCAGGACCCTGATACCGTGACCTGAGCTGAAGGCAGACACTTAACCCATTGAACCACCCAGGTGCCTCCCCACCCCAGGTTTTGTTTTGTTTTGTTTTGTTAACTGAACACAGTTATTCTATGTAATTAAGTTGACTGTATTTTTTTAGTATAAGTAATGAAATGTTTAGAAAATTACCCCATCTATCCTGATGGTAGCACTGTCCTTTTACTTGTTCAGCAAATACTTACTGATCATGTACTGTGGGTCCGTTAAGGAGCTCACTCTGTAGTGGAGGGAGACAGAAGCTAAGGTCTGAAGCCAGTGCCAAGGCAGGTTACCGGTATGTTTCAGTAAGGGGGTAGGACCCGAGATGTGCACTTTAGAAGAGTCACTCTAGTATCTTACTGAAGGAATCCAGAAATGGGTTGGTGGAGATGAGAAGTGATTGTATTTGGATGTTCGCAGGAGGTGGAACCAGCAAGATGGGGCAGCTGTTTGCGTGAGGTCGGTCTGTGGAGGAAAAGAACTCTCACTCGACTCCGGGAGCTTTGATTCTGTTGACGCGGAGGAAGGCGGTGTCATTCGCTGTGGTAGAAAATAGAAGTGGAACTTGCATTTTGAGAGAATTGAGCTTTGTCCTCTTCGGTTTGGGGAGTCTGTGCGACATTCCGGTAGAGCTTGTTAGCGCCGCAGAAGCGGGTGCTCTCTCCGCTGTCCTGCCCATCGCACCGCAGCGGCTGCAGCCAGTATTGGACCATCTATTAGTTTGCCAGAGCTGTTCTAAGTATTCTACACATGAAAGCACTTAACCTTCACCACGGGCTTTTGAGGTAGATACTGCTACTGTTTTTTTAGGAAATTACGGTTGGAGGTCGCTGGTTTATTCAGGAAGACAAGCTCAAGAATTCTGGGTCCTCAGTTCGTTGACCAGGATTTGACATTTTGCCTTTGGCTTTAGTCTGTGATTAAAAGTGTGGTTGAATTTAAGAAGAAAGGTTTTTTTTTTTCTTTTTTTTTTAAAGGAAGAATTAACTTTTATTAATTGACTACCGCGTAACTTTGACCAAGTGTTAATTTTCCGTGTCTATGGTGAAAATTGTGGCTGTGGTCAAAGCCTACCTGTGGGGTAATTATCGGCCATTCATGGTTGGGGTGAGCTTACCTGCTCTGGGTGCTCTGAGGACTGTGTCAGAAGAGTTTGGAGGAATCCAGCGTCCTGTGAATTTGTGCCTATGTGTTTGTTTAACTTTGAATTACAGGTGTTAGTGGTGAGCACCGTGAAGACAGATGGTTTGCTTGGTTTGGGGGATGCTGGAGTATTGATTGCATACACCTGGCAGGTACAAAGCAGTATCTGAGCAGTGTTCCTTTGCACTGGTTTCTAAGGAGCTGATCTGCTGGAGAGGGCTTTCTCGAGAAATCAGAGATTACTTGTGCAACTTGAACAGTTCTCGATTGATGAAAAGCTCATACGTGAAAATAAGTATTAAGGGTGGTTATCTGGTTGCTTTACAAAAAGATTTCCTTAAGGTTTTCTCTGACTACAGATTTATAGACACTTGAATCACTGTATTTTATGACATCTAACAAAGAACTGTTTTGTCAAGTGCACGTTCTTCTTTGCACTTTGTAGTTTTAAAAGTTTTTAGTATTACCAAACATCCTAAGGTCCTTCTGGAAGGAACTATCAGGTCAAAAGGTGGAGACCTTAGGATATAAATACATCCTTTCAACTTCACTTGTTGTCTTCTTGTAGGAGGAGAGACTTCAGCATGCAAACCTTCATCTGTTCGGCTTGCACCGTCATTTTCATTCCATGCTGCTGGCCTTCAGATGGCTGGACAGATGCCCCATTCACATCAGTACAGTGACCGTCGCCAGCCAAACATAAGTGACCAACAGGTTTCTGCCTTATCTTATTCTGACCAGATTCAGCAACCTCTAACTAATCAGGTAAGTTTACGATGTAGCAGAAATGATTTGTTGGTTGGTGGTTTATTCCTTAACATGGGACGACAGTAAATAGACAAAAATGGTTTAATGGTTTTCAGTTTTACATGCCACATGAGGGATGATAAGTGTGCATTCAAAAGTTTGTTGGCTTTTTCTTTTTTCTTTGCATCCCACTTAATTAAAAACACTCAAACCAGAAGCACATTCTCTCATTCTGTAATAGGGAGGAGAAAAGTTATTTTTAAAGAATATTAATTAAAATAAACTGAAAGCGTATTTTTATGAAAAGGTGGGTAAGAAAAATAAAGTTAAAGGAAAACAAGTGAGATTCCATTATCACAGACTTACAGAGCTGATTTTATGCTGTTTAAACTATTTTAGTGCACATTTATCCCAGTATGTATGAAACTTCTTAAAATGAAAAAGAATGTAAAGCAAATTAATCTTGCTCATCATTTTCATATTCAGACTAGAGAGTCAGCCTTTTTTTTTAATGGATAGTTAACAGTAAATGTGGAAATCTCTCACTATACATACGTGTATACGTGTGTGCATGTGTGTATGTGTGCATTCGTAATATTTCCTGAATTAACTGCACTCATTGCATTGCTTTTTGGTTTGGGAGAATTTGCTTTTGTTACTAACTATAGTTGAGGTAAAATTTCTTTCTCCACCAGGATGGAGGGTATGATGAACGCCAACCAAGGATTTTTTTCCATGCACTTCGGAATTGGGGTTGCCACTGTGTTCTTTAGGTTGTTTAATATATCAAATGATGATCAAAAACTTGGAAAATTTCAATGTATTTCTTATGCTGGATTATTTATAGGAAATGTTCTTTATTTTTAATTCAATAGCATGTGGTTTTAATAGGCACTTGGCTGTAGTAAAGTAGCATTATGATGAGGGGGCACCCCCTTGTATTTATTAAGATTTTTGTCAGCACTTGATCTGGCTTTACATTTATAAAGTGTATGTAGCATGTGAATAACATTCATAGTTAATAGTAAGAAGAATTATGACAAGACTTAAGAATTTGTTTTATGTAGTAAATTGAGAAGGTTTATATTTGAGAATTGGAGCAGTTGAATGTTTAAAGCTGGAGAGTGTGTATATACCAGAAAAAAGTTCTGTGGACATCCAAAAAGTAGTAATAGCACAAGGAATCATTTGTATTGTGCAGTTGGCCCTTGAACAACATGGGTTTGAATCGAGCAAACCCACTTAAACGTGGATTTTTTTTTTTTTTTAATAAATAGTGTATAGTAATGTAAATATATTTTTTTCTTCCTTAGGATTTTCTTAGTAATAGTTTCCATTCTCTAGCTTACTTTATTGTTAAGGATAGCGTATATAAAATACAAAGTATGTGTTAATCAGCAGTTCGTTGGCAAGGCTCTGGTCAGCAGTAGGCTATCAGTAAGTAAGTTTTTGGAGAGATTTTCAGTTGCATGGGGCAGGGGTGGGGGTTGGTATTCCTAACTCTCGCATTGGTCAAGAGTCACCAGTACTTTAAAGAAACAGTATGTTTGGATTCATTTTCTCTGTTCAAAATGCAGCCTCTTAGGCAGGGTACCTGTTTTTAATATTTTACAGCTGAACAGACTGTGCTCCCATCTGTGACTTCTCCAAGTGTTCAAGCAGTAGACTTGGAAGTCTAGCTCAGGTTCTTTTCTTCTTAGACACAGCGCTCTTCTGTTCTGTAGCACCTGGGGCCTGCGGAGTGCTGGAAAACATTGCAGGCCTTTACAGTTACTCAGTTAGTGCAGTACCTGTTTTTAGATACAGCTAACATCTTATTTGTGGGTGTATTTAAGATAAATAATTCATTTAGCATTTCCATTTTAAGTTATAAAATACTTTTAAAGATTCATATGATACAAAAAGAATGTCTTTTAAGTAACAATATTCAGCCAGATATTTCTGCCAACCCCAGGAATTTCTGAACCTAATGAGGCAGATATGAAGAGGTTTTTCTTATAACTGAAGTATAAAACACTAAAACTGCATTGATATGGCATGGTCTGGAGGTCCTAAAACACGGGCTCAAGGTCCTGACTCATGATGTGGTTGTGGGAGGCGAGTCCGGTCACATGGGCCCTTCTCTGTTCCTTGAAGGTGAGATTGGGACCTTAGACTATAACTCCCTAAACCTAAACTTCTCTAAACTTAAGTCTAGCTGTAAACTTCTATAATTTTATTATTTGATTGCAGTGGTTTCTTAATAATCATCCTATCAGTATGTTTTTCTCCCCAAAAGATTTATTGAACAAATAATCGAAATGAGCTAACGTTAACATTTCATTTCTGGTTATATGAGTGGTGTGTCTTATATAAGTTTTAAAACCCAGTTTTGTTCAAAAGATAAATTTAGGAAGTAGGAGAAATGTAGTAGAAGGAATCGTAGAAAAGTATGCTTGATGTTAGGAATGCACGGTCCTTTTGCGCCATGAGCGTTTGCACAGTACCTTCCGTCGTTCGTGGACTCTCCTGGGACTCTGGATGTGTGCTGCCTGTGGCTTTCAGCTGTAGCGGTCACTCTCAGAATAGCAAGGAAGGCAAAATATAGTGCTTCTAATTCTTCATTATATATGAAATATGAGATAAATTTCAATAAAATGGATAGAGTAGGTATTACTAAGCTGAAAGACAGGTTTTAAATAAATTTCTGAAGCGTATACTCTGGAATCTTCACAGGAAAAAAACACAAGAGATTGTTTAAGCTCTTGTAACTTTCTTAAGCGGGGTAAGCAAACTGTGCTTTTCTTCACTCTGTGATCTGTGTGTTCACCCAGCAAGGTCCAAGAACTGTGAGCACTGGGAATGTGGGTTTTTCTAGTTCCAGAGCCAGATAGCTTGAGGCAGCAGGAGGATAGCTCATCAACTGGCCATTTTGCTGTGAGGACAGGTAGGGAGGCTGAGGGACAGGAACAGCCTGATGAGCTCCTTCCTAGGTTCTCTGAGCACAACAGGTTTTCTTCTGACTGTGGAAGGGAAGAAGGGAGCTTGCTCTGTTCCTCTGTGTTCTCCTGGCTTTCTGATGAGAAGTAGCGGGAAAGGGAGAAAGCCTCAAATTCTTCAGGGGGCCAGCCTTGAGTCTAGTGTAGGTTTGTCCCTGAGTGTTTGGAAATGTTATTTCCTAATTGTGCTTACAGCAGCACAGTATTGAAACACAGATTTGGCTACCTAACATGAAATTGCAATGAAAGTTAGTGAAGGGAGTGTTACTTAGTGTGTAGAGTTGAGTTTGCTCTTCCCATATAGTTTGGGCACTTGGGTCTGTACGAGGTGCCATTTTGAAGCAATGAAATGTAATCTGGTATGAAGGCCAATTGTGGGTAGAATATATCTGGCTTATATATACAGATTCCTCTGAGGTGGTAATTTCTCTTGCAAGAAGTATGTAAGAAAAGTAAGGTGTTTAGAATTAGCTCATCAGTTGGGCCTCAGAGACAGAGTTGGCCAACTTTGGAAGAGGTTAGTGATATTTTATGAAATGCCAAGCACACAGCACAGACTCGTATTGAGTGCAGGAAAACCGTCGTTACTCAGTCAGAATTAGTTCCTATCCAGTTTCTTGTATGTCTGTATATTCAAAATTGGTGTCTTGATTGTGTGATTTTTGTGTTTTGAGTGAGCATAATTATTCCTGGAAAGATGTAGTCATTGGTTCTGTTTTTCAGATGTTTAAATATCAGTGGAATTGTAGATGGGCAAGTTAAAAACTCAAAACACATTTGAAGTTTTGTATATGACTTATTTTTAATAAAGTGAATTTTTAATACATTCATATGCTTATTTTGTTGGTGTTTATTATTTGGATGGGGGAAGGGTTGTTAATGGAATGTGGTTGAAATTCATTTTTAAAAGAGTTCCATGAGCTTTAAGGTGTTCTCTGGAACTTATCTGTGGTCAGCTCCTAGTGTAATTGTAAGTAGAGATTTTGGTATAATGGATTCATTTGTTTATTCCACAAATATTTATCAAACATCTATGTGCCCACCACTGTTTTAGGCAAAGGGAATACAGTACTGAACAAAGGAATCCTTGACCTCACCGAGTTTTTCCTGTAGTGGAAGGAGAAGGAGAGGAGCCTAAACCAGTAAATGAGTCAGTACAGTCTATCAGGTGGTGCTAGGTGCTAAGGGGGAACGGGCATGTGGAAGGTAAGGTCAGGCATGTTACCGTGGAGAGCACGATTTCCTCAGTTGTGTTAAAGAAACAAGTTGCAGGGGCTCCTGGGTAGCTCAGTTGGTTGTGCCTGACTCTTGATCTCGGGAGCGGAGCAGTGCCGTGCTCTGTCCCTGCTCCGTGGCCTCCTTGCTTTGCTTCGTGGTGCCAAGTTGGGCCTGAAATCCTGTCCTGGGAAGCTGCATGTTGGATTTCTCTATTGTCAAGCAGGTTGGACTTTAGGAATAATTCAGAAGTTATTCCTTGTACGGTGAAGAAGCCCTCTTTGGGCAGCATCCTGTGTGTCTCCTGGCCCCCGCCATGTCTGTGATCCTACTGTTAAATCTGAGGAACAAGTTCGAAAGCCTTGGGCAGCTGGCACATTATCTTCTCATTTCATTGATTTGTTCCAGTGGTTTCTTCACTGGAATCTGGTTGAAAGAGATAACTGAGAGAGAATGTATAATGTTCTAATGTAGATATCTTTTTGTTTTTTTTTTTAATACATACATACAGGTTTCAGAAGAGAGGGGATTTGCACCAGTGAAGTATAGTTAAAGTGCTAGTCTTTTCTGTCTATTTAAGGTGATGCCTGATATTGTCATGTTACAGAGGCGGATGCCCCAAAGCTTCCGTGATCCAGCAACTGCTCCTCTGAGAAAACTTTCTGTTGACTTGATCAAAACATATAAGCATATTAATGAGGTAAGACCATTGATTTAACAGCATATCTTGTAATAGAGCAGGAAAGAAAAGTTATTTTGTGGCCCTTTTAAACATAGTAAACTTTATTCCCAGTGATTGCAATATTGATGGTTATTGGTAAGTCAAAGATTTATAGATAATATAATTACATTGTAGAAGAAAAATCTATTAACAGACTGCCAAAAATTAAGCTATTTGGGGATAACTTCTCCCTTTTTTCAAAGTTGTATTTAATATATGATGATATTAATTCTGTAATAACTCTTCTCCAAAACAAGAAAGAAGAAAGGAAGGGACTAAGGACACTGTAAAATTATGTATATGCTAGAATTTTGCTTAAATGTTATATATCTCTTTCTGTTTTTGCCATGGATATCAGGAAGCTCAGAGATCTATTTATACCCAGTTAAGAGGCATTTGTCCTAATTTATTTGATATATATATATATTTCTATGGTTTTAAATTGTCTTTTAAATTTTTATGTGTGTTATTCTGTACTAAGATATTTAAAAACATTTTTGGTGGATGTAAATAGATTAAGAAAAAAACCCCATTTAGCACTTTGAATTACTCCTATTCCAACTTGGCTCTTCACTTGAATAAATTTTTTTCTGGTGTCTTAGACCTTTGACTTGTCATTTGCTTCTAGCCTCAGCTCTAGCTTTGTAATTAATTATGAAATGAGCTTTTCTGGAGAGGAGTAGATGTGCCTCTGCTTCCTTTCCACTTCATGGGAGCCCTGTGTCCTGTCACACTAAAAGGTTATGCTCTAGCAGCTCTAGAGGTATTTAACTAAAAGGATGTTCTTACGTATGTGTAAATTTTACTGCACTTTGATGCCATTTAATGCCAGTATTGTTATATTACTGTGGCAATGTGGAAAGATATGATTAGAATGAACTCCGTGAGGAACACTTTTCAATTGGGTTTTGTACATAATTGATGATTTAGAAAAGATGTGCCAAACTAGCTTTTGATTACCTGAAAAATCTGATAAATTATTAACAGTTTATTCATGTCAGTTTGTTAATATTTGGTTAACTGTTAACAAAACTAAAAAAGTTGTTAACAAAGCTGTTGTTAAGCTTTGATGAAACAAAAGAGTTTCACCAAAAACAGTAGCTTTGCCGAAGATTGTTTTTTAACTGTTTCGCCATCTTGTAAACTAGAGTTGTTCTGATGTTTTTCTATGCAGTGTAATTTAGAGTTTCCTCAGTTAGTTACCAGTTACATGGGCTATTGCCTAGTCTACCTGTTATTTCTTACTGGTCTTAGAAACAATTTAGTAAGGAAAATAACTCTGATCAGTCACAGGATTTATGGCCTGTAGTGTGGGGAGGGGGAGGGAGTGGCTGCTTTTCATTAATTGTTACTTTGTTAGAGACTTAAAAAGTGGGCACTTCTAAGAGAGTCTTTTGTATTAGTAGAACTTCAGTTCATATGTATCTTGACTTTCATATTTAAAACTTTTTGCCTTCAGAGCAAATGTAAAATTGGGATGGCCTGGCAGAGGGCATGAAGATACTGACATGAGGAGGATGAAAATGCTCTTTATTTGGTTTGGCGTTTGCTGATTACATTGGCATTTCTCTAGATTTTTCCTGCCAAATCCCTTGTATTACACTCTTAAGAGCTGTGCCCCCTCATTGTATAGAAATTATACCCTAGTTTAAGACTTAAATGTAAATTGGGCCCTGTTAGTCTTCTTGAATGGGCTACTTTGGACTCGTCACTTAACATCTATTTATAAGTACAAACAGTGTAATAGAAAAGTGAATTTCAGGGTAGACATTTTTCATTGGTTATATATCCGTGTTATTATGTAATTCTAATAGCAACTGTAGAAAGTTCTTTATTTCATTTTTTGGTATTGGTTATAAAGAATAAAAATTCATCAATTTCCTCCTGATGACAGACTTGTCTCATACATGTTCTTGATATATATCATACGTGTGTACGTGTGTATGTATATATGTGTATGCCTCCTGCTAACCGCCGAAGATTTAAATTATTGAGTAAACACTGTATACTCTCGTTTCAGGTTTACTATGCAAAAAAGAAGCGACGACACCAACAGGGCCAGGGAGACGATTCTAGTCATAAGAAGGAGCGGAAGGTTTACAATGATGGTTATGATGATGATAACTATGATTATATTGTAAAAAACGGAGAGAAGTGGATGGATCGTTACGAAATTGACTCCTTGATTGGCAAAGGTTCCTTTGGACAGGTAATTTAATGGAAAATGCTGAATTTCCTAAATTAGAACTTGATAGTGAATCATGTTGTTACACCTTTCCCTCAGTGGTACTTTCAGTGTTTGTAATATATTGTAAACAGTGGATATGTGATCATTTGGATTATCATACTTCTTTAGAGCTAGTAAAACTACATCAGCTCTAAAACTCCATTAGACTTTCTTTGTCCATATCTACTCTCTAGAGCAGCTCTGCAGCTCTCTAGTGTGTATCTTACTAATGACTGAGTGGTGGGTTGTAATCACTAATACGTGGTATTGCTCCTCTTGTATAGCCTGGATGATTCTTCGATGTGGATGCTAGAAGTAATTACCTTCCTGCCTGATAATCCTTTTTAAAAAGATAAGAATTCCGTTGGCACAGCAGGTGCCCTGTTACTTTTTTGGAGTCTGGGAAAGCCAGGGGCTGTGTCACCTTCTGTTACCAGGCCTTGAAGTGGGCAGATGGTCTTTAGGATTTCCTCTTCCTGTTCTCCCAGCAGCAGCATGGCTGGTACTGTCATGGGGGTGTTTGTGATGGAGAGGCTCATTCAGCAGCTTTTAGCAGGAAGAGTCAGGAAAGGGCTCCCCAAGAGACCTGGTGTTTATCTTTGTTTCTGGCTGCTTCTCCGCTCATAGCTCTCCCCTCCTCACCTGCCCACCCGGCCTCGCTACAAAGCACAAAACCCTAAATACGTCTCTCTGTTGTATCAGCTATGCTCAGACCAGAGCCATCACACCTTTGTCCTTGGCTCTTCTAAAAACTTTTTCTCTAGCTGTGGACTGCCAGCTATTCCCGCTTGTCAATCCTATCTCATCCGGTCCCTCTGGTTGGTTTGGTTTTGTTTGAGGTGTGATTTACTGTTGATTCCCGTCTCCTTTGCCTGGCAGACTTTGTGTTGGAGTCCGTTATTAACCTGCAGTCCAAACACCACTTCTGACTTCTCAGTAATGAGGATAGAATGCCGTGCAAAATGACTTTTCCTGAACTACTTTTTAAAAATGTTTGTTTTGGGTTTTTTTTTTTTCTTTAAAGTACAGAATACATGCTCTTATTGATCTGTTCCTGCTCTGATAAAGGAAAAATGCCTCTTTTCAACCTGTGAGGGAAAATTCTTCGTGTGTCAGTCTGATCATGCTTAGGACAAAAAGTATATGGTAGGTCATTAGCAGCCACAGGTGTAGACCCACAAGAATGGCAGCTATTAAACCTGTAAGGAGATACGCACGAGGTTGCTAAAGGACCTCTGTAATGCCATTGTGGCTGTACAAGGCCCTCCTGTCATCTGCATAAAATACCTCCCCCTTTCCATGATTTCAAGGAATTTCGATAATTGTACATAACTCAGAGAACTTTTCCTTGATTCGTAAGCTCTTTTTCTTTGAGTTAGGGTTTCTCAGTAGTTTGGGAGTTCCTCTTTATGAAATATTACTTTTTTGTGAGAAGCAGCTTCTACTTCTCTCTCAGTCTCTTAAGGAGAGGCATTTCTGTGGCCCAGATTTTAGTAAGGCGATGAACACCCTAGATAGAGGGATTGCTGTCTTCATCTTGAAAATTATACCACCTGTTCAGGAAGTTGCCTTCAACAGGACATTTTTTTTTCTTTCTGTTTTTAAGATTTTGTTTATATTTGACAGAGTGAAACACAGTGAGGAAGGGAACACAAGCAAGTGGAGTGGGGGAGGGAGAAGCAGGCTTCCTGCCAAGAAGAGAGCCCGATGCAGGGCCCAATCCCAAGACTCTGGGATCATGACCTGAGCCGAAGGCAGATGCTTAATGACTGAGCCACCTAGGTCCCCCAGCAGGACATTCTTCTAACTAATATGTTGTCCACCATGAAAATTGTAGCCATACAGCAGACTCTAAACTTTGTTTTCCTTTTTTTAAAGTTTTCGCTAAATATTTAGTCTTTGAGTTCAGAGTGATGTTTTTCTGCTTCTCTTCACTTTAATTTTCTCATACTTTGATTCCTAAGAGCAAGTGAGCGTAGTTAGATCTTTGAAAATAGAGGCCTGTTTGACATTACACCCCATCACATCGGGTCAGACTGATGCCTCCCTTAAGCTGAAGGGTGTTCAGGTTCTGGACCTGTCACTCACCAAGTAATGTCTTCCGTACTATCTTGGTGTGACTTTCTCTAAACTCTGCCAGATCTTTGTCATATAAGGGACTCCTTCATTTCTTTTGCCAGTGGTTGTTATCAGTCCTGATTGCACATTGAAATTTCCCAGGGAGGTTTGGGGGGAGAGGACTGGTGCCTAGGCTCCAAACCAGTTAAATCAGAATCTCTGAGACTGGATCCTGGGCATTTGTATTTTTCAAACTGCCTGTTGAATGTGTAATTCAGGGTTAAAAACCATTGCTTTAGCATTTAGCCAGTTAACTATTTGCTAAGTCAGTAAATAGTTGGGCCCTGCTGCTGGCCTTTGTCCTGGAGACCACTGGGATCTGGGCATGGAACTACAGCTCTTGGTGCCAGTAGTACAGTCAGTGAACAGAAGAATATCAAAACCACTTGGTCAGATGTTTACCGGCGTAATCTCTGATTTTAAAGATAATAGATTGTATTTTTTAAAATGGGTTGAAACCAGAAATAATTGCATTTTTCGTTCCAAGTTTGATTTTAACTGAAGCATATATAATCCTTGACAATATATCTAACCTTGACTGATGTAAATTTTGGAACATGCGGTCCATTCACTTCTCTTCTCCAGTGGGACTCAGCCTACACATCAGAATCACAAGGCGAATTCTCCCTACATCTCCAGACTTCGTGAATGTGCTAGAAAATGGATAAAGCTATTGGCTATTTATACTACATAGATTATAAATTTAACTTTTAATCAGTTATAGTGGGTTTCTGATTTGTGGATAGTTTTATCTGTGCATTGACTTTCTAATTTTTATGTAAATCTCTTTGTTAATAATATGAAACTCCTTTTTTCTTTAAATTTTAATTTTATTTTTTCAGTGTTCCGAGATTCATTGTTTATGCACCACACCCAGTGCTCCATGTAATACATGCCCTCCTTAATACCTACCACCAGGCTCTTTCAACCCCCTACCCTCCTCCCCTCCAAAACCCTCAGTTTGTTTCTCAGAGTCCACAGTCTCCTACAGTTCGTCTCCCCCTCCGATTTCGCCCAACTCACTTCTCCACTCCTTTACCCAGTATCCTCCGTGTTATTAGTTACGCTCCACAAGTAAAATTAACACAAGAGCTGTACATCGTGATTTGCTCATGAGCTCTCCTTTTTTCTTGGTGTTGATTTTCTAACTATCAAGACCATCTAATTGTGGCTTTTGACTTTTATCATGGAGCTTCCTGGTAATTTGTATTAGATTTGTCTTTTGTTAAATACCTGTGTTTTAATTTCTGAAAATCTAATTTAAGGTTAGGAAGTTATCTGCATTTTTCAAATGACCTAGAACTTTTAAAATATTTTACATGTATACTTGAGATCTATCTATTTATTTATTTATTTATAATAAAGATTTATTTATTTATTTATTTGACAGATGGAGATCACAAGTAGGCAGAGAGGCAGGCAGAGAGAGAGAGGAGGAAGCAGGCTCCCCGCTGAGCAGAGAGCCCGATGTGGGGCTCCATCCCAGGACTCTGAGATCATGACCTGAGCAGAAGGCAGAGGCTTTAACCCACTGAGCCACCCAGGCTCCCTATACTTGAGATTTAAATCAGGTTCTTTTCCCAAACCAAAGCACTTGACAAGATTTATAACTGACTTCTGGAGGAAAAGAGTTAATCTAGCTTTTCTTAAAAAGAAGGCGATGTTGTGGATATTTAGAAACAGTGTAAGGATACAAAAGAAAGTTAATTGAAATGACTGACTTTGGGGTGCCTGGGTGGCTCATTTCGGTTAAGCAAGCATTTGCCTTTAGATTAGGTTGTGATCTGAGGTGAGCGCAGGTCCTGGGATTTGCCTAGCATGGGGCTTCCTGCTCAGCGGGGAGTCTGCTTCTCCTTCTCCCTCTCCCACTGATCGTGCCCATGCTCTCTCTACCTCTCAAATAAAGAAATAATAAAATCTAATAAAAAGATTGACTTAAAGTTGACTGTAAAGTAATAGATGAATGATACTAAATGGAAATGAATAGGACCTCTTCTGCTTAGGGAGGTCAGGAAAGTGAGAATTAGGTAAATATACAGTTAAGGTGAATTGTAAAATACGAAATTATGGCCACTAATGAAATAGAGAATGATTCCTCCTTTTTCTCTTTCAGGTTGTAAAGGCTTATGATCGTGTGGAGCAAGAATGGGTTGCCATTAAAATAATAAAGAACAAGAAGGCTTTTCTGAATCAAGCCCAGATAGAAGTGCGACTTCTTGAGCTCATGAACAAACATGACACTGAAATGAAATACTACATAGGTAAAGAACAAATAAAGCCACGTGTCCACGTGACCAGAAATTTGAGTTAATGGCTATTTATGTATGAAAATACATTGATTATATCTTAAAGTGCTAGGTTAAAAATTCAACTGCTTACATTTGTTGGGGGGTGTAGAGTTATGTAAGTTATTCGAGTTGGCAGTAACACTCTAGATCTTGGGGAATGGGCATTCCAGGTGGCATATAATTTAGAAAGAGTCAAGAATAGTGTCATATTTTACAAGTTACTAGTGCCATTTCTTGGCTTTAATGGTGCAGTTTTACCCAGGGGTCCTCTTTTTGGTAACTTTAACCATTTCTAATACAGCTTAGAAATTAGAAGTAAGCTAATATATTATAGAACCAGTTTTGGATTATCTTAGCCAAGATCTCAGACTCCTCCCCAGGTTCTGTTAGTTTGGCAGCATTAGAAGCTTAAGACTTAAAAACTGTAGCAGAAAAGTGGTAAAAGCCACTTTTTAACAGACTCCTGTCATATTCCTCGTGTTCTTCTCCATCATCTGTAATAGTCACAGCAGTCCTGTAAGGAAACTTATTAGATACATAATATATATACTTATAAGGAAATCCTTATATTATAGGCAGTTTATTTTTTTTAATTAATTAATTTATTTATTTGACAGAGAGAGAGAGAAAGAGAGAGTGATCACAAGTAGGCAGTGGGGGGTGGAGCAGGCTCTCTGAGCAGAGAGCCCGATGTGGGACTTGATCCCAGGACCCTGAAATCACAATCTGAGCCGAAGGCAGAGGCTCAATCCACTGAGCCACCCAGGTGCCCCCATTATAGACAGTTTATACAAAGAATAACATAACCAAGTTCCCAGGCCTCTGCAGCTAGCATCTGAACCTACTTGTGCCCGAGTCAGACTCTGTTGTTTCATTGTCTACAGTGTTTTTCCTGAAAACAAAAAGATAGAATAATTATGAAAATAGTGAAGTCTAGGGGTACCTGGGTGGCTCGATTGGTTAAGCCTCTGCCTTTGGCTCAGGTCGTGATCTCAGGGTCCTGGGATTGAGCCCCGTGATGGGCTTCCTACTCAGCAGGGAGCCTGCTTCTCCCTTTCCTTCTCCCTCTGTCCCTCCCTTATGCTCTCTCTTTCTCAAATAAGTAAATAAAATCTTTAAAAACAAATAGTGAAGTCTAGGATCAGTTGATACATGGGCATAACATCAGTAATTATGCCTTGTTTAATACTATTCTCAGTCAGATCTATGATGCTAATGATTGTAAGACCGCATTATTTTATGTGCCACTGAGAAATAAATTGCTGTCAAGTATAAATATAAGATGCCGTTAATTTTAGGATTGAGACCTTTGGATCAAGTAACTATGGAAGTTTCCTGTAGGCATGTATACATAGCAACCCTGTTCAGAAATGTTGGCTTTACCTGATAAACAAGAGGTTAAATTTTATGTAATAAAATACCTTTTTTTTGGGACGCCTGGGTGGCTCAGTTGGTTAAGCAGCTGCCTTCGGCTCAGGTCATGATCCCAGCGTCCAGGGATCGAGTCCCACATCGGGCTCCTTGCTCCGCAGGGAGCCTGCTTCTCCCTCTGACTCTTCCTTCCACTCTGTCTGCCTGTGCTCTCACTCGCTCTCTCTCTGACAAATAAATAAATAAAATCTTTAAAAAAAAAAAAAAAACCTTTTTATGAGTAAGTAGGGCATTATGGTTTTTTAGTTTGTCCAAAATGGTGGAAACAGAAAAGAAAAAAATGCATGTTTAAAAATGTAAGTTCTGGGACGCCTGGGTGGCTCAGTCAGTTAAGCCTCTGCCTTCGGCTCAGTTCATGATCTCAGGGTCCTGGGATCGAGTCCCACATCAGGCTCCTTGCTCAGCGGGGAGCCTGCTTCTCTCTCAGCTTCTCTCTTCCTCTCTGCCTCTCTCTCTCTCTCTCTGACAAGTAAATAAATAAACTTTAAAAAGAAAAATGTAAGGTTCAGATACCAAGATTAGATTTCATTTATGAACACCCTTCATTCCTCAGTATTGCAAGAAAATGAGCTTTTATACTACTAATTTTTCTTTCTTAGTTTCCTCTCTGTAGATATCTGATATAATCCATTGTAATTACATCTGATTTAAAAGCTTTTCATATTCACTGAACACTTCTTGTTCAGTGTCAGTTATAACTTAGTGTGAGTTTGAGTGTATTTCCATTTAAGGGACACAGAAGCACAAGAAGGACATTCGAAGGATACTTGACTTACAAAGTAATCTGTGGACATGCCTCCCCACTTCTTCCTCATTTTTGTATGTTGTATTTTGAGTGTTTGCTTAAGTAGTAGAGCATATGTTGATAGCATTACTGTAACATTTTAATTCTGCCTTGTTGAAAGAAAACATGGCAAGTATATAGTAAGTATTCAATAAATGCTAGCCACTTGGTTATATATAATAATGCCTGTCATTTTTGTTTTTAATAAACTTTTTTTAGTAGATTAAAAAATTTAATAAATTTTAATAAATGAAATAAAGGGTTTTTTTTTAGCAAACTTTAAAATGATTATGAAAGTTGCATTAATCATGATTGATGTTTTTTAGATGAAATTTTTTTTTAAGTTCTTATTTAGGGAGGTGGTGAATGCACAGTGTCTCAAGGAACTGAGGTTCTCTATTGGAAGGCAAATAAAACCTTTAGATTTAGACCTAGTGCTGCAGGTAGATTTGATACTTAAATTTAAGATATCTCAAAGTCATATTGCTCTTTTCTGATATAAATAACTTGTTTAGTGTGATAGATAAATATAATTTATTCTGATGAGTTTTATAATCTTAAGTCTTTGAAACTTAAAAAAAAAAAAAACTACTAGCATAATTTCTCACCTGGATTATTTGGTACCTGTCATGATCTAGTCAAAAGAAAATTCAGTTTAGGTCTAGAACAAAGTTTTGCTGACCCTCCATTATCCCCAAAGTTCAGTTTTAAAAGATACATAAATATACTTGTGTTGGAGATTTGACAATGTCTTTAGTGCTCAGTACCTTGTAGATACTCAGTAAAGGAATAATGAATCGGGAAGTCAAGTGGAACCAAGTGGCTTGATCTTCCACTGGAAGAACTTTCTTTTCTTTTTTGAAGTAGACTTCATATCCAGTGTGGGGCTTGAACTCATGACCCCGAGATCAAGAGTCGTATGCTTACTGACTGTGCCAGTTGGCATCCCCATTGGAGGAACTTTCTAATCACAGAGCTTCTTAAAGGAATTTTCATAATTAAACTGGAATTGTGGCATCATTTAATTTTTTGCGTTCTTTTTGTGGCTATTGCTTAATCAAATTAAAACTTTGAGGGGCGCCTAGGTGGCTCAGTGGGTTAAAGCCTCTGCCTTCGGCTCAGGTCGTGATCCCAGGGTCCTGGGATTGAGCCCCGCATCTGGCTCTCTGCTCTGCAGGGAGCCTGCTTCCTCCTTTCTCTCTGCCTGCCTCTCTGCCTACCTGTGATCTCTGTATGTTAAATGAATAAAATCTTTAAAAAAAAAAAAATAACATAACCTGTTCTTTCATTTAAAAAAACTTTGATCAAGTCTGTGGGGTGTCTCTATTGTATGTGGAGCTCTGTTTTTAGTATGAAACCTATGAACTTCGGTGATTAAGAGCAGATATTATGCATTCTTCAGTAACCTTTAAGGATTCCTTTTATTGGTAGAGTGTTGAGTTGTACTATAGGCTCTGATAGAGCTACGAAGTATTTGTAATGTTATTTATCCTAACTTTGGATCGTGTGTGTCAGGATGATGTAAAAACAGTGTTGATGTGCACTGCACCCCAGGAGGCGGTGCAGGACAACACAGTGTAACCCCCATTCTCAGAGACCAGACCTTGAATACCACCATGGTTACTCCAGATAGATCTGTAGAGGAGCCTCTGGTTTTATGAAACTAAAAGACCAAAATGAAGGTAACCTTGACAGATGGGTGGTTTTATGTCATTCCAGTTGAGTTATGAGTGTTCAGTTTGGTGTATATGAGAGTTTTACAGTGAAGGGCAGCACTTCACTGAATGACCTCATCTGATGGGCAGTATTAGTACTAAAAGCACAGTCTTTGAAGCGATTTGGTGAGTATTAGGCCTTTTTAGAGGGTCAGCAGTGATAGCATGTAATGGCCTCTATACTCTTTTCTCATTCATAAGCCTACTTGTAATTTCTTCTTTTGATTGAGCTTCATTATTTTCAAGTTTTCCCAGACCTTCAGTTGTGTACAAGATATGCCATTTACCAGTTTGGTGAACACAATCAAATGACTTATGAACTCTTTTAATATCTTATAAAGCGTGCGTTTCAAATATTTGTTTTGTTTTCCTAAAAGAAAAAAGATCCGTGTCTTCCTTTGACAGTTGTTGCAGGAAATTACTAGGGAGATCTCAGGCTCGGCAGAGCAGAATGTGGATATGTATCAGAGCCTGAAAACCTTCCCAGAGAGAGCTGCCAAGTCCCGCATTGTCACAACTTGGAGATCCCAGTGGGTGGAGCTTAGGGGAAGTTGTGAGGTTGGGCTCTGAAGAAGTAAAAAATGCTTTCTTGTAGAAGTGAGCATAAAGTTACTGAAGTATTCTCAGTACTGTGTGTCGCTTTGCTACTTGTTTTCAGACCTGACTTCATTTTTTTTAAGCAAAGTCTTTTGGTGGTACTTCTTACATCATATTGTTTATTGGCAGACACCACACCTGTTTAATTCAGCAGATGAACAATTTAGATATTCCCGACTGATTATAGAATGTGCTGTTACTGCAGAATGCTGATCTCCAAATTTTAACTTGATTTTCACTCTGCAGTTGACATTGAAATGTTGTAGATTGTTTGAGAGTTCATGCATACATTATTCTCATTTTATTGGTATGTATAATTTAAAATGAAACTTTTTTTGTCTTTCAGTGCATTTGAAACGCCACTTTATGTTTCGAAACCATCTCTGTTTAGTTTTTGAAATGCTGTCGTACAACCTCTATGACTTGTTGAGGAACACCAATTTTCGAGGTGTCTCTTTGAACCTAACACGAAAGTTTGCACAGCAGATGTGCACTGCACTGCTTTTCCTTGCGACTCCAGAACTTAGTATCATTCACTGTGACCTAAAACCTGAGAATATCCTTCTTTGTAACCCCAAACGCAGTGCAATCAAGATCGTTGACTTTGGCAGTTCTTGTCAGTTGGGGCAGAGGGTAAGTATATTTCAGGACTTTTGAATTAAAATAGAATTAGGTAAAATAGTATCGGTAGATACTTGAAATGTTATTAATGTGTTTACAGTTTGGAGGTAATTATAGGATAGTTACCCTTAAAATACAGCACTCTAATCACATTGTGTTGAAACATGTTTTAGGGACATATCTCTTCAAGTGCAAATATAAGATTCTGGATTAGAAGGTATTGGGCTTTTTTAAAAGTAGATTTTTAAAAATTATTCATATGCCTAAGGTGGTTTGTAACTATATTTTGCAAGTAGAGGTTTTAGTATGAATTTGGGGATATTCCAGTACTCGAATATTGAATCCTTGCTGTGAAATTCTTCTCCAAAGATAGATCAAGATAAATGATTTTCTTCAAAAACTGATGGGTTTAAAAATATACAGGTAGTTTTGCATTACACACGGTGATACAGTATAGAAATTGCACAGTTGGTTAGACCTACTTGTTTTTGATAAATAAGTTTAAACCTTTTTCTCCCTCTGTTAATTCTGACATGTGTCCACACTGGTTTTCCTCAGACTGCTAAAAACAGACCTGTCTGTAGCAATAATACAGATTGAGATTTAGCGGATTTAAGAAAGCAGATTTTTCCCACTATTCTTTCTAGTGTTATGAAAGCTTCTCTTAACAGTGTGTTTCACATATAATGTAGAAGTGATCGGTTTCTTTTTTCTTGAAAGAAATTAAAATCATTTGATAATATTGTACTCACTTTAAACACTGTTCCTATTTACTTGTAATTACTGAAGCTTCATTTCTTGGGGGGAAAAAAACGAAAAACCACAACTAACATTCAGGTAGTATTTCATACTGGCTTTCCAGTTTTTGTTTTTCCAAGTGAATGAGAGTTCTTGCCCTATGCACCTTTTTTTCGTGTTTTAGATATGGCTGGTTAATTCAGTCGTGAAGATTTATAGTCAGCTAACAGGATTATCAGGCTTGTTCTTTTCTGCAGCTCTCTCATGGTAGTGGTGTTGTAGATCACTGAAGTAAACTGAAGGAGTAGGAAGCAAAATTTGCAGTTTCAGATGCCTCTGAAAATCAGGAGCTGTTCATAGTTGTTAATGTGGGATAAAGTGTATTGTGAATGGAAAATACATGCCCATTTGAGAGTTATTTGAATAGATTTAGATTTGGAATAATTTCCCCCCTATTTAAACAAAATCATATGTTCCATACCAATATCAAACACTACTATGTGTCCAACCGAACTGAGACAACTATCCCTTTAGCTCAGTGAGGTTTTAAACTGTGTTCAGTGTATCAGATAGAATGAGAGATCCTTTCTAAAATACACATGCAATGACCCTACCCTAGTCTCAGTCTCAGAAGGTGGCAGAGCAGGTGTATTTCATTGGGATTTTGGTGCACAACATTGTAGATGACCCAACCACTGCTTTTAACCAAAATGTATAGGTGACTGACAAACTTCTTGCATAAGCCGGGGAATGAGACTCTTACTAATGGGGAGTCTTTGGGTCTTACCAGTGCTGTTGGCCTGTGAAAACTTGAAAACGTAATACTTCTTCTCCGTCCCTTTGAATTTCAGTTTCTTTACTCTGACAAGGCATTAAAGTTGGGTTGAACTGCTTATGGGGGCATCAGGTTATTCTTGGAGATTTGGCTGGAGTTTCCGGTGGGAGCCACAGAAACATTCGGGAGAAAGCAGCACACTGTGCTGCTGGCCGCCTAGTCGAGAGTGTTAAGTGAGGAAGTTTTCGTTAGGAGGATTTTGTTTCTTTCTATCTCTTTTTAAATAA
Source organism: Mustela nigripes (assembly GCF_022355385.1). NCBI lineage: Eukaryota > Metazoa > Chordata > Mammalia > Carnivora > Mustelidae > Mustela > Mustela nigripes. The sequence goes on from NC_081558.1 coordinate 211,836,963, forward strand.
AACTTTCTTTGCTTTCATGATATTGCTAGGTACAAATTTACAATGGCTAAGTGAACATGAATTGGTTTCTTAAGACCTCCTCCGATTACTTTGTTGAAAATTATCCATTTCAAGGTTTTCTTTTCCTAAGAAGTCTTAGACTGAGGTGGAAGAGTGCAGGGCAGAAGTGATTGGTCAGAAACGACTCCCAGTTGAATTTTACTAGCGGCCTTTCTCACATGTATCTATGAGGCTACTACAGTGTACATACCTGAATTGTCTTTTACATTGTACAGAGTTTGTTTGATTTAATGCTGAAATACATTCTTAAGGTTAATTTAAATACAATTTAGTCCTTCCATTAATGGTAAACCAAGTGCCAGCCATAGCAGGAAAGAATACTAGAGAAACAAACTATTCTCAATAATGTCTTTTTTCTGATAAGGCATAATTATTTGTTTTAGGGTGTGGATCTTAATTACCAGTTAGGATTGGACTAAATGGAAGGACTTGTATTATGTTTTGCATTTCACAATCAGAGTAACCACTCTTGAAATATTTAGTTGTTTAGATAATACTTGTAGTAGAAGGTTGAAGTGGGTAATTGGAACCCAAATTTAGGAGTTAGCCGATTATTTTTCTCTGTTAATATTAGTTAAATGTACTTAATTCAGTGTGGAGCATAATTAAACGAAACTTATGTTGGAATTAATACGATATTGAAATATATTTCAGATATACCAGTATATTCAGAGTCGCTTTTATCGGTCTCCAGAGGTGCTACTGGGAATGCCTTACGACCTTGCTATTGACATGTGGTCCCTTGGGTGTATTTTGGTTGAAATGCACACTGGAGAACCTCTGTTCAGTGGAGCCAATGAGGTATATGATGGATTGCTTTCAAGATACTGTTTCTGTTTTCATAATTTTCTTTTTGTTTTTAATCTATGACAGTGTAACCTGAAAATTGTTTTTAGGAAAAGATACCTATTAATTTAAATATTCAAATGTTGGGACTTTTGAATTTATCCATTTTTAAAGTTTTTTCAGTTGTTATAATGGTGAGTTTGGGATGTTGGGGTGGGAAATGAGATCTTTCAATTTGCTACTGAGAAGAATAGTGAGTTAATAAAGGTTAAGCATTCTGGTTTTAAATTTTTTACAGATTTTATGTATAATGTAACAAATGATGATAAAAAGGCATGAGGGCCACCCTAAGAACAATGTAAACATCGATGTAAATTTTCAAAGTATGATTTGGAATTTAAGAAGTGATGACCAGTGGCCTTGCGGTGGGGTGTTTGATCTGAATAATTGAGGGTGAATTGGGATTATAGAATTTAACAGCTACAGATGATACGTAATTCTTCTAATTCATGGGTTTTCAGTCTGTTCTCAGAAGGTGTTTGGAGGTCAGAGGCAGTGCCTAGGAGGGCATGGGAGAGGCCATGGTCTCCGGCAGTCAGAGAAAATGGACTTTTCATTGGTTTAAAACATTACAGGGTTTTTCGTTTTTTAAAAAGGAAAGTTAACCATTACAGATCTTAATCAGTCCATTGCATTTATAAATAAGAAAAGAAAGGCCAACAAAATTTAATGACTTAACTTACACTGGGTTATACAGCTGTTAGTATGGTGTCAGAAACCTGTCCCCTCCGTCTTGTTAATTTACTTGAACTATAGCTAGTGAGCCACTCCTGGGCAGTGACTCGCATAGTGTGTGATTGGTTTTGTTTTGTTATCAGTAATATTACCCTGTAAAGTAGTATCTTTTTCATGGGCTTAAACAGTATGAAATTAAATTCTGTTGTATTAATTATAATTAAAATATGATAAAATATAATTAACTATATTCTGTTAAATCCCCTGAACTTCAGTGGCTTCCATTTCATTCATTGTAAAAGCCTAGTCCTTTGAGTGGCTCGAAAATCCCCTACTCCCTTTGACTCCTGCTTTCTTTCTGCGACCTTGCCTCCCCTCACTCTCTGTCCCAGCACAAAGCTTTGCTCCGTGTCCCTTGGAAACAGTGGACATAGGCCCATACTGTGGGCCCATACCAAAGGCCTTTGCATTAGTTCTTTCCTGTGCCTTCAAGTCCCTGTCTCCAGGGAGCACCATGGCTCCTTCCCTCACTTAGGTCTTTGCTCTCCCTACATCTTCTCTGTAATCCTCCAGTGCCTGTTGCGGTGTCCCTTGTCACTCGCCATCCCTTGAATTTTCTCCGTAGTTCTTATTTGGCATCGACATAATATAGTTAATTATATATTTGTCTAGTAGTGATTTCTTCCCCTGTAATATAAACTTTTTGGCAGAGATTTTTGTCTGTTCTGTTTATTGCTATGTTCTGCTGAGTGTGGTTTCTAGCATGTGGTAGACACTTGGTATTTGAGTGACGGAATCTGTACTTAAAAAAGAACACTTTATTCGGTCCACGCTTGATGAAGCCTCTGGAATTTTTCCTTTTTGATGGTTATTTGATTTTATGTGTTTGTTGAATTATCCGCCCTGTCCTGTTGAGGAATGAGCGGACTGCCGGATGGGAGGGACTTCATGTGTTTTGTTCATGATTCTGTGCTCAGTGCTTGGAGGTATGTGTGGCACACAGGAGATGCTCTATTTGTTTATAATTTATGAACGAATGGATGAATTGATGAGCCGAAATAGGGTGTACTACAGTAGAAGTTACAGGATTTTTTATTTCTATTTTTAATACAGGTAGATCAGATGAATAAAATAGTGGAAGTTCTGAATATTCCACCTGCTCATATTCTTGACCAAGCACCAAAAGCAAGAAAGTTCTTTGAGAAGTTGCCAGATGGCACTTGGAACTTAAAGAAGACCAAAGATGGAAAACGGGTAAAATAGGGATTTTTTTATTTTTTATTTTTATTTTTTTTAGCCTTTGTTATTTATTTTACTGGAGTGGTCTTTCTATAGCTCATTTTATGTTTACTTGACATCCGTGTTTTACTTAAACCGTTTCATTAATAACTTAGGTGTGTATTTCTTTAAAAGTTGGGTATAGTTTGACCTGAGCTGTCTGTATGGACCAGTGTTTGTTTCCCGGTTAGAGTTAAGACTTCCATTTTGCAAATTCTGTGTCTGCTTTGTGAGCCAGCCGATGAAACCACTGGGCCTTGCTACAGCAGTAGAATCAAGAAGTTTGACATTTTTTTCTCTTACAGTGTGGGTCTGTAATGAAGTCACAGTTAACAGTACTTCATCTGCGAGCCACAGAGGTCATAATTGCAGTACATCATGCTTTTTTTTTATTATTATTCAAATTTCAGATAGGAGAAGAAGATTTTTGACTAGGCAGTTTGTGACAAGAATATGAACTGACTAGAGTCCTTGGATCGATTTCAGTGCAGGTTCTTAGCTTAGTGGCATGGATAGCAGGAATGTCACATCTCCAAAATCCTCAGCGTGAGGTTTTCAAATCATTAGGTTTGTTTTAGTAATTTTCTTTTAGCTGAGAACTTTTTTTCAGATACCTAAACGGTGTCCATTTAACAGAGTACTTGATGGTAACTTTGCATCTTGATTTAACTTCTTAAAAATAATCCTGTTTTGTAATCTAGCTTGTTGGTAGTATAAAATGAATGTACTATATAATTATCTGGTTGTATGGGATATGTACATACCAGACACCTTGGGATGATCGTTTTGCATTTTTACACTTGGGGGATTTATTTTTGCTCCATTTTTTATTTTGCCCTTGGATTTTAGCGATGCTGCCACCAGGTGTCATTTCCCGGGAACTGAAGATGATGGTTATTTGCTTTAATTCACCTTCACATAGCTGTGGAGTCTCAACTTTTAATATTGGAAGATTTTCTTTAGAATGTTTAAAATTGTATCCGTGATTGTATCTTTCACAGCTGATTTGTAACTTACTGCATCCTGCCTGATTCTCTCAAGTTGGAGGCAGTGTAATATCTGGCAGCCAGATTGTGCCTGCTCCCCTTAAGAAAGAGGTGGAAAATACTCTGCAGGTCTCCTGAATCCTTTTGCCTTTGTCCACATCACTAGCTTATCAGGCCCGGCCCCTTTCCCCTTGAACCAAAACACAGCCCTGGGCATCCGTCTTGGTTCCCCCAGCATTCGAAGTAGCTCCTAGCAGTCGGTTTGAGTTGGCATCGAGGATCGGAAACCTCCTTTATGCTTTTTAATCTCTCAATACAGGCTACTACTTTCTCCATTTTGGACTTCTTTTCTTCTTCTGCCAGTTTTTTCTTTTTTCTAAATAAAACACTCATCCCGTCACATTCATATCTCTGTGTTCTAAAACCACAGTTAAGCCACTCTGGGCTGTAACCTATCATTTCTCCCAAATTGAGCTATAATTATTATTTTAAAAAATTAAGGAGGGGCATTTCAGAAAAGAGTAGATGGATCTTTTCCCTTTTTAAAATTGAAAGTGAGTATCTTGACCTATATTTAATACATATTAACTATAGGTTTTATGAGATTTCCCTTAGCTGTGATCAACGGCTGACTTAATTTTTAAAGTAGAAAGTAACTTTTTGAATTTTGCAATGACCCCCTCCCCCAAAAAATCAAATCCAGAACCGAATGATTACATTATAAAGGATATACTACGGAATTTAACCATAAGTATAAATTGAGTGCATGTGCTATCATTGGGTTTCTTTGTGCTTTTATTTTCTCAGTGATTTTATTCTTTCTTTTAATTTTTCATTTATGTTTCAAGAGCCCATTTTAGTTTCTTGGTGATGAACTCTGTATCTACTATATGTATATTTTTTTGGTGGGGAAAGTGGATGAAGAATTAAGATCTGTTTTATTAGAGTTTTTGTGCAACAACATACGCATACCTTTTGTGCTCATTTTGTTTTAACCTTATGTACAGCAGTGTAACCCTGCCTAAAACAAGATACAGAATATTTCCACCACCCTAAAAGTTCTGTTTTGACCCTTTTGTCATCCCACCCCACCCCACTTTCTGATTATTATCATCATAGGCTGATTTTGCCTACTTACGGGCAAAATTTGTATAAATGTAATTCTAGAGTACTTATTATTTTGTTTCCTTCACTTAACAAACACTTTTTGGAAATTCATCCGTATTGTTGTGTGTTTCAAAAGTTATTTTATCACTTCATAGTATTCTATTGAGTAAAAATACTGTAATTTATCTATATTTATCTGTCAGTGGACGTTTGGGTTGTTTTTGATTTGGACCTATTATACATAAGGGGACGGAAACATTCTTGTGTAAGTCTTTTGTACATGAGTGTTCTCATTTCCCTGGGATCACTAGAGGTAGAATTGCCAGGTCATAGGGTATATGTGTGTTCACCTTCACGAGAAAATACAGTTCTCCAAATTTTTATCATTTTACGTTCCTATAGTGTATGAGGAGGGTTCCACTTGCATGACATCCTCGCCATTTGGTATGATTGGTCTTTCTTGAAATCAGCCATTCTGACGGGTCTGTATAGTGGTTTCATTTGCATTTCTCCATGGCTAATAGTATGTGCTTAGTAACCATTCATAGTTGTTGTTGGGTGTTTTTGCAACCATCTTTCCAGTCTTTTACTCATTTATTATTGAGTTCTTTAATTATTGAGTTGTAGGAGGGTTTTTTTTGTTTGTTTTCTTAACACATATAATGGATCTAAGTCCTTGGTCACATTATGTGTCAGTATTTTTTTTTTTCCAGACTGGTTTATCTATTTCTTTTCTTGGTAGTATCTTTTGATGAGTGGAAAATTTTTAATATCACTGAAATCAAATTTGTCAGCTGGTTTTTATGAATAGTAGCAGTTTTTGTATCTTAAGACATCTTTGCTGTCATCCCAGCACAGAGGGTCTTCTGTGCTTTCTTTTAAAAGATTTTTTTAATCCGAGTTTTTATGGTTCGAATTCTGTGGTTCATCTGGAATTAAGTTTTGAATGTGGAATGAGGTATAGAAGTTGATGTTCACATCCCCAGGTCCTTACCTAAGCATTGCAGCATCATTTGTTGAATTGTTGCCTTTTTCTGTTGATCTGGGAGCTTTTGTCCGAAAAATTCATCTTTTATGTGTGGGTCTGTATTTGCACTCTGTTCTGTTGCTTTGGTTGATGAGTCCTTGAACAGTACCATAGTGCCAGTTACTGTAGCTGTGTGGTAAGTCTCAAATTCAAGTAGTATAAAGCCACCAGGTCTTGTCTTCTGTCACAAGAATTTTTTTTTTCCTATTCTCTAGGTCCTTTTTATTTACATATTAATTTAAGAATCTGCTTCTAAATTTGTACGCAAAAAATCTTGCTGGAATTTCTATTTGGATTGCATTTGAGTTCATCCAACAAGATGGACATTCTAACAGCATCGAGTCTTCCAGTCTGTGAACATTTCTTTACTTAGTCATTAATTTGTCTCAGCAGCATTTTGTGCAACAATTGCAGGCATATTTTGTATTTTAATTTTTACTTTTTTGGATGCAATTTTAAGTGTCCTTTTTAAAGTATTGTCTTCTAGTTTCTCGGAGCAAATATGTGGAAATAGAACTGAGTTTTCTATGTTGACTCTATGTCCTAAAACCTTGCTGAATTTACCTATTCTAGTTTTTTGTTTGTTTTTAGATTCTATAGGAGTTTCTGCTTAATCATGTCCTCTGCAAATGAGCAATCTTGTTCTTTGCCTCTGTATGCCTTTATTTATTTTTTATTTTATTATACTGACTGGAGCTTCCATATGTTGAATAGTTATGGTGAGAGCAGACATCTTTCCATGTTCCCAGTCTTGTGGGAAAAGCATACATTTATCCAATATTTTTAAGTATGGTACGGATTGTATATTTCTTGCATCCCTCTATCAGGTTGAAGGAGTAGTTTCCTTTGTTTTTAGATAAGTGTTTTGCTTGTTTGTTTTTCTAAATCATTAGTGGGTTTTGAATGTTGTCACATGTTTTCTGCATCTATAGAGATGATCATATGGTTTTTCTCCTATTATGTGGTAAAATACATTAATTAACTTTTAGAATATTAAGCTCAACCTAAGATAAACCACACTTGGCCTTGATATACTGTCTTAAGTATTGCTGGGTTCGGTTTGTCTATATTGGTACGAAGTTTGTCATTAAATGGATTTTTGTCTAAAATTTTATATAATACCTTCATTAGATGTTGATCTCATGATTATGCTGGTCTCATAAAACTATTGGGAAGTATTCCTTCTTGATTTTTGTGAAAGAATGTGTATAAGATTGGCATTCTTTTGAAAATGTTTTAATTAATAAAGTTCATTAATGAAACTATCAGGAACTGGGGATGTTCTTTGTTAGAGGGTTATTAATTATAGTTCATATTTTTTATAAATATATGGCTATTCAGATTTTCTTTTTGAGTCAATTTTGGTAGGTATGTATTTCAAGAAACTTGTCCTTATCTAAGCTGTTGGCTTTGTTAGCAGAAAATTACCCATAATATCTCATTATTATCTTTGTAATGTCTTGAGGATCTGTAGTGATAGTGTCTCTTTTGTTCCTAATGTCGGTCATTTCTGTTTTCTCCCTTTTTTCCCTGTTATTCTTTCTAGTGGTTTGTCACATTTACTTATCTTTTCCAACAACGAGTCTTTTGTTTTGTTCTTACTGTTCTTTAGTCTTATTTCTATTTCATTGATTTTTTAAAAAATTATTTCTTTTTCTTCTCCTTCCTTTAGGTTAAATTTTGCGTTTTCTAGTTTCTGAAGGAGAAGCTTAGATCATTTATTTAAAACTTTTTTCTTAACAGTATTTAAAGGCATAAATTTCCCTCCGATTACTGCTTTAGCTGCATGCAGTGACTTGTGATGTGTTTTAACTCTCATTGATTTTGAAACATTTCTAATTTCCCTTGTGCTTTCTTTATTGACCCATTGTCATTTGGAATGTTGATACATAATTTCAAAATATTTGAGGATTTTCTAAACATCTTATTATTAACCGATTTCTAGTTCAGTAGCATCATGGTCAGAAAACATGATTTCACTCCTTTGAAGTTGATTCAGACTTGTTTTATGATACAGCAGGTAATCTCTCTTGGTGAATGTTCTGTCTATATTTGCAAGGAATTGTATTTTATACATTTATTTGGTATAGTGGTCTACAAATGTCAGCATAGGTTGGGTTGTTTGATTTTTTTTTTTCCTATCTTTTATATCCTTACTTTGTGTGTCTGTATATCTGTGGATGTTTGTTCTCCCAATGACAGAGAGGAATGTTAACCTTTAGTGATGATTTAGGAGTTGTCTTTTTTGAGGGGGTTACTATTTGTTTATTTGACAGAGAGAGACATAGCAAGAGAGGAAACACAAGCAGGGGGAGGGAGAAGCAGGCTTCCCGCCAACCAGGGAGCTCAGTGCAGGGCTCGATCCCAGGACGCTGGGATCGCGACCTGAGCTGAAGGCAGACGCTTAACAACTGAGCTACCCAGGTGCTCCTAATTCTGGATTTGTCTTAATCTCCCTTTAGTTGCTTTACGTGTTTTTAAGCTCTCTTAGTCATGTGTACCCATTTACTGTTGTGGCTTTGTGGTAACTTCACTTTTTCATTATGAGGAAATGTCCCACTTTATCTCAAGTAATATTTTTCATTTTTGTCTTCAAGTCTGATTTGTCTGATATTACTGTATCTATACCAAGTTTCTTGTTCTTCACATTCTCATAGTCTGTATTTTTCCAACCCTTTAACTTCAGATCTGCCCATACTTTTTTATGTATGAAGTATGCCTCTTGTATGCACTGTTAAGTTGTCATGCCTTTTGATCCAGTCAGCTCATCTCTTTATTTCATGGTGAATTTTTAACTCGTTTAATTACTCATTAAAAACCCTGAAGTTTGGGCTTTAAAATGTTGTCTTATATGTACTCTGTTCATCTTACCTCCTTCCCCCCATTCCTTCTTTCCTGCCTTCTTTTGGGTTAATGGAATACTTTTTAGTTCTTTTATTTCATCTCCTCTCTTGAGTAGTTATTACTTGTAATTTTTATTCTTTATTTTTTTAAGATTTTATTTATTTATTTATTTGAGAGAGAGAGAGGGAGAGAGAGAGCAAGGGAGCAAGCGCATGAGTGGAGGGAGAGGGAGAAGCAGACTCCCCATTGAGCCAGCAGCCTGAGGCAGGGCTCGATCCTAGGAACCTGAGATCATGACCTGAGCTGAAGGCAGACACTTAACTGACTGAGCCACCCAGGCGTCCCTGTGTGTAATTTTTAGTATAATAAGCATCTTAAACTGATCAGTTGGCATTCGTCTGATATCACTTGATAAAGCATGTAACTAACCATGTGCTTTTGCCTAACCCTCCACGTTCTGTGCACTTTCATTGTATATCACTTCTGCATATGATACAGCCCTCACAACAAACAGTTCAACTGCTTTAAATAAAAAATGACTTTTAAAGAAATTTTAGAACATACAAAGAATTAAGATAATAAGATAACCTTTTCTATTTACCTGTGCAAATCTTGATTTCCTTTCTGCAGCTTCTGTCTTCCAGCTGGTTTTATGTTCCTCCAGAACAGAACTTTGTCTAGTTTCTTTATTTCAGGGTGAATAACTTTTGGTGGTGATTTCTGTCAACAGATGTTTATGTGAAAATATCTTTACTTACCTTCTTAAGGAAGATAAGGAAATTTCTATGGATATAGAAATCTAGGTTGACATTTTAGCAAAAGAAAAAAGAAATTACAACATTGTTTAAAGATGTTACTGACATTGTTTTCTGTATTACGTTGTTTCTGAAGAGAAGCCAATAGTTTTTCTAAGCATCATTATCTGTATGTAATATGTCTCCCTCTCCCCCAGCTGATTTTGATGTTTTTTTTTAATTTATGTTCAGTTCTTCAGTATGTTGACTCTTATGTCCCTTGGTGTAGTTTCCTTTGTATTTATTTTTTTGGAGTTTGCGGAGTTTTTGGGTCTGTGAATTGTTCTCTTTCACCAAGTTTTGAATGAATATCCTCAGACTTTGTCTTTTCAGATATTTGTTCTGCTCAGTCTTATTCGCTACTTAAATGTACGTTACAGTGAATAACGTTATCTTAGAGGTCTCTGGTTAGTTCGTTCTGTGTTATTTTTTTAGATAATTTCTTTGCTCTGTCTTCTGATTGACTGATTTTTTTTTCTTCTGCTGAGTCCTGTCTTATGTTAAAACCATTAAGTGAATTCTTTATTTCTGATACTGCATATTTTAGTTCTTATAGTTCCACTTTTTTTTTTTTTTTTAAGATTTATTTATTTGAGAGAGTGAGAAAATACATTGTGGAGTAGAGGGAGAGAAAATCTTAAGCAGACTCCATGCTGAGCGTGGAGCCCAACATGGGGCCTGAGATCATGACTTGAGCCAAAACCAAGAGTCACTCAGCGTTCAATGGACTGTCCCACGCAGGCACCCCTCTTTTCTGTTTGTTTGTTTTTTTTTAATGTAGTTTTCATTTCTTCTGAAATACCCTATCTATTCATACATGTCCTCCTTTTGAACTAAATTCTTTAATCTGCTTGTCATAATTATTGATAATGCCTATCTGTGAGTTCCCAGCATTTGGGTCATTTATTTATGTGGGTCTTCTTTCTATCTTTATCAATTCATTGTAGACCCATCTTGTTTAAATCTCTTGTCTCTCTTTTTTTAAATGTATGCCAGACTTTGTATTTAAGAACACTTGAGAGGGAAGTAAATCTTACTTCCTCCAGAAAGAGACCCACCTCTCATTCTGTCAGGCACTACAGTGGGACAGAGTCTGCTTCCTTTGTAGTTAAGCTGAGTCTGGGCTTCGCTTTGTCTGTTTGCTCAGCTTAGATTCTGTTCTCCACGGTGTTCATAGGTTCTGAGCCCTGTCTCCGGAGACCTGAGCGCTCTCTGTACATTATTGCCAGCAGCCTGCTCCTGTTTGTGCCTCACGCAGTCTCTGTCCATCCTGCTGCTCTGCCCCCAGCCTGGGAGTGCCCTGCGGGCTCCGCCTGGACTGTCGGCAGGCCCTCGCTCGGCCTGGGGTCCTCCTCCATCCCCACAAGTTGGTTCAGAGTTGGGCTGGATTCTTACCCAGATCTCTGGCATTTCGTAAGAAGCACCTTACGATGCTTCTTTCCCAAGAAGGGCTTTTCATTTTCTGGAATTTAGTTGATTCTGGTTTGTTTAGGCCGTGGCGTTATAACGGGTTTTTTAAAATGGAATGGTTTTGTGGCCTACCTTCCTGGCTTGTTCTTGCTTTTAGAATGAGAGCAATAGTCTCTTGCAAATTTCTACATTGTCACCAGAAGTAAAAATCCAGTGATAATATTCTGAATAAATTCAGTATTCATAGGATTTTTAAGGGTTATACTGTCATCTGTTTAAAAATTAGTTTTCAGAAAATATCAACACGTTAAGGTAATTTATTATTCAACATACTCTAAAGGGAGGCATAAATAATTTGTTTTTAATTTCTTTATCTAGTATGAGTAAGGGGCACCTGGCTGGCTCAGTCGGTAGAGCCTGTGACTCTTGATCTTGGGATTGTGAGTTTAAGCCCCACACTGGGTGTACAGATAACTGTTAATAAATAAAATTTTAAAAAATTTGAGTAGGTAGGTTTAAACCAGTGTAATGTAGAGCCTACTTGGTGTGATTACCACAGCTTTGGAGAGCTGCCATTGTGAAAGGAAGTGCAGCCAGGGTTGGTGGGGCATCAGGCAAAAAAGAGGTTCAGGACCACGTGGCCGGAGCAGCAGCGGGCACAGCTCATTCACGTAAAGAACCAGAGAGTACAGTCTGTAGGCTCTGTGGGCTTCTGGTGTCTTAACTTGGTTTGGTTGGTTTTTAAAATCTCCAGAACTGTGAAAACCATGTGTGACTGAGGTTGTACACAAACACCTCTGAGCCCAGGCCATTGTTTGCTGAGTCCTGGGCTGCGGGATCTTTAATGTCATTTTTGATCTCAAAATTATTTTGAATTTCTCTACTGTAAGTGCATCTGCGATAGTAATGTATGAAAAAATACAGAGGATCCTAACTACAAGCCTTCTTTTTAATAAGGGCCTCTTTATAATAGATTGAACTGTATTTGAAGTTATGTAGGCTTTTACATAACCATCAAATTTAGAGAAAGCCTTTTTTATCTTTCTTCTCTTTAGGAGTATAAACCACCAGGAACCCGTAAACTTCATAATATTCTCGGAGTAGAAACAGGAGGACCTGGTGGGCGTCGTGCTGGGGAATCGGGTCATACTGTAGCTGACTACTTGAAGTTCAAAGACCTCATTTTAAGGATGCTTGATTATGACCCCAAAACTCGAATTCAACCTTACTATGCCCTGCAGCACAGTTTTTTCAAGAAAACAGCTGACGAAGGCACCAATACAAGTAACAGTGTGTCCACCAGCCCCGCGATGGAGCAGTCACAGTCTTCGGGCACCACCTCTAGTACGTCTTCAAGCTCAGGTCAGTTCTCCGACCCTGGGTTAGGCTTGGGAGCTTTGACTGTTTTCTTTACAAAGTGGGGGTTATTGTAAAGTATCTTAAAAACTTGTTGATGGGATTGGGAGGAATTACTTGACCTAAATCTGTTCTTTGTAGTTAGTAAAAACAAATCCACCTGCCTCAAAGCTCCAGTACTTAATTATGCATAATAAATTCTGCATGGCAGTTGGAAACAAAACTCTTTATTAACCGAAATTTTTAATTGCTTTTTAAATAGAACTACTTTGTTCACATGCCTGAAATTTTCCCTGATGTAACCAAAACCAAAGTGGCTGATGTGGAAGAACTTAGAGAACTGGATAACTGTCTGATACGCTCTCAGACTAATAGAGCTTTTTGTGTGCGAAGCACTTTCAGTTTCAGTGTTTGAGTTCTAGAATGTATACTTGAGCAGAGTGAACTTGAGACTGACACATGCTGTGTTGTGTGTGATTCTGAAGGTGGATCGTCGGGGACGAGCAACAGTGGGAGAGCCAGGTCAGACCCGACGCACCAGCATCGGCACAGCGGCGGGCACTTCACAGCTGCCGTCCAGGCCATGGACTGTGAGACCCACAGTCCCCAGGTGAGCTCCCAGGCCGCTCCCACCGTCCCCCGCTGTGCCCTGGCCCAGCAGTGGCGGGGGCCAAGGGCCTCTCGGAGGGTTGTGTCGTTCCCTCCGAAGGGTCATGGCAGCTTCCTCATTTGTAGGGGATTCTGATGTGTCTGTAACGAAAACACATCCGCAGCTTGCGCTCTCGTCCTTCGGAACCTGCCAACGTTTCTTGGGTGCCTCCCAGCCGCTGCTCCGTTTGTTTTCTTCTCGGGTGTGTCTCCCGCACCAGCGCAGCATGTGGAGCCTTACGCTGGTCCAGTTTTCATTTTACATCGAACACTGTCCCTTCAGGGGTTCGGTCGCACTCCCTGGCCCGTGATCTTGCTCGCGGCCCGACTGCTCCCCGTGCTCCGCCATCGCGGACAGTCCTTGATTCCCAGGCAGTTCGCGTTTGATTTTTACCTCCCTGTTGGTTTGGTTTTGGGGTTTGTTTTTTGGGTTTTTTTTTTTTTGTTGTTGTTGTTGTTTTGTTTGTTCCTTTGTTTTTAAAATTTGTTAAAGAAGAAGCTGTAATTGATTAATTTTTATAAAAAAATGGGTGAAGCAGATGGTGGTAGTAAAATACTTACTAACTGCTCTTTGGGGTTCATTCCGAGCACCGCATTACATGTTTTATAGTGAGGCCCGTGTAGTGTTTGTTTGATGCCTGAAGCAAAACTGGGGTCGCGGTCGGCCAGCCCGCATTGTGGCGGCGGGTCTGCTGCTGCTGCAGGAGCGACGCCCGCGGGCGGACAGGCGGCACCACCGTGTTCGTGTTCGTGTGGCGCGGCCTCGCTGGGCCCTCCTGACCGCGCCTCGTCAGCCCGTCTTCCCCGGTCTCTTCCGTCATTGTTCCAGTTGCTGCTTCTACTCTTCTTACAAACCGCTGAGCTGCCCTCCCGGACTTCGCTCCTCGCTGCCTGAGGAGAGGCTTCGGAGGAGGCGCAGCTCACCCCGCCGGCGCGCTTGAGTGCGTCTCGCGCCTCTGCGTCTCGTCAGCGGCCGCGTCTTCCCTCCTGGCCCGGGCCGGCCCCGCCTTGAGCTCCTGCCTGCGCCGCCGCCGCCTCGCGGTTGACGTTGCCCTTTGCTCGGCCTCTGGCTCCCGGGGCGCCGCCTCTCCTCTTGGGCTTGATTCTCCTTCCTGTCAGCGGCTGATCCTCCCCACGTCCCTCCCAGCTGGAGCTAAATCTTTGCCCGGCCCGTGTCTGTCCGGCCCTGCGATTTTAGGGGGCGGGGGCGAGGGGAGCTCTGTGGTACCCCCGAAGAGTTCTTCAGTCCGCTCCGCTCGGGCTGCCTCCCGCCGTTCTGCAGCGTCGCCCGGGCCCGCTGCCGAGGAGGCCATGGGCGCCCCGACGCTCGCCTCTCGCCGTCGGCCACCCACGCTGACAGGCTGGCTGCCGCCTGCCCTTTGAAGCACTGTCCTCCTTTTCCCTCGACAGGCCACCTCCACACACACACACACACACACACACACACACACATACCCCGCGTGCGCGCGCTCCTCTGGGGCCTTTCCCTCCTTGTCTGCTCTTCGGGGTTCTCTATTGCCGCCCCCCCCTTGACTGCAGTGCCGTTCTCTTCTTTTTTCAATCTAAGATTTTATTCATTCATTTATTGGAGAGAGAGTGTTGGTGGGGGGATGGGCAGAGCAGGAGGGAGATGGACAAGCAGACCACATGCTGAGCCTGGAGCCTGATGGAGGCCTTGATCCCTTGACCCCGAGATCACCACCCAAGTGGAAACCAAGAGTCAGGCGCCTGGCCGAGTGAGCCCCCCAGCCCCCCCCCC
>NC_081558.1:211851852-211941734 GCF_022355385.1 Mustela nigripes
CAGTGCGTCCTCAGGCAGGACACTCCTCCAGCTCCATTGCTCACCCAGGCCTCCGTCCTGAGCCCAGAGCCTTCATTTCCGTTGACCGTAACCGTCACTTCCAAAGTCTCCCCAACAGGACACTGCAGATGTGTCGTATAAACTGCCCTGGCGCCAATCCCAGCTCCCCAGCCATGTGGGTTCTTCACACGATGGCCCGGGATTCACCCATTTGTTCCAGCCACGCACCTGGGGGCTAGGGAGCTGATTTTTGACTCGGCTATCCCTCATCCTGCAGTTGAGTCAGATAGTAAATTGAGCGGATTCTTAATATTCTAAATAGCTCTTACTCTCTTTACTTCACCCCATGGCTGGAGCCATCTCCCGCCTGTCTTACTAGAAAGAATTTTCTAACTGGTCCTGTGGCATCTGACTCCGTACGGCGTCAACACCATTCTCTTCTCCTCAGGCCTGTGAACGTCAGTAAAGCAGTGTGATGCGGCCTTTCCCTACTTTAAACCAGTGTTTGGTTTTCCTTTGCACTTGAAAGGAAATTTAGACTCTCAGGAAGAGGTCAGTGACTAGTATCGTCTGACCGCTTTCCAGGGCATTCCTTCTCCTCTTTATTTGTTCTGGTCTTACTGAATTTTTTTCCATTTTTTGGAAGACACTGTGTTCTTTCGTGTTTCACACATGTCCTGTGCTCAGCCTGAACACTTTTCCTTTCTCTTTGCTGTAGTCACTACCATTTGTACTTCAGATCTTTGCCTAAATGTCAAATCTTTAGAACGACCTATCTTTCTTTTGCCCTCCAAATGCATGAAATCCCGCCCACACATCAACGTGGACCAGGAGTAACATGAGACTCTTGTGTACCTCCCACCTGTATTTCACAGGAGTCATTATTTTGCTTTATCTGCCTTAAGCCTTTCTTTCTTTAACTTTTTGAATAGATGATGATACATCGTTAAAAAAAATAAGTAAATGTAAAAGGGCATTCAGTGAAGACTTCCCTGCCACGGCCTCTAGCCACCCAGTTTCTGAACTAGTGTTATCTGGTTTTTGTATCCTTTTTGGGATATTTTACACATATCCACATACAGATCTATATTCTTAATCTTTGTACACAAAGAGTAGCATGCAATGCACACTTTTCACATCTTGAGTGTTTTTTTTCCCAATATGTTTTACATGTATTTTTTAACCTATATTTGGAGCTCCTATATCAGTACATGGACAACTTTTTCTTCTTTCTTCTTTCTTTGTAGTCACACAGTACTCTACTGTTTAGATAGCCATAAGTCATTTCCCCAGGCCCCTGTTGATGGATAGTTAGTTAACTTTCAGTCCTTTTGACTATTACAGATGATGCTGGAGTGCTACACACCTATCACTCACACACATGCAGTGTGACTATGATAGAACCCCCTAGATGTGGAATCACAGGTCAGAGAGTGACGTGATCTGTGATTTTGTGATTTTTTTTATACCTGCTTCCAGATTGCTCTCCGTTTAGTTTTGCCCATATAGCCTTCCACTAAAAAGACGGAGAGAAGAAGGTTTGTAGAGGGAAAGTAAAGAATTCATTTTGAACCTGTCAAGAATATTCACTGTCTGGCCTTTGCCAGAAAAAGTTCGCTGATCCCTGGCATAAACAGTGCTCCCATGGAAAGAAAATAGCCAGTGAAATATATGAGCTTGTTTATGGCTATGGCTTGCTAAAATCGGCAGCTTTCACAGTATAATACCTTTTCACTCAAATATATTTGGAATTTTGCATTATATAACTAACACATTAAAAGTTTCAATATCCCCTTTCTCTAATTAGTGTAAATGCAAGTGTCATGGCTTTTGGTTGAAGATGAATTAAGGCTTGGACTGGTACTCTGAATAAACCCTTTAAAAATCTTCTTACAGGTGCGTCAGCAGTTTCCTGCTCCTCTTGGTTGGTCAGGCACTGAAGCTCCTACACAGGTCACTGTTGAAACTCATCCCGTTCAAGAAACAACCTTTCATGTAGCCCCTCAACAGAATGCATTGCATCATCACCATGGAAACAGTTCCCATCACCATCACCACCACCACCACCACCACCACCACCATGGACAACAAGCCTTGGGTAACCGGACCAGGCCAAGGGTCTACAATTCTCCAACGAATAGCTCCTCTACCCAGGATTCTATGGAGGTTGGCCATAGTCACCACTCCATGACATCCCTGTCTTCCTCAACTACTTCTTCCTCTACATCTTCCTCCTCTACTGGTAATCAAGGCAATCAGGCCTACCAGAATCGCCCAGTGGCTGCTAATACCTTGGACTTTGGACAGAATGGAGCTATGGACGTTAATTTAACCGTCTACTCCAATCCCCGCCAAGAGACTGGCATAGCTGGACATCCAACATACCAATTTTCTGCTAATACAGGTCCTACACATTACATGACTGAAGGACATCTGACAATGAGGCAAGGGGCTGATAGAGAAGAGTCCCCCATGACAGGAGTTTGTGTGCAACAGAGTTCTGTAGCTAGCTCGTGACTAAATTGAAACTTGAGTTTGTTTCTTGTGTGTTTTTATAGAAGTGGTGTTTTTTTCCAAAAAACAAAGTGCAAAGCTGCTTGCATCAGAAGGAGATTAACACACTGAACCGCTACAAGAGGGCAAAGCTGACTTTATTATTTTTTTTTTTTTAACTTGAAAAGATTGCAAAGGGACAATGAAGTTTTTAAAAGAGCCATGTCCAAACCCATCGTTATGGATAGCGCAGAGGTGTCCTCTTTTTGCCTCCCCCATTTTAACTTGCCACACCCCAGTCATAGTGGGGTTTTTTGTCTTTCTGTTCCACAAAAGTTAATGTTCAGATGTTGGTCTTGGTCATTTGCCAACTAATTTTAAAATAAAAAGGCACTGCACATAATTTGCATAAAGGGCCCCTTGAGGGTGTTTCTTTTTCCTTTTTGTTTTTTCCTCTTTTTTTTTTTTTTTTTTTTTCCCCTCATTTGTTTTGTTTTGGGTAGGGCGGGGGGTGGGAAATTTGGGTTTTTAAGTCCTCTAAACACACTTGGGCACAGAAATGCAGTACTGTAAGGAAGAGGGACCTCCAGCTTACACAAACATCACCTTCAGCTGTATGGAAGGGACGGTTGTATTGGAGCTTGTAAGGCACAGTAAGCATGCTAAGTGGCGGGGATCAGCACTCTCCTGTCTGAACCTACTGAGGAGCAAAGCAGCAATTACATGGGATCCTGTGGGTCTCCTGTTGTAGAGGCCACAGTAAGATAGTAATGGAACATGACCGGTCTCCTAACCAAGGTGCACTGAGAAGCAATCAACGGGTCAGTTGTGGCCAGTCCTGGGGAGGTCTGAGTGGTGGTCTTTGGGATAACCTTTGGCCTTATGGATTTGGACTCGAAATTAGAAGAGCCTACCATTTCAGATGCAATCACTTTTGGACATGCTTTTGCAGACAGTCCTTAATGCTGAAAACACAGAGAATGGGTAATTCAAGAGGCCTTTCTTTTAAAATAGACTTTCGTGACCCACTAATTGTAAGGTATTGCAAGGTCACTTTGCGTGTGTCATATAGTTGACTTCCTTATTGGTTGAAGGTCACAGAAGTAGTGGTTTGCTTTGATGGAAATAGCTACAGCTGTGTCCCTTCTGCTTTTTACTTTTTTTTTTCCTTTTTCTTTCTTTCTTTCTTTTTTTTTTTTCCTTTTTTTTTTTGCTTTTTTCCTCGGCACGTGGTATCTCCACCATTTCTTCTGCACAAAGATGTCTTCTGTTCATCCTGAACATTTTAAAAAAAAATGCAGAATTTTATGTGACTGCTTTTTTGCCTCACAATTATGCTGTGAATTTTACAAAAATTTATTTTCTTTTTTGATAATTTATTGTACCAAAGCTGTTTTTATAGCACATAGATGTCTGTAACCAATAATGTAGCAGTTCTGCACTTTGACACAAGGTGTAACTAGACCATTTTTAAATGTCAGTTGAAAATTATGGCTGTACTATTGCTTAAACAAAACTGGAACTGTCGTTGAATCCATAGCCAATACATCTACAGCAATCTGTGTACTGAGCATAATAGATTGACATCTAATTCAAGATTACAACATCTGTTACATTCTAAATGTGTTCAGGCTTCTGAAGGTAAAGGGACACTGGATCCAGAAGCTATGGAACCAGCAGTTGATTCTTGTATTCCTGATTAACCTACTTGTAAACTTGAAAGCAAGACCTCGATTGCACCAACAGGTCCAGAATACGAGCACGAGTAAAGCAGAACTCTCATGCGTGACCTGAAGTGAACAGGCTGGTGTTTAACAGGTGCCTAGTTTTGAGATTATGCTGCCTTAATGTAACACAGTCTGGCAGTTGCTAAATTTGTGTTCCCATTTTAAATTGACCAATTTTAGGGTGTTATACTTTTGAGCGGTTGAATTGGGAGAATGAAGATAAGTAATTTATCTGTCCAGGATCAAAAGAAGCCTAGGAAAGAAGCAGTAATCTACCTCTGCCGATAACCCTGTTCAAAACAACTCAGCAGAACACCACATTACTTTTTATTGGTCAATTCCATGTGGCTGACTAGGTCAATTTTTTCTGAACAAAAGCAGGTTTTTATATGTAAACAGTGACAAAAGAAAGGCTTAAAACGATGTGAATGTGAATGGAAACTTGGAAATACCCGTTTTTATAATCCACAAATTTTTTTTTGTTGTTAATCAGGAAATCCATATTTTGTAATTAAATGTCAAGCCTGTGGATGATTTTTGAACTTGGTAGTTCATAAAGGTTTACAGTGAATAAAAGGATACCATCTTGAGTATAGCAATATCAAAAGGAATCAGTAGTTACTGCTGTTTAGGAATATAAGGGGAAGATACTCTTTGGGTCAGGTCATTTTTTTCTGTGCTGGTTGCCACATCTTAGCAAGCACCAAAAAAACAAAAGCAGTTTTTAAACCGCTACTTACATAAAGGAAATCATAAAATCCAATGCTTCTGCATACTGTGTTATGTTACAGTCCAGTTTTGTGTGCTTTACTACACGGTTTGGTTACAGGACTTCTGTGCATTGTAAAACATAAACAGCATGGAAAAGGTTAAATACCTGTGTGCAGATTGTAAGATCTGGTCCGGACTTGCTGTGTATATTGTAACGTTAAATGAAAAGAACCCCCCTTTGTATCATAGTCATGCGGTCTTATGTATGATAAACAGTTGAATAATTTGTCCTCAGACTCTTTACTATGCTTTTTTAAAATTAAGAAAAATGTAAACATAGTAAAAATCTTCCTATGCAATTAACCTGGTTCAAGTAATGGTCTGGTAGGTATATTGAGTGTAAATTCAGTCAGAGGTGTGACAAGGAAAATAGTATTTACGTTGACCTCGGTAGGCGTCCCAGATCTCGGGAGGTCAAGATTGGAGGGCTTGATTTTGATCGTTTTGATTTTAAGATGGATTCTCTTTGTGAGTGATTAACTATATTCAGTTTCTCTCTGATTCCAAGTGCTAATAGTTCGTAGTGTTCAGAATGGATGTGAGGGTTCAGTGGTTTTCTCTTTGTGGCTTTGACCTGCTGGAAAGCAAGGTTCCTCCTTGCCCAGATCCGCGTATGGGGGCGAGTCAGGGACTTTGTTGTACAGAGTCTGAAACTCTTGCCACAGCGCATACATGTCTGATCTAAAGTCTTCTCTTTTTATAAATTAATCTGTAAGTGTGTATTAAGGTACCTATCAAGAAGGCCAAAAAAAACCTTACTTAAAATTTTAATTCCGATTCTGTAGAATGCAGGTTGGTCCCACAGAGTTAGGCTTCACATGTAAGAAAGAAAAACTTTGTTTTTTTCTTAGGCTATGAGCTTGCTTACTTAGGTAAGTGGCACATTTTGTTTGTATGGTGTCAGATTTCAAAAAACCCTAGGCTTATTTTGGTAAGTGTTAGAACTCTGCAAAAAAGTCATTATGGCTGTGGTCCTTCTAGAAGGAGCGCAGCCTGCGGAGTTTGCCCCCGCGCCCTCCTTTCCGGCTCCTGTGTTGTTCACTTCCTGGTAAAAATCAGTCCTACAATAGGGAAGTACAGAAACTACAAAGACGAGACAGCAAATGCCCGGTTTCTTCCAGGTCCCCCAGTTTCCTTTTGGCCTTTGCGTTGTTCAGTCTCAGAGTACAAGCTCAGTACTCATTTTTATATCCGTTCTTGTCATGGCGACCATGACTAATAGGCTGGCTTTCTGCCATATATAAAGATCATTTGAGATTTTAAGATTAAGGCTGGGGGTAACACTGACTTTGGTATATTGAGACCGTGTTTAGATTTCATAGAACGCTCCTTGGGATAGTGGGTAGCCCAGCACTGAGAAGCCTTCGGTGTCAGAGTAGAGCAGACGGTCTCATTTTCTTAATCTGGGAACTCTTTCCCTACACTTAATTTTCTAGAGTGAGAATACACATGGAGTCATTTTTAGGAGAAAGAACAAGAAAAAAAAAGCCTAAGAAAATAGCTTATTTTATTCTTCATTGTCCCTCTACTGATAGCAGCTCCCTGTCGGTGTGTCCACCAGAGTCGTCCTCGGGTCATCTGGCCTTCACCCTCTACTGATAGTTCTTACGTATTTAAACATAGTGTTCAAAGCACTAGGTATTTTTGAGCCAGACTCAGTGAGTAAGGTAAGTGGGCCATCGGGGGAGGGGGGTGGGTGGTGTGTGTGTGTGTGTGTGTGTGCATGTGTGTGTGTGTGTGTGTGGCTGGCTGTTGTTATGGACACCCATGGTCCCAGGTTTGAGTTGCTTGAGCTGAGGAAGGACAAAGAACCCGGGATGTTCTTCATAACTTTTGGAGAGCACAAGTTATGTGTTATCATTAATTTTTTCCCAATTTTTTACCCTAATCATGTTCAAAGGACAAAAAGCTATTTCCCCAACAAAAACATTCAGATTTAAGCACACGCATGATAACCAGGTATGAGTATCCCGTGCTTTCCAAATGTTTGCCTTTGCTTTTGTAAGACAGACATTAGTAAGGTATCAGCTGCTTTTAAGAGTGAAAATCCTCTTGCGATTTCTTGCATTCAGTGAGAACAAGTGCCGATGTAAGTCTTGGGCCACTCGGGCTTATGGAAGCTTTCAGAAAATGCTCTATTTTTAGATAGCGGCAACCTGTACTGGATGCCGCAGGTTTCTGTATGCGGTCTCTTATGGTTGCCCGCCGTGAGAGTATGTCCTTTTATTAAAAATTTAGTGGGGTGTGTGAATTTCAGCTTTGGCCTGTCATGAATTGCCTGCCTTCCACGGTAGAACCTGGGAACACTGCTTCAGGGCAGCGCCGAGGCACAGACAAACCTTCCCTTTGCTTTCACCAGGCATGGCATGTCCAGGCTCACCTGGGTTCGGAGGAGTGGAGTGCCAGAGCAGGAATCATCCTAGCTAATAAAATGCATTTGTTAAATGGGGAGGTAAAATAACGGGAAAGTTGCTGGTGGAGGACGGAGGAAATGGGGGTGGGGCCTGGACATCCCGTTTTTAAGGCAGCTCTGCAGGGGCTCCTGCGTGATTCAGGGCAGGAAGATGCATGTGGCTCATCTTGAGTCTGAACACAAGCTTTGTATAGTTTATTTGAAGTTTTTATACACAGATGTTAACATATAATTGAACAAGGTAAAATACATAAGTGAACAATTGAAATTCACAACTTATACTGTATTCATTATAAAATGTTACAAACAAGCCCCCCAAGAGAGGCAGAAATTACCAGCTGTAAGTATATAAAACTTGTACAATTTGTGTCTTTTGTCATCTTCCCTTTTCGAAGTGGATTGATGTGGCATCTTGGTAGCTCTCAGAGGTCCCCTGAGAACGACAGATGCTGAGCTTCCCAATAGCGGGCCTGGAACCTGGTCCTCAGTGTCTCAGCCTCTCAAACAGTGGAGGGCTTCTCAGGGCACTGGTCTGAGCGAGCAAACGTCTGGCAAGGCTCTGTGATGCAGCGACTGTGGTTTTCCGCTCTAGAATTGGGGTCTAATCCTGGGCCAGTCCCTTTACTGGGAATAACTTTTATCCACTAGAAGGGACTCAAGGCAGGTGTCAGTGAGCTGACCAACAGATCTTAGTACAATATGGGGAGCACTCCGTCAATACAGTCTGTGACTAAATGTAGAGCCTGAGTCTGCAGCATGAATGAATCTGCGTTTTCTGTATGAATCCAGCGGACGCCGTGGGAAACAAGGTGAGTACAGTGTTTTCTGTGAATGATTAAACGGGATTATTTTTCAGTTTGCAGTTTGTAACAGGATGCGAACTTTACTACTTAAAATTGCTACTTCCATCTATTTTAGAATTTTGAGGTCTGTTTTGTAGTTTGCTTTGATACAACGTATGATAATTTAAATGTTTTATAAAGGATGACTTAAGTAGAATTTTTCTCTGCAATTGAAAGGAGGCTGTTCGGAGGAGTAACCATGGGACGGCACTGTGGTTGACCTGGCCCTCCCGAGTCCCAGTAGCCCGGTAATATTGGGGCAGCTTTCAGAATGTACTTGGTTATAATCCACACTTCGAAAGCATTAAGGAGCTAGCAGCTGCTGTGTTTTGCTTTTTAATTTACTTTGCTGCTCTGTTGCTGCTACGCTGCTATGTATGCCAGCCCAGGGGCCCTCGGCCTGATCTCTTTTCCATTCCCAGGGGATCCTCCCTCCCTTGGAGCGAACAGGACAAATTTCTTAGGGCTTTTTTTGGCCCGTTCCATCTGCGTTAGAATATACAGGACTGACGTTCCCTCACGGGGACATGTGCATTACATGGGCCGTGGCTTTGGAAAAAAGATGAAAATGATCTAATAAAGGATCTAAGTGTTCCCCTGAGGTAGATAAAAATTCTTTTGGGAGGTGCCGTCAGTACCCCCCACCCCCCAGCACGCACCTGCAATTCAGGTAACAGCCTTCCACTCGTGAGTCCAACCCGGCTGCCTCCGAGCCTCCGGGCAGCTCTCCCGCTTCGGCCTGCCCCGTCCGCCCGAGCTGCCCTGGGCACGGCCGGTGTGCGGGCCCGGCCGCAGGAGCCCCGCACAGGCCGCGCGCCCCTGGGGTCCCTTTGGGCCCGGCCCAGTCTCCTCCTCCGGTCTGGTCGCGGAGCTTCGCTGTTTGCAGGCTGCTTACACGGCGCTCGTCGCTCGTCGCTCCTAGGTCTTCCCCCTCGGGCCGGCGGCCTTCGCAGAGACCGGCTTTCCGGAAGGCGCCTCCCGCCCATCGTGCAGTGGCCGAGGAGATTCAAGCCGGAGGCCTTGCTGTGTGGATACTTGCCACCGACCGGCCTCCCCAGCCCAGCCCTGCTGACGCGAGCTCTGCTTCCTTCGCTCTGGGGCCCAGCGGCGACTGGGTACAAGGAGCAAGGCCGGGCGCTCCTTTGCTTGTGGGGTTAAGACCACGAACTTGAAATATCTACCCTACTTCCTGCAGAAGAAGTGGTTAATCCTGGACGCAGTTTAAACATGGAAAAGCCCTACTCTGAAGAGAAAGAACATTGCGGGGGATCTTGGGGCTGCTGATTGATACAAGGACCACGGAAGACGAGAATGCCTGCCCCGTGCGAGGCGCTTAGCTGTGTCCTAGGACTGACACCAGCCTGTTTATCACCGTTTGGTTTTGGGGGTAGGGGCAGGTAGTTGGTGAATAACCCCAAATAAGCCCAGTGTATTCTGGTGTGGGGACGGATAGGAGTTTTCCTGAGGAACTGAGGCTTAAGTGCTGGTGGGAATGTTCTAGAATCTAGAAGAAGGCAACAACATGTTCAAAGCCTGGTGTAACGAGAAACCAGAAGGCCTTGTCAATGTAAGTTTTTAAGTGGTTAGGGTTTACTTATTTGGAGGAAGAGTTGATTGATCTTAGGGATTGATTGGATAGACTGAGAAGTGGTGCAGAGGACCCGGGCTTCTTCCAGCTTTCAGCCTGGGCAACTTTGCAGATGGTCCTGTGCTGATTGTGCAACCAGGGGCCCTCGGGCAGGAGCAGGTGTGCCAGCTGCCTGTGCATTCAGATACAGGACGTGGAGTGTGGAGGGCTTAAGGGCATCTAAGTGAAGAAGGTCCAGTGGGTAATTGCCTAGAAGGAAATGGGTTGAAGGTAGGGAAGTCGGGCCTGGGGCTGATAGGCTTGGGAGCTTCTCAGGCAGGTAATGGTGATAAGGGGATGGATAGGGGGCTAAAAGCAGAGCCTGGGCACCTCAACACGAGCAGCCTATCTGTTCCCTAAATTAACCCCATCATGGCTTCCTTGACCCTCGGTGTCTCTCGGAGGGTAGAGATATCCACTCTGGGTGGTCTGGGTTTGGCAACATCAGCCTCAGAATCTCAGGTCCCGCCCACATTCAGAATCTGCATCTGAACAAGGCCTGGGCAGTGCATAGGTGTGATCGAGTTTGAGAAGCACTGGTCAGCATCACCCTTTACATTTGAGAAAACCTAAGAGGTTAAGCAACTTGAGTTCAAGAGTCCACAACTGGTCAGCGACTGGCCTCTAATGCAGCCTGCTTTCAGCTCTCTATGCTGACCCTGACTTTCGAGATCACCTAGCACAACTGACAGCTGGATGGACCCCTAGACGCAGAGTTGTGGGGGAGACTAATTTCAAAGAATATAGATTTTCAGCTTAGGGGCTCAAGTGTGCTTAGTTATTTAAGAATGACTACATTGTTGTCCTGTTGAGCCACTGTGGTGCCTAAAAAGTTTTTATTTTTATTTATTTTTTTTAAGAGTTTTTATTTTGACAGGCTTTTCGTGAATTTGGAAGTGAGCTGATATCTCTCTGATTTTTTTTTTTTTTTTTTTTTTTTCATTTCACTGGGCAACTAAAATAGCTTCCAGGAGGCTCTGACGAATCCAGCAGAGACCGTGTTGCTTCCTCTTCCTCTCCCTTCTCCCCTCCCCTTTTCTCTAGGTCATTTTCTTCCCTTCTAGTTTACAAGGTTCAAGAATTCCTACCCCAACAGCAGCTGCAGGGATGTTGTGATGAAACGCTGGGTAGCACTTTGCAGCAACTGATTATCGCGTGTGGCATTCAGTCCCCCTCGTCTTCTCCTGTTGTCCCTCCAACTCCATGCCCCATAGTTACTCTCCATCCAGATGCACTGTAGTTAGACACTTTCCATGTGAGAGAGGGCCCCGGGGCCATAGCACTGGACCAAGAGGTTGGGAGGCCCTCTAGGACTTGGAACAAAGGTAAAAATAGGGACAGAATGGAAGAGAAATAGATGCATTGTGTTCTAGTGATTGCCTGGAAGCTTCACTTGTCTCCCTGAAACCTCTCAGCTTGCTTTCACGCTGCTGTTACCTGCAGTTGTTTGTTAGCAGCAGCAAACCCTGGGCACATCCTTCCACAGTGATGGGCCCTTTAGGGGCCATCTAGAGCTCTAGAAGGGCAGGGCTGACTGACCCCTGCTTCATAGATGGAATTGTCATAGATGACATATCATTGTCATTGTCCATTGTCATAGATGACATATCAACAAATCACAGCCACTCATCTGTGTGTGTGTGTGTGTGTGTGCGCGCGTGCGTGCTTCTGCGTGTGTGACCCATCCAGCCAAGAATGGTTTGTACACTTCAAATAGTTGAAAAACATCACAGGACACCTGGGTGGCTCAGTCAGTTAAGCATCTGACTCTTGATTTCAGCTCTGGTCATGATCTCAGGTCCATGAGATTGAGCATGTCCAGCTCTGTGCCCTTTCCTTCTGCCCTCTGCCCGCCTCCACAAATAAATATAAATAAATAAGGTTGAAAAACATCAAATGAATATTTTATGATGTGAAAATTTTATGAAATTTAAATTTCCGTATCTATAAATGAAGTGTGTATTGGAATACCATCACATTCTTTAAAATTTGCACATTGTTCTGTGGTTGCTTTTGGGCTACAATGGCAGAGTTGAATAGGTGCCACAGAGAGCTGTGTGGCATGTCGTTCTGCTGCGTGGTGGACCACAGATGGCTGCAACTCTGTCATAGTTCAGCAGCATCTGAGTGCCACACGTATGACTGTGCCTCTGTGTCGTACTCTTTATCGCCCGTGTCCACCCATCACGTCAACACAAGAAAGGAGGACAGGAGATTTCGGGTCTCTCTGTGCTTCTCCAGCGTGGTGGGGGGTGGATTATTTCGTCATCAAATTAGGTGGTAGCATGCAGTGATGTCACAGCTGTCATAGAGTACCATCGATGTTGGCCTTCTCCATCTAAACCTGCACTGGAATATTCCTAACAAGAAAGCGATGGCCAGAAAAATTAGAAAATTTAAAATTGAATATCTAATCACAGAATTTCTTCACACAAATAAAGGAAAATGTTGCTACAAGCAAAGTAGGTTTCTGATGGGCTTCTCTGTTAGCCGAACACGGAAACCACTGTCCTGGGGTGATTTCATGAAGTCAAGTGTGATGAAGCAGCTGTAGAAATCTGCCCAGAGAAAGTCAGTTTGTTTAGGACTGTCAGCCTCTCACTGACAGCTGCTGCTCCAGGTGCTGAGGGGATTATGAGCAACATCAAGTGTCCATTAACAAACCAAGCAAGTGATTTTGAGTGGTTGTCCCTGACTGTTGTTACAAGAGTTGACCTATGTCATGTGCGTGGTTCAGACATTTGATGAGTCTGTGCCAAGCCAGGAGCTACTGACGACTTCAACTGTCAACACTCTGCGGAAGAACCACGGGCAGAAGTGCTTTCAAAGTTGAGAGAAGGGATTCAGTACAACCTGAAGTGGAAACCGCTAGGATGTGTCACAGTTGATGTTGGAAAAAATACGTGTGAAATAGAAAAGGCTTACTAGGCCAAACACACAGAGCTTGTAATAACATCAGGTGTTAGAGCCTATGGCTATTTACTGCATCATTTAAGTCAACAGGTATTTTGTGGAAAAACATTTGACTCATGTTACTGAGCCAATATTTTCAACAGTGAACTCTGTTTGCTGCTGTGGACTGAACCATCAACAGGTCCATGAATTTTTTTCATCAGCAACAGTAGCTGAATATCCTGACGTGGTCTATCCCACAGCAGTTCAGTGGTGTAGTCCGTGGTCAAGTTTAATTTCAATTTTTGAGCTTTGGACCAAGACTGAACTTTTTCTGAGTGAGAAGAACTGCCCTCAAACTCCAAAAGGCTTTGGAAATTCATTTTGACTGAGACTTCATTTCTCAATGAATTCTATCTAAAATCACCAGGCAAAACAAGGTTTATATGTGGAATTCCTACTGTGGTAGACTCATTTCAACAGGAACTAGTGTTGGAATCACAACTATCGGTAGACTGCATCATTACACGTCTGGTGTTGGGAAGATAACACAAGAACCAAGAGTTCCATTCTCACCCATGTTTGCAGCAGATGTGGTATCTGGGCTCAAACTGCAGTTCAAGA
The DNA here is from genome assembly GCF_022355385.1 of Mustela nigripes. NCBI lineage: Eukaryota > Metazoa > Chordata > Mammalia > Carnivora > Mustelidae > Mustela > Mustela nigripes. The sequence goes on from NC_081558.1 coordinate 211,865,242, forward strand.
AGTGTTTTATAGCCCTTGAGGCAAATCCCAAAGAACTCTCTGTATTGCCACATCCACTCAACGTCAATGGAGGATCTCCCACCCAACCTTCAGTTGGGATTAACCTGTTACGAGGCAAACTTTCTTAGAAAAATCTAATCAAACTCCATAAATGCCTTTCAAGTGGTAAACAAGCTCATCTGAAAATCCTGTGCTTATGGCTTGATACCAGTCTTGTGAAGTATCTATCCCCGTGAAGACTTTTTCAAAGACGAAATCTGCAAAACCTTACTATAGATCAGCATTAACAGAAACGCGGGCAATTGATTTGGACAACAGGCAACTCTAGCTTTAACCTCAATTCAGTGAAATGTTGTCACCCCCCAAATTAAGTTTATTCTCAGGGCACCTGGATGGTGCAGTTGGTTGAGTGTCTGACTCTTGATTTCAGGTCACGTCATGCTCTCAGGGTCGTGGGAATGCGCCCCGAGTCGTGCTCTGCGCTCAGCATGGAGCTTCCTCGAGGATTCTCTCCCACGCTCCCTTTGTCCCCACCCCTGGACTTGTTTGCTTTCTCTCTCATTAGTAGACCTGTATTTTTTTTTAATTTACCTAGTTATTATTATATTTGAATTTCACCAATTAAAGTTTTTTCTTTTATGATACAAATCCACAGTATCCTAGATTGTTGCCTCTTGGCCAAGAAAACCAAAACATTTTAGACCTGGCCTCTTAAGAAAAAATCCACCTATGCCTTCAAAAGATGTAGCAAAAGAGGAGTAGGTAGGTTTGGCTTCCCACATCAGTACCCCTAAGAGACAAAGTTTGGGGCAGGGATCCAGGATCCTTTGGCTCTGCTACTCTTTGGCTCTGCTACTGAACCAGGTAGAGGATGGCCCCTTTGTGCCCTGGTCTGTTGGTTCCTAAGCCTTCTTCCATGCAGAGAACCACCCACTGGACAGTCGCAAGGAGTGATGGCACAGAGGCTAGTTGGTGCCTCAAGGTTTGGTTGCTGAAGCTGTCTGCCCTCGGATTCCTGGTCGCTCTTCATCAGCTTGCCTGCGCAAAGGCAAAGGGGGCATTTCTTTTCTCCTGATACCAACCAATTCCCTGATCCTCTCCAAACACCAACTGGGTGTCCCGACAATTCAGTTTGGTTCTGACACTATCTCCCTGGACTGGCCAGCTTTAGATTAGCTCCCATGATCTCCTCGGGCTCAGTAATTTGCTAGAACAGTTCACAGAACTCAATAAAGTATTTCTGTGTACTGGTTATTATGTAAGATCCGAATGACAGATGAAGAAGTACATACATAGGGTGAGGTCGAAAGGGTCCCGAGTACAGCAATTTCCATCCCGTGGAGCTGGGGGACGTCACTGCACATGGATGTGTTCACCAACTCAGAGGGTCCAAGTCCCGCCATTTGGGTGGTTTTATGGAGGTGTCACTACATAGGCATGGTCAATTTTAACTCCATTTCCAGCCCTTCTCCCTTCTCTGGAGGTTAGGGGGTGAGCTGAAAGTTCCAGGCTTCTAATCAAAGCTTGGTCTAAAGCTGCCCAGGGTTCACCAAGGGTCATCCCCTTAGAACGAGAGACACTCCTATCATGCCAGAAACTACCAGGGATTGAGGAGTTCTGTGTCAGCGACCAGGGACAGAGACCAAACATCTTCCTATGACCCCACAGCAGTCCTTACTTAGAAGCAGCAGTAGCTCTGGGCTCATTGCCTCTAATGCACAGAGCCCGGTGGGGTGGATGCATCCTGTTCTCATCTTCGCTTCCCAGTGGAGGAAACTGAAGCCCCACGGAGAGGTAACTTGCCAGAGTGTCCATGATCTCCCAACCCCCGGTGGGCCGACTACAGAAACTGCTCTTGGCCCCTCTACCCAACTCCTTTACAGGGACTGCTCAAAACTCCATGGGAGGCACTTCTCTCTTCCCAGCACAAAGTAAGTGTTGAGCAAAGAGGGTTTGGAGTCAGGAAGACCCTGTTCTGAATCATGGACCTGTCCTATACGAGTTATATGTCATTAAGCAAGTTGCTTAGCCTCCCTGAGCACTAAAATGGGGACAGTAACACCACCTTGGAGCATACTTAGTGTGGGCTGTGAGCACGTCACACCCGGGGTGAGGACTGACAGGGTGGTGGGGAAGCCGAGGTGCTCTGTGTGTTCACCCAGGCCCGCAGCCGGTGTATGTTGGCCCTTGCTAAGCCCCCTGCTGATCTCCCCTGGGACAGGAATGATGGGGGGCCCCAAACCGTGAGACTGTCCGGCATTGGGAGTGAGCCTGTCCAGCGTTGGCAGTGAGCCTGTCAAGCGTTGGCAGTGAGTTCCCAGCCAGTGTTGCAGGCAAGATCAGAGGCAAGAGGAGGGTGAGTCTGGAACCGTAAAAACGGCTGAATTGCCAGGCAATCTGGAAAGCCAAGGTGGCATCACTGCTATTAGAATATGTAGAAACCCCTTTCCTGGGGCGGGCAGCAGTCCACAGGGGCATTCTCCGTTGGTAGGCAGCATGCCAGCCCTAGGGCAGCGCTTTGTCCACATCTCAGCCCGGCCTGTTGTCATGGTGGCTCCCACGATCCAGTGTCCTTACCAGCCAGTCGGGGCTGAGCACCGCATTTCTCCCCAGCTCTGGGGCTTCGGGCCAGTACTCAACCTCTCTGGGTCTCTGCCTCTTCATCTTTTTTTAAGATTTTATTGACAGACAGAGATCACAAGTGGGCAGAGAGGCAGGCAGAGAGAGAGTTCAGGGAAGCAAGCTCCCCGCTGAGCAGAGAGCCCGATGTAGGGCTCGATCCCAGGACCCTGGGATCATGACCTGAGCTGAAGGCTGAGGCTTTAACCCACTGAGCCAGCCAGGCGCCTCTGCCTCCTCATCTTTAAAATGGATGACCCTATTACCCAGCCCATGGGTTCTTAGGGGAGGGATCACATGAGCGAATACACCTGAAGCTCTCACAACGGTGTATGGCGTCAGTTGTCAGTTCTGGCCACCCGGGAGGTAAGGACTGGTCCCTGAGCCCTGGTAACTGGCCCAAGGACACAGAGCTATTAGCTATGGAGTCAGAAATCCTCCTTGGGTTCAAACCTAGTTTTGTCGACCGAGCGAGTTTACTTGCCATTACCCTCAACTGCCTTCAAGCCGAGCCCCCACCCACTCCAGGCCTGTCTCCCAGCTGCCCTGCCCCCCCCCCCCCTTCTTCCCCGATAGCATTCTCCCATATAAGTCTTGCCCTCTTCTATTTAAAACCTTACCTCTGTCACTGCCAGAATATAATAGAAGGTTCTGGAAAATTCTTTTGAGACCTGACACTCACCTCCCCCCCACACACACAGGCTCCTGAGTTCCAAACTCACGAGCCTCTCAAATGTGCCCGCTTCAGCCTTTGCCCCCAGGCTCGACCTTCTGTGAGGCGCTTCTGGTGCTCACAGTGTCCCTCCTTCCAGGACCTGTGATCCTCTGTTCCGTGGTACCTGAGTGTGCCCCAGGCGGCCGTGTGCCCGTGTCAGAGTGGACAGTGGCATCTGCCTTTCCTCCTCCCAGGAGAGGCTTCTCCACTTCTCCCTCCAGTGCTGGGGGAAAGTCGGTATAAGATGCCCATGTTTGTTCCAAGCAGATCCCAGTGAGGGGGCAGGCACCGCATTGCCTTCTGCTTACTTAAGTCCCCTCGAGTCTAGAACCGTTTGTTCTCTATATTTGGGGCAATAGAAAAATTCTCCTCACTCTAATATTTTTTCATGGTTTCATTTTTTACATTTTAATCTTTGATCTGGGGGCACCCAGTTGAGCATCTGCCTTCGGCTCAGGTCATGATCCTGGGATCCTGGGATCGTGTCCCGAATTGGGCTCCCTGCCCAGTGGGAAGTCTGCTTCTCCCTGTGCACCCTGCCGCCAGCTCGTGTGCATGCGTGCGCGCGCGCTCTCTCTCTCTTTCTGACAAATAAAATCTTAAAGGAAATCTTTGATCTGTTTGGAATTTATGCTGTTGTATGTCATGAGGCACAGATTCAATTGTCTGTTTTCCCAAGTGGCTACCTGGGTGTTCCCCCACCATGCATTAAAAAGCCCATCTCTCCCCTTTTGTTAACGATCCCACATTTATCGTCTGTCACCCAGCATCGCACGGTCACTTGGGTCTTCCAGACGCTGGTTGGTCAGGCCCTCCGCAGCCACAGCCCTGCTGTCTGAGTATGAGGCTGGGTGGTGCTGTGCCATCCGCAGGCCCCCTCTGTCCCCTGCAGGTTGTCCTGGTCGCCCTTCCTTGTTGATTTCCTCCAAATGAATTTTTGAATGAATATGCCTAATTTCAGTAGAAAAGTCTGTAAGTTATGAACTGACTTGAGAACTGACTTTTTAAAAAAGATTTTATTTATTTGATAGACCACAGGAGCACAAGCAGGGGGAGGGGCAGGCAGAGAGAGAAGCAGACTCCCCACTGAGCAGGGAGCCTGACTTGGGACTCGATCCCAGGACCTTGGACCATGACCTGAGCTGAAGGCAGACGCTTAACCGACTGAGCCACCCAGGTGCCCTGAGAACAGACTTCTTTTGATGTTGAGTCATCATTGTATCCCGGAACGTGGTATGGACCTCTTTTAATTTGTGAAACCCTCTTCTGTGTCTTTCAAGAGTGTTTTAAAGTTCTTCTTCTAAAAGCCCTCCGTAACGTTTGTCCTTTTCACACTGAGATGATTTTGCTTTTTTGTTTCTGCCGTCAGTGGGGTTTTTCTCTTCCGTGTATCTTCTAGCTGGTTGTTCTATGAACATATGAAGACTATTGGTTTCTAGGTTAATTTTAGATCCTGCTCTCTAAGTTCTCTCACTGTTTTTAGAGGCTTGTTCATGGAATCTTTTGTATTTTTCCAGAATGCAGTGATATTACCCGCAGACAGGTATATTTTATACTTTCTTCCCTGTACTTATCTTTTTGACATTGTCCTTTGTCCAAGGACACTGGCAATTACAGAAGTGAGAGAGTGCATGTCTTTCTTCTTCCTGACTTCCCTGAGAATGCCTCCAGCGCTAGTCCTCCGAGAAGGGAATGCCCCGTCTTCATCTGGGAACCCTTCTTCCCGTAAACTTTGTCATCAGTCCTGCTGTACGAGTCGTCTTTTGATGAGTGTTTGCACAATGTATATTTTGTCATCCTTTTATATTTAGCCTTTTTATATCCTTATTTTTTTGGTGTGCCTTTGCCAAACAGTGTAGAGTGTATCTCATGGATGTATTTTTATCTAGTCTGAAAGTCTTTTTTAACTGGACCTTCTGTCCACTCAGATTTAATATAAGTACTGATGTATATGGATCTATCTATTATTGGGGGTTGTACTCTACATCTGTTTCCCCCCCCCTAGTTATTTTCATTCCTATGGCATTTTCTTCTTTTGGATTGATTGTACATTTCTCAATTCTATTTTCAATTTTATTTTTCATTTCAATTTTCCAATTCTCCCATTAGTCTATAAGGTGTACAACGTTCTACTCTATTTTTAGTGGTTACTATAGAGATTAAACAGTGTGACATTTATTTATCAAAGACTAATGGTATTTCAGCACATTTACCCTTTTCCCAGACAATGCATAGGTTTCAGAATACTTTAAACTGTGAATGTTCCTCAATTTATGTGCTGTTACCATATTTTAATTCCATATAACTTTAACCCACCATAGATTATGATCACTCTTCATACAGTCAGCCCATAATAGGGCTCACCCAAATTCAGATTTCCTCTCTTTCGTACTCATTTCATCCTGCACATCTGAGCTTTTAATTAGAAATATTTTCATTTTGCTCGAAGACCACCTTCTAGTTTCTTTTTTACTGCAGTCTGTTGGTAGTACATTTTTTGCTTTTTGATACTTGAAAACCATTTTTACCTTCATTCTTGAAAGATATTATTTTTAACTTTACTTTTTAAATAATTTCAGGGTTTTTTAAAAGTTACAAAAGTAAGGTGGTGAGATCCCAGATACTTGTCACCCAGTGTCCTCTGAAGTGAACATGTTCTATAACCCCTAATACAATCATGAAACCGGGAAACTAGATAACACTATGATTCACTAACTTACAGACCTCTTTAAACTTCACCAGGTTTCTGGATGAGGTCCCAGCCAGGGCCACACACTGCACTGTTTTTTTCCCATGCCCCTAGTCTCCTGCTCAGACATTTCCTTGGTCTTTTTTTCTTCTTCTTCTTTTCTCCATGACCTTGGCATTTTTGAAGAGCTCTGGCTACTTCTTCTGTAGAATTTCCCTCAGTTTTGGTTTCCCTCAGTTTGGGTTGGTGTGATGCTTTTCGTGATTAATTTAAGATTATACATTTTTGGCAAGAATAGCAGGAAGTGATCATGGACTGTTCTCAGTAGCTCGGTTTGGGGAGGCAGGTGCTGCTGTATTTCCATACTGGTGATGTTAATTTTGATCGCTTTGCTGAAGTGGTATGTTTCAATGTTCTCCATTGTAAAGTTACTCATTTCCCCTTCCTAAGTAATAGGCATTTTGCTGGAGACACTTTGAGACCGTGTGTATTTGTTCTTGAATGCTATGTAAAAATTACCCCCACACTCCAATTAGTGGCTTTAAAATACTAATAACTTATTATGCTCTGTTTCCTTGGGCCAGGAGTTTGGAGCAGCTCCACTGGATGGCCCTGGTTTGGGGTCACTCAAGTGGAGCCTGCAGTCATCTAAAGGTTTACCGGGGCTGCAGGATCCCTGCTGAGGTAACTCCCTTACAGGCACTTGGCTGGAGGCCTCCACCATTCGCAGAATTTGGAGAGGAGCCTCCCCGGAGGGCTCCTGAGGTAGCCACATGACATAGTCCCTCACATGACATAGTCCCTCATAGGCCAGATGAGGAGCTTGAGGGGGAAGCCACAAAGTTCTGTGGCTCATTGGAACAATCTGCCCTTTCTACAATGTCTTCCTGGTCCACCAGTCAGCCCTAGTCAGCATAGGAGGGGGCTACCCAGCAGTACGAGAACCAGGACTCGGGGATCCTTGGGGGCCATCCCCATGGGTGCTGGTTCCTCTGAGCTCCTGGCACCACTGCCTCCAACATCCTTCCTTTTCCATGAGAGACTGCCCACGTGTCCTTCAGACTGGTTTTCTCAGCTGTGTCCTTCTCGGAAAACAAGAAACACACAGTAGTTGGTACAGGGAAACTTCAGTGTAAAGAATCACTAACAGGAGGAATGGGGAGTTGGCCAATGAGAGAACTCTAGGTGGCGTTTAGGCAGCAGTCTCCAGTCCTGGGGCTGAGAGCTAGCCCCTCCCGGAGCCAACCTCCAGACCTGGAGAGGGTACGGCCATGAGTCACCGCACACCAGACAAGTTTGCAGCGGTGCCTCACCAGGGCATGGGCCCGAGACCCGCCATGTGCTGTGGGAAGATATCCAAAGGAAGGGGCCACAGCTCAGACTCCCAGAGGCTGCCCCAAGAGGTGCTGCAGAATCAGAAGCCAGGTAAGAGGGGGAGCCTGGCTGGCCGCTCCCTTCCACCGCACTGCTTGAGGGAAGGCAACTGACAGACACCCACCTGTGGCTGGGTCTCCCCTGTGAGCCCCCCGGAGCGGGGTGTGCCGTGGAAGCCATTTGTGGGGCACTCCCTGCAAGCTGCTGGGCGTACCTGGGCAGCCATCCAAGGTGAGGTGCTTAGCCAGCAGCACTAATTCATACCAGATGAGCCAAATTATTAATATGGGGTCAAGTGTTTCGTTTCCTAAAGAAGGAAAAGAAACATTCTTAGTTTCATTCTAACCACCTGCTTCTGTGCGAAATTCCTGAAGTGCTACTTGCAGGCAGCCTAGAGGCTTAAGAATCACCTGGTGAGGGCGCCTGGGTGGCTCAGTGGGTTAAGCTGCTGCCTTCGGCTCAGGTCATGATCTCAGGGTCCTGGGATCGAGTCCCGCATCGGGCTCTCTGCTCAGCAGAGAGACTGCTTCCCTCTCTCTCTCTCTGCTTGCCTCTCTGCCTACTTGTGATCTCTCTCGGTCAAATAAATAAATAAAATCTTTAAAAAAAAAAGAATCACCTGATGATGATTTTCTTTTCTTAAATTTTTTTTAGCCCATCCCCCACCCACCTCCCTACATCAACCTTCAGTTTGTTCTCTGTAGTTAAGAGTCTTTTAACTAGCCGCCTGGGTGGCTCAGTGGGTTAAAGCCTCTGCCTTCGGCTCAGGTCATGATCTCAGGGTCCTGGGATCAAGTCCCGCATCGGGCTCTCTGCTCAGCGGGGAGCCTGCTTCCTCCTCTCTCTCTCTACCTGCTTCTCCGATCGTCGTCTGTCAAATAAATAAAATCTTTAAAAAATAAAAGAGTCTCTTATGGTTTGTCTCCCTCTTTTTTTTTTTCTTCTCTTCCCCATGTTCATCTGTTCAGATGTCCATGTGTTCATCTGCTTTGTTTCTTAAATTCCACACAGGATATCTGTCTTTGACTTATTTCGCTCAGCATAATACCCTTTAGCTCCACCCACATTGTTGCAAATGGCAAAGTTTCATTCTTTTGATGGCTGAGTAATATTCCATTGTGTAAATATACCACATCTTTATCCATTCATCTGTTAATGGACATTTGAGTTCTTTCCATAGTTTGGCTATTGTGGAGATTGCTGCTGTAAACATTTGGGTGTACATGCACCTTCAGATCACTATATCTGTATCTTTGGGGTAAATACCCAGTAGTGTGATTGCAGGGTAGCTCTATGTTCAACTTTTCGAGGATCCTCCATGCTGTTTTCCAAAGTGGCTACATCAACTTTCATTCCCACCAACCATGTAAGAGGGTTCCCCTTTCTCTGCATCCTTGCCAACATCTGTTTTTTTTCCTGACTTGTTAATTGTAGCCATTTTGACTGGTGTGAGGTGGTAGTTTTGATTCATATTTCTCTGATGTTGAGTGATGTTGAACATCTTTTCATGTGTCTTTTGGTCATCTGCATGTCTTCTTTGGAAAAGTGCCTGTTCATGTGTTCTGCCAATTTCTTAACTGGATTATTTATTTTTGGGGTGAGTTTGTTAAGTTCTTTATACATTTTAGCTACTAACCCTTTATCAGATATGCCACTTACAAATATCTTCTTCCATTCCATAGGTTGTCTTTTAGTTTTATTGATTATTTCCTTCACTTGCAGAATACATTGCTACAGCTGAGGTCAAAGGGGTTCTGCCTGTGTTTTCCTCTAGGATTTTGATTGTTTCCTAGGTCTTTCATCTATTTTGAATTTATTTTTGTGTATGGTATTGGAAAGTGATCCATTTTCATTCATCTGCATGTGGCTGTCCAGTTTTCCCAACACCATTTGTTGAAAAGACTGTCTTTCTTCCATTGGATATTCAAGCCTCCTTCATCGAAGATTAGTTGACCATAGAGTTGAGGCCCCATTTCCGGGTTCCACGGATCTATGTGTCGGCTTTTTGCTTAGTACCATTCTGTCTCGATGACTATAGCTTTGTGAGAGACCTTGAAGTCCAGAATTGTGATGCCTCCTGCTTTGCTTTTCTTTTTCAAGATTGCTTTGGCTATTAGGGTCTTTTGTGGTTTCATACAAGTTTTAGGATTGTTTGTTCTAGCATTGCGAAACAGTGTTCTAGCACTGTGAAACAATTTAGGATTGTTTGTTCTAGCACTGTGAAAAATGCTGGTGGTATCTTGATTGCAATTGCGTTACAAGTGCAGGACAGTTTTGATAGACATATTTAAAGTGTGTGGTTTGATCAGTGTTGGTGCAGGTACACACCTGTGTAGTCCCCTTCATCAGAACAGAAGAAGCAGTGCTGGAGAGAATGGCCCTGAGAGGCAGGAGGAAGATGAGTGATAGCGCACAGGGAGCATGACGGTGGGGAACTTGCTTTATTTAGCAGGTATTAGAACATGTATAAAGCCACTGAGTGAAGTCAGAGTGGTGCTGCTCTCGGAACAGAGAAGTAGATCCAAGGAAGAGCTGATAAGCTAGGAATACAGCCCTTCATTGACAAAGGGGAACTTAAGACATGGCAATGCCATAGCTCTGTTGAATGAAAATGGTTCCTAAGATGGAGAATACTGGGTGTTCTCAATCTAGTGGGACTGGAGTGCACAGATAATTGTCTTAACATAGTGTAGGCCTGCTTCAAGGTTTTACAGGTTCAGAAGAAGAGTGAGTGGTTAACAGAGGATATGACACTTGAGAAAGATCTTGAATAAGAAATGAGTTTGTCTGAGAAATGGGAATAGGAGTGACAGAGCTGGCGTTCCTGGCGGAAAGAACTCGTGGGTAAAGGCAGAGAGATGCAAATGCTGTGGTGTTTTTACGGAGGTAGAATCATGCCCCCCCCCCCCGCCCCAAAGTCATCTGCGTCCTGCTCCCCAGAACCTTTGATATATTAGGTTATGAGTAATGAAGAATTAAGGTAGAATATGAAATTAAGGTTAACCTGATGACCTTGAAATGCAGAGCTTTTTTTTTAGGTCATCTGGTTGGATCCAACATAATCATAAAAGTCCTTGTAAGTGGAGGAGGAGGCAGAAGAGGGAAAGTCCAAGAAATGGCCCTGTGAGAAGCACGCAGCCCGAGTTGCTGGTTTTGAAGGTGGAGGAAGGGCCCCAGAGCAGGGATTACAGGTGGCCCTAGAGGCTGGAAAATCAAGTAAATGGATTTTCTTCTAGAGCCTCCAGAAAGGAACACAGGCCAGCCAACACCTTGATTTGAATGCCACAAGTCCCACTTTGGACTTGTGACTTCCAGCACCACAAGATGATGCCCTGGTGTTGCGTAAAGTCCCTAAAGTTGTCCTAATTTGTTCAATCTCTGCAGGAAACCAGGTCAAGCACTAAGTCAGGCTGGTGGAATGCCAGATCCAAAGGGAAAATGGGAGGAGTCAAAGGCTAAGTGGGGGTCAGCAGCCAGACCAGGGGTTCCTCAGATGTCCTCTGAGGGGCTGGCGCCACAGGGGAGGACAGTGACTCCTGACTGAGGGTCATCGCATGGTAGGGAGGCCGTGATGGAGTGTATCCTCTCCCGTGCAGTGACACGGACTTCCTATCGGAGACCTCATTCTTCAGAACAGTCTCCGGAAATCACTGTCGTCATGTGGGAAGGGCCACGTGTTCTTTATGTCACCAGCCCCTCTCCTATCCTTTTTATTTCAGGGTTTCCACCAAGTTTGGCTTAACTCCCACTCTCCTCTTACAGTCTGGCTTGACTCAGGTGTCATGGGCCAGACGGGGATCCACTGGGAGGAGAGAGTTCGGGTGGCGAGAGGTGGAGGCCATGCAGGGAGGGACTGGAGGCCCCTGGACACTTGAACGGTGACAGGTGCTCCCCAGAATGGTCCCAGAGTCCAGGCTCCTCGGGGGCCTGTCCCATGCCCGCCATCCCTGCTGCGGCCCCAGGGTCTCAGTGCATGGAAATCCCCTTTGCAAAGGTGACAGAGGGGGTCTCTCCCTTGTAACGCAAAGAGACAAGAACATTCAAATTATTATTGGCTAGGATCAACCAATTTATGGTTGGTTATGATGCTTCCCTGTGGTTTTGCTTTCCACGGCTTCAGGTAGCCGCAGTCCACCGCCGTCTGGAAGCGGGGGATCCTCGTGTGTACCATTAGGAGTCGCCTCCCATTCTGTCCCTCCCTCCTGTCATCTCATCACGGAAGGATATTATCATTTCCCGTCACTGAAGGACAGTGCAGGAAGATACGTTGACACACACAGAAAGAGAGAGAGAGAGACCACAATCACCTCCTTTTATTACAAAATATTGTTTTCATTGTTCTAGTTGATTATTAGTTATGGCTGTTAATTTCCTACTGTGCCTAATTGAAAAATTAAACTGTATCATAGGTATGTATAACTAGGAATAAAGGTAGTATAGGTAGGGTCAGCATTGTCCCGGTTTCGGGCATCCACTGGGAGTCTGGGAATGTACTCCCTGTGGGGAAGGGGGGATGGCTTGTATTATTGTAGTCATTACATGTATGTCTCTTATCTAAAGCTCATCTGACCCATTTAATTAATTCTAGGGCTCAGGCAGGTCAACCCATAATTATTTTTGTCTTCAGTCAAAAGATTTTTGTTGCTGACAGCAAGCAACATGAGTGTTTGCTCTCTGGTCACAGAGAGAGCTCTGTTAAAAGCCCCGTCAGCCCTAGGAGCTGCTGTTTTAGGCAAATGTTCTTCTCTAAGTTGTAGTGGGTCTTGCCTTTCCGTGCACTCCTTATTTGGATTTACCATTTTAAAACTGACTGAAATTCTCTCAATGACATACTGTGCATTGTGAGGTCAAAGCTGAATGGACACTGAGGCCCCCAGCCCTCCTGATTCACTCCAGGTGACCCTGGGTGACAGCTGTGTGCTCAGACAGTGGGCAGTGGTGCCCTTGTAGGGTCTGAGGCACATGGCAGGGCAAGCTGAGCCGGTTCTGCCCAGATCTTCAGATCCTGCTTGAAGGCTCTTTGTGAAGAGAGAAGGGAAGAGTGGTTCTGAGGTAGTGAGTTGGGATTTCTTTAATAAAATCATTAATTATTTATTTTTAAAGATTTTATTTATTTATTTGTCAGAAAGAAAGAGCATAAGCATGGGGAATGGCAGGCAGAGGGAGAAGCAGGCTCTGCACTGAGCAGGGAGCCCAATGCGGGACTTGATCCCAGAATCCTGGGATCATGACCCGAGTCAAAGGCAGATGTTTAACAAACTGAGTCACCAGGCATCCCTAAACAAAATCTTAAAAAAAAAAAAACCAAAACCCAAAACCCAAATATTATAACAAAAGATGCCCATATGTTTCTTAAATGGGAAATTCCAAGTTTTGAATCTATGTGCCAGGAACAGTGGACAAAGACCGAATATATATATTTCTTATTATAAATCACCATCTCATATTTGCTTCGTGGTATGAGCATTTATTTATCCGTTTCTCAATTTGCTAGTGGGTTGCTCCTATTTTTCTTATGGTTTTGTTTTGGTTTTATTATTATAAAACTAAACTTATTATAAAATGTCTAATAAAAACCAAAAAGGTATAGAAATTCCACAAATTATACTTAAAAATACCATTTTTATTACTTAAAAATACCATTACTAATGCAGTTGAAATCAGTATCTCTCTCTTTTTTTTTAATAGTATTTTATTTATTTATTTGACAGAGATCACAAGTGGCCAGAGAGGCAGAGAGAAAGGAGGAAGCAGGCTCCCCGCGGAGCAGAGAGCCCGATGTGGGGCTCGATCCCAGGACCCTGGGATCATGACCTGAGCCGAAGGCAGAGGCTTAACCCACTGAGCCACCCAGGCGCCCCGAAATCAGTATCTCTTAATGATTTTTTTTCTTAATGATTTTTTAAGAAGATTTTATTTATTTGAGAGACAAGGAGTGATTAAGACAGGGAACCAGTGTGAGAGAGAACACCAGTAGGGAGGAGGGGCAGAGAGAAAGGGAGAAGCAGACACCCCACTGAGCAGGGAGCCCATCAAGGGATCCTGGGATCATGACCTGAGCCGACAGTAGGCACTTAATTGACCTGGCCACCCAGGTGCCCCATCTCTTAATGATTTTTAAAGAGCCTTTATATATTATAATAACCACCCCGTGGCTGCTTTATATATTGCAAATATTTTGCCCTTTGTCCTTTATCTTTTAATTTGTCTGTGATTTTTTTTTTTTTGACATGAACATTATATGTCTTCATGCTTTTAGATGTCAATCATTTCCTTTATGTTTTGGACTTTTCTGTCATGCTAAAATAGACCTCTTCATCTCAGGAAAATGTAAGCACTCTCCAAAATTCTCCTCTACTTGTATGATGTTTGCATTTAAATATTTCATCTATTTGGAATAGACGGTATGGGTTTATGTGTATATTGAGGTAAAAATACAACTCTGTATTATCAAGACAAATTTAGTATTGCTGTTAAACATCAGATTGGTGATGTGAAAATAGATTGCCCTAATTTACATTTCTGGTGTTACACATTCCACCCCCATGCTTTTCGAAGCTGTCTCTTTTTGAAAGCATTTTATCACACAAAAGTAGAATAGTGTAATGAACCTACCACCTCTGCCCATTACTAAGGTTACTACTGTCAGCTTATTGATTCATCTCTGTCTCCACCATATCGCACTTGAGACTGTATGTCAGCAGACAGGTAGACAGATAGGTCATTGGCATGGACTATAGACTCCATAAATAGATTCCCCACTTACATGGTCAACTGATTTCCCACAAAGGGGACAAGATAATTCAATGGGGGAAAAGTAGTCTTTTTAACAAATGGCACTGAAACCAGAGGATTTCCATGTGGAAAAAAATGAACTGCGGCCTTTATCTCACACCATTCAAAAAAATTAACTTGAAGTGGATCCTGGACCTGAATATAAGGGCTAGAACTATAAAATTTGTAGAAGAAAGCATCGAAGAAAAAACTTCTAGGAAAAGAACTTTTACAACTCAATGATGATATGACAAACCACCCAATGTAGAAGGGAACAAGATACTTGGATATAGAATTCACAAAGGAAACAAAATCAATGGCCAATAAACACATAAGAGAGTATTCAGTATTCATTAATAATATGCAAATTAAAACCATAATGAAGTTCTACACCCCAGGAGAACAGCTGATGTGAAGGACCCTCAACGCTCAGTGTTATGGAGCAGGAGGTCACCACAACTGCCATATGTGGCTATGGGCACAGTCTTAGGGAAAATGGCTGTTTCTTATCAAGTGAACCACTCACCTTCCTGTGACCAAGCAATTCTACTTCCAGATAAATCCATGAGAAGTAAAAACGTATGCCCTTTAAAACATATGTATAAGGACATTCATAACTGCTTTATTCCTATTAGCTAAAAACTGAAAACAACCCAAATTTCCATCCATAGGAGAATGGATGAAGAAACTGTGATGAACTCATGCAATGGACTATGACTCAGAGAACAACAAACTCCTGACATATGAAACTGAATGCATCTTAAAAGCAATACATTGAGTGAAACAAACCAGACACAAAAGAGTACACAGTTTGGTTCGATATATGAAGTTCCAGAACAGGACAAACTATGCTGATGGAAGTCACAACAGTGGTGTCTCTGGGGCTGGGGATAGGCAGGAAGATGAATCGTGAGGATGTGCGTAAACTTTTCTCAGTGATGAAAATGTTCTGTGTTATGGTATGGGCTGGAGCCATGCACCTTTATCCATTTGTCCCAACTCACTGAATGGTGTACTTGAGATCCGTGCATCCCACTTTATATAAACTTTATCTTAAAAACTAAAAGGCAAGGAAAAGATATAACACATTAAAAAAAGAAGAAAAGATCAAAGACAGAAAAAAAATCTCAAATGTGTAATCCTTAGTAAGGCCACGTTTGAGATGCAAGGGGCACCAAAAAACGCTTTTCAAAAAGTGTTCCCTCCTCCCCTCTTTTTCTTAGAGTTTGCGGGTGGTCTAATAATGACTTGATTTTTTAAAGGGATACCACTGAATTACACAATAATTAGGGGGAAGAAGCAGGAATTAAATTAAGAAGGGATATAGGACTATGAGTACATTCTGAGAAAAATTCGAGAGGTCAGAGGTCTACAGCAAACCATGTTACACTTGCTTTACTGACTTCAGACATGTAATAAAGCGGAAGGAGTCTTTTACTTCATTTACGTTTATTATAGAGTCATCTAGAACAACCAATATATAACTAACCTATTTTTTTGCTTTGCTTTGTTTTGTGCTATCCACACTTTTCCTCGAGGTAGGATTAGAAATTCACAGTACGTTAATTTTCAGATGTCTGCGTGAAACTTAATAAAAGGAAACCCCATTTAGGATGGAGTCAGGAGGCTGTGAGGGGGAGCTTTCATGCCCAGCACTCTGCCACCATTGCAGACCCAGCAGAAAAGGAGGTACTTTGCACAGGGATGCTACTTCGCTCCCCCGGAGGAAGGAAAGGTTTTCTCCTGCCCTGGCAACAGCTCAGCCAATGAGAAGCCACTATACTTCAAACTCCCACTTCACCGCAAAGACTTTCTTTTGAGAACAGCTGCTTTCCTCTATAAAGAGTGGTTCTCTCCTTTATTCGTTGGACTTGCCTGTAGTTTTGCTGTGGCTTGCTTGTCTCAGATCGCAATTCTCAGCTAATCCCAAATAAACTCATTTTTCTTTTTCTTTTCCTTTTCTTGCCGGTGAACTCACTAGCAGTTTTATTTTTAAGGTTGATAGGTGTTATATAGGTGCTCTCTCTCCGGGATAGCTGTGTTTCCCAGCATCGTTGGATACAGTGGGGATCCTGTCCAAGGACTCGAGAGAGAGAGAGATCCAGAGCTTCTGGCCAAAGACTAACCCTGAAAATGTGGAGAGAGTGGGGGACCGCAGCCTTGCTGCCGAGGGGCAAGCGTGGGCAGCTCGGAAGGCTCAGAGATCTCAAACTCAGTCAACCCTAACCCACTGGTCTTAGACACGGTCAGGGCTATTTCTGGCCCTGCTTTCCGCACCCATCTAGTTCTAGGTTTAAGTATATGCCAGGTAGGCGTCCCTAAGGGCTCGGGTCCTGAGATGTGTGACAGCTTTCCCTGGAAGCAGGCAGCTCCTGCGGGCTGGTGGCCATTCGATGCTGAGAACGGACCCAAGATTCAGCCTGGATTCAGACTCCTGCGCTCCACACCTGGGTTGAAATCTTGCTATTATTGTGGAATGGAGCAATGATACCTCAGCCATGGAAGACTCACCCTGGGAGGTGCACCTGGGGGGAAAACCTGGGCTGTTGCCAAGACACGCGAGGGTGAGGATCTAAAAGGAAAACCAGTGCCCCCTGGCTGTGAGGATGGGTGGTCCTCCTTCAGGAAAGTGCCCGAGGAACCCGGGACCAGCCTTTCAAGCTGGGGTTTGCAATTTCCGGGGTCCTCTGGGGGGCGCATTCTACCTTGTTTGCATTTCAGAGATACAGGAAGGGACAGAGTTGGTTTGGGCCTCAGCAAAACCCAGGCCCACCATTTCTTCAGCCATTATGGCGCAGAGGCTCCCCATTCAAGCTGCACAGTTTGTTGTTTGTTTTTGACGAGGCACCATACCTTGTAGGGGGCTTGAACTCACAGCCCTGAGGTCATGCTCTACCGCCGGAGCCAGCCAGGTGCCCTCAAGCAGCACCATGAAATACAAAGGTGGAGGCCAGAGCAAGGCGAGGAAGGAGGGGGCCTCTCCTGTGCAGCAGGAACACAGGCTAAGGAGGCTGGGCTGTGTCCTTGGATCTACTGTTGCTGTCCCCTGACCTAATGTCACCTGGTTCATGCACTTTATGGCCCTTCAAAGCCATCCAGAAAGAGAAATATGATTATTTCCGTTTTGCAGACCAGGAGCCCGGAGTGCCCAGGTGGCTTGTCCGGCCCACGCAGCCACAGCGGAGGGCCGAGGTGTGTGTCCCACCGCCCAGGGTCGAGCCCCTGCCCATCCCCTGTGTTCCGGAGTGCAGGGGGACGGCTGACCCGACCAGGCCACTGATGATGTGGGAGCTTCCCAAACTACTCCAGCGTGAACATCTTCCAGACGGATTCTCCACAGGGCAACGAGGCAAGAAATTTATGGCGCGGCCTGATTAATGGGCCAGGCAGTTAAGAGTCCTTTGCCAAGCTATGAGCATAATTTAAAGGAACCAAGGCAGGAGGAAAGGCCCCATAACTCACATCCTTAAAGGGTTCTTAGAACAAGAGACACATTGGATCATTCAAAACATCTCCTTCCTCATGCCACCCCCCCCCCCAAACAAAGCAAAAAAACAGCGTGTTTCTGGGTGTTTTGGTCAAAGAACAGGGAGTCTGGATGAATCTACATGGCAGAAGAAGGAGGGAAAAACACTTGCAGGTCTCGGTTGTTTTCTGACGGGCCGGTATTTATTTAACCACGTTCTTGTGCTTCACGCCTCCCTCCCACCTTATAAATGCCATCCTCTTTAGCAGTGTCATTTTTCATTGTCTGCACTTGAACTCTTGCCAGGAAAGCCGCTTTGGGGATCACAGAAATGATGCCACAGAAAACAATGGAAGGACTCCCAGAATGGGAGTAGAAGCTGGAGTGGAATTCTGGCCCTTGTACTACAGGCTGCGTGATTCTAGGAATGTCACTGAAGGGGAGCAAAATGTGTCCCCCCCCCCCCCCCCCGCAATGTGCTTCTTGGGCACAGGGAGTGTTTTAGGCTGGTTGTTTTTGAGAATCAGCCGACTTGACTTGCGAGGAGCTCTGAAAACCAAGTAAAATTTACCCTTTTATAAGAGACATTTGCATGTTTGCAGGAAATCTCCGTGTGTCAGGTGTCTGCCTCCCAGTACCAGGAAGCGGGGGAGGGCTGAATCTCCAGAAACTGTTACCAGTGCAGTTGGCTGGGACTTAAATCTGCATAACAACCTAACCTGGGTCACTGTGCTTTTCCTGGTCACTTCCCATAACTGACCCAGCATCTTTTGTCTTCAGCTGAGGATGGAGTTTTCAGTTTCCAGACTCCAGTTTTCAGACCCAGTTTTCCTGGGTCACTCCCATGTAACCAGGAGGTATACATGTTATTAAACTTTTGTTGGTTTCCTGCCACTCTGTCTTTTATCAACCTAATTATTAGACCAACCAAAGAACCTAGAAGGGAAGGAGGGAAATCTTTTCCATCCCTACAGTTTCTTGGGTCCCAGATCGGATTTTCACTGGTGGGGTTGCTGCAGCTGGGAGATCCTGGGCTTCTGACCAAAAGCCAGCAGAAGGTAAGGACTCTTACCTTGCTAGTCTCCTGGCCCTCCTCCAGCAGGAGAAAATATTTGTGTAACTAGTTCTTTGGGTCTAGCAACTCTGCTAAGAAAAAAAAAAAAAGTCTTATTTATTGATCCTATTCCCTATACAAATGGGCACTGTTTTTGTCTCTGTTGTGTCATTTGTCATAAGGAGGAAAACCATAGGACAGAGTGCAGGCCTAGGCCCTGTCATGGCCTGCTCTTTGAGCTAGCCTCACAGACTGACAGGTTAATGGTCCTCACCAGACCTGTGTCTGTTCAGACAAACTTTGCTGTGGGTTCATGTGCATGTGAGGTAAAGGCCGTGGCTAAGGGCCATCAAAATTGATGGGCACGGATCAAGCGCATAAGAGCTGCTGGGGCATGTTAGGGTAAGTTGGCCATGGAATGGGTTAGATTGATACTAGGTCACCCAACAATCTCAAGAAAATTTCTGTGCAAAGAGGTTCTCCATAAAATATCACACAATCCTCAACTCAAGAGGCACAGTCTTCTTCTTCTTTTTTTTTTAAATTTATTTTTTATTTTCAGCATAACAGTATTCATTATTTTTGCACCACACCCAGTGCTCCATGCAATCCGTGCACTCTCTAATACCCACCACCTGGTTCCCCCAACCTCCCACCCCTGGCCCCTTCAAAACCCTCAGATTGTTTTTCAGAACCCATATTCTCTCATACTTCACCTCCCCTTCCAATTTCCCCCAACTCCCTTCTCTCTTTCTCCCCATGTCCTCCATGCTATTTGTTATGCTCCACAAATAAGTGAAACCATATGATAATTGACTCTCTCTGCTTGACTGATTTCACTCAGCATCATCTCTTCCAGTCCCATCCATGTTGCTACAGAAGTTGGGTATTCATCCTTTCTGATGGAGGCATCATACTCCATAGTGTATATGGACCACATCTTCCTTATCCATTCGTCCGCTGAAGGGCATCTTGGTTCTTTCCACAGTTTGGCGACCGTGGCCATTGCTGCTATAAACATTGGGGTACAGATGGCCCTTCTTTTCACTGCATCTATATCTTTGGGGTAAATACCCAGGAGTGCAATGGCAGGGTCATAGGGAAGTTCTATGTTTAATTTCTTGAGGAATCTCCACACTGTTCTCCAAAGAGGCTGCACCAACTTGCATTCCCACCAACAGTGGAAGAGGGTTCCCCTTTCTCTCTATCCTCTCCAACAAATTTTGTTTCCTGTCTTGCTAATTTTGGAGGCACAATCTTCTGAGGAGAGAGACCCAACGCTTGGCTAATGTGCTGTTAATGTGCATATACAAGAAGCCCGATGAAATTTTCCTTTTGTCTTGTTGTATGTCTTGGGATCCCGGTTTTGTGACCAGTGATCGTGTTCTCTATGGTCTCCGCCAGCCAGGGGATGCATTTGGCCCACAGTCGACTGGATCTGAAAAGAAGAGGGGCGCAGGAACCTTGATTTTATCCAGGTAACAACCTGGACTTGAGGCTGGTGTTACTTCTCTCTGTTTGACTATATCAGCTCTCAGGGGACTTTGTCATAAGGGGTCCTGACGTCTGTAAGGGCCATTGTCTCAACCTTTGCTGGGTGCTGGAAAAGTCCCCTGCCAGTGGTCCCCACCTGGTGTCACAGATGAGTGAGTCTGTGCCTGGAGGCCTCTTACATTCCCATGGGACACCAGAGACACTGTTTGCACTAACTCCTTCTAACTGCCTGTGACATCTTTGGTTTCTGAGGCTGATGCTGGGATCTTACTGTCTGGATCTTGTGGGGGCTGCATCCTGCATCCATGGTAAAGTGGTTAAAAGGCTTATTGGGTGCAGGTGCTATCAAGGTTAAATGATGATCCTACTTAAAAAAAAAAAAAAAAAAGATGATCCTACTTGTCAAAGGCTAGATGACGACCATTGGACAAACTTCTATATTTTTAAAATATTTTTTTTACAGAGCTCTTATCCTAAACAATTGTTTTTTTTTTTGTTTTTTGTTTTTTTTTTTTTTGGTATCTATGGAAAGACCAAACTAAAAGTGGACACAAAGAAGTATAACAGCTCGCCATAGGGACTCCCTTAAGAAGATGGAAGAACAGAAATGAGACTTAGAACAAAAATTAGCATCCATATCTAATGTAAACCCCCTTTTCCTCCCTCCTGTACATCGCTTTATTCCCAAATCCCTGTCTTGACACACCAGATCATCTTTGGAATCTCTGAGCCCCTGGCCTAAGCCCCCTCTCAAATCCAGCCCCACCACTTCCACAAATTCCCCAATATCCCAAGACTTCTGTCACTCCCCCAGAAAATCCATAAACACCCAGCTGCCTGTTTTGATCTCCCTTTCTTCCTAAGATTTATAGAGAGCAGGGCCTGCTCTCCAGGCTCAAGGAATACAGACACTCATGTAAATACTGAAGGCCAGGAAATGACTTTAGCAGAAGCACTCAAGAAGTGTGGTAGGGCTTGTTCTGCTGTGACCGTCCTCCTTTCCAGGGCTCTGTGATCAAGCTCTGCATGCTCCAGGTATTCCCATAGAGGGTTCTGGATGGATGTATCCCGAGCCCCACCACCAAGACTTCATGTCACCTGGATAACAGTAGATCTCCTAATTGTAAAGCCTTTTACCTCTACTTTCAGAAGATCCTACCAAATTCAGAGTGGAGTTGGAAACATTAGTGGCCATTCACAACCCCATTCACTGGGACCTGGAGTGGCTGCTAAGGGTTGCTCTTTCCTCCCATGAGTACACTATGGTTATCTGGCAAGCCAGATGGTTCCCTGGGGGAGAACCTCCCTCCCAGAGGATACAGATGGCCAGAACCTCTCAGGTCCTCCTACAAAGGACCAGGAAATGGTTCAGATGGGAGGCTCATATTCAAGCCTTCTTAGGAGCAATATTAGAGGGCCCCTCTCCCTGGAAATAAATTAGTCTAGTGTTGAATTATGGACTCGGAAAGAAGGAGAGCATCTGAAATCCTTGGTTAAACACTTCATACAGGCTTCTTAAAGACAATGCATTAAGCCCTGGATTTCTAGAATGTTAAAAAAAATATTTTGATTTCTATCTTAGCTGGAAATCTCCCTGAGATAAAGAAACAAATTAAAAGAAATGTAGTTGGATGGGCATATCACTCTTTTGATATCATTCAATATACCACTCCATTTTGGGGGGAATTGGAAGCAACTCCTTTGTCTTGGAAATCTCTACAAAACCTGAGATGTGGCTCTAGAAGCAATTCAATTCCACTTACCTTTACCAATCCCCGGATCTCACATCTTCATCTCAGAATGTTCATAGAGAGTGGGACATTGGAAACAGAATTGTCCTGCACTTAAGAAAAAGAAGGAGGATTTAAAATTATCCTAGACCTCTAATTATAGGGAAATATTCCCCCAAATGCCATGTTGGAGGAAATTTGGATATTTTGTGTCTTTATGATGTAAGCTTTTTTTTTTTTTGAAGGAATCATTATATTTTATTTTTTAAGATTTTATTTATTTTAGAGAGAGATTATATGTGAGTGCACACACACATGCACGAGCAGAGGGAGAAGCAGAGGGAGAGGGATAGAGAATCTCAAGTAGACCTTCTTGCTGAGCATGGAGCCCAATAGGGGGCTGGATCCCAGGATCACAAGATCATGACCTAAACACAAACCAAGAGTTGGTAGTTTAACTGACTGAGCCACCCAGGTGCCTCTGTGATGTAGACTTTCTACCTCCATCTTGTCTAGGACTGAAGAGCCACTCTTTGAAATTCTAACTTGAGGGAGATGTTTCTTACCAGAAGAAAGAGAGAAAAGGGGAGATATTTGGAAATTGGACTAATGAAAAATCTTAGATGACTTTTCCAGAAATATTAGTAGAGAAAGCTTTAGCCAGCTAAACAGGTAACCTTAATTTATTCTATCTGCCAGATAAACAGTTTGGATCCAACTTCTCTTTCATTAATGAGTGAATTTTGCATTATATCCATTTCATGGTTAAAATTTGAAAATGAAAGCTATAAAATTTGTGTCCTTATGTTCATGTGCATCTACATATGTATGCTATAGATGTGTGACATTTTTCTACCTCTGAATGGAATTGCCAAAATTCATTTGTAAAGAGTTTTATTTAATTGGCTTTGAAACAAACAAGCTACTTATATAAATTAAGGATTGGGCATTCTAAAACTTTCAGAAATACAGAAACCAAGCCAAATATTTTTCAAGTTCATGTGATGTGAGATAATCTTTGGTAAATGGAAACTAGTTGCAGTTCTTTAGTTTAATTAAAATAGTTGTGTCTTTGTGAAGACATTAAATGTACTGCAGATAAACAACTACCTGTGTTGACTAATCAAAGTCATGTTATCTCTTACAAAACTCATCAGAAGAAGAGTAACTTGGGATGATGGCTGACTTTGTCTAATAGCTTGTGAAGTTTTTGTGAGTAATCAAGCGTCATCGTTGGGAGCAAATGAGTTAGATAGCTATAAGTGTGCAAAGAGTTTTTAGGTGAACTTTTTAGAAATAATTATATTTTATGGTATGTGTACTTAAAAATAATTTCAATTCTCTTTGGTAACTTGGAACTTTAAAGTTGTGTTGAATTAAATTAGATGATGAGAAATTCATTGAGTATCTAGATCATTTACTGAACATAAGTTTATCTATTTTTGGCTTCTTATTACGGAGGCACTGAATATATTTGTGTCTGTTAGTAAACATGTCTTGTGCCATACCGAAAGATTGTACTATTTTTTAAAAAGACATATGCTTCTAGAAATCATGAAATGTATTCATAAATTTGCCAATCTAAAGAATGTGGGTGTAACAGGCTGTTCACAACTGCTTACTTCTTAGTTTTGCTAGAAATGAAAGTTTCTAAGGGTTAAGGATTCTAACATATGTAATTAAAGCTGCTAGAGGTAATAAGGAAAACAACTCTGTATGCAAGAAAAGTAAGATGTGTTTTTGGATAAGGAAATGTAGGAGATATGAAGATGCATTTTTGTTAAGGGAGAAGAAAATAAAATGGTCCTAAAGTAAAACTAGTATAAAAAATTGGGAAGAGAAAGAGAATTTTACTTTGTGCAGTCAATTTGGCTAAAATGCAATGAGTTTATGACAAGAATTATAAAATTAAGCTTTAAAATCAGTACTGTATTTATGTAAAGCAAAACCTGATTTTCTTTCATTGACAAAAAGGACAAAATTTTCATGGACCATTGATCTCCTCTTGATAAGAGATTGTTTTTCTTTACCTTTTAAGTAATCTGCCTTTTTTGAAAAGCAAAGATTTTGTGTTTTTTACCAGAATGATTTCTTGTGTTCCTTACCATCAGGTCTTTGATTGTTTAAGAAAATTGGGTCTTCTCAATATTAAGAGCTACATTTTGCTCACAGCTATATAGCTTTCTGTATTTGCCTTTGAAATCTTTTATTATCACTTTGGTAAAACATAATTATGTATTGTTTCATAATGGTCTGTGATTTTTTAAAAAAATTTATTTATTTGACAGAGAGAGATCACAAGTAGACAGAGAGGCAAGCAGAGAGAGAGAGGGAAGCAATCTCCCTGCTGAGCAGAGAGCCCAATGCGGGACTTGATCCCAGGACCCTGAGATCATGACTCGAGCCGAAGGCAGTGGCTTAACCCACTGAGCCACCCAGGCACCCCTGGTCTGTGATGTTTATGTGGATATATGTTATTCACATTGGTGTTCCAGAAATTTTATAGAATTCCTCGAATTCTGATATGTCTCAGTACAATGTTATCATTTGTAATTCTATTGTTATTTTGAAAATTTTTATGTTGCAGAAATAAGCAAATTTCTTTATTGATTGTATTATAATGAACTCTCATCAAATCTTTAACCATGGCCATTTAAAAATCTTTTGCCGTTTACAGTTATTGTTTTACTGTGATGTTTTTGCAAAAGTGCTTCATCTTTAAAGGTTATTTATTTACTTGCTTGAGAGAGAATGAGAGAGAGAACACGAGAAGGGGGAGGATCAGAGGGAGAAGCAGTCCTATGAGGGACTTGATCCTGGGACTGCAGGATCATGACCTGAGCCAAAGGAAGTTGCTTAACCAACTGAGCCACCCAGAAGTTCTTCATCTTTTGTGAGACTCATGGAAAGAACTCTTGAATGCAGGTCTCTGATAACTTTAAGATCATACTATTGATTTAGCTGCCTATGTCTTAGAGCAACTTGGTAAAATATACCTTTGTGAACAAAGATGAAACATTTATCTTTTTCTGCCTACCAGATCCCTCCAGAATTCAGAAACTCTCAGTAAGTTTTCTTATTTTTATGGCAATATGGTTATTTGCACAAGTTCAATAAGAATCTGTCCTTTTTGTAATTGGAATTGGACACAATTGGAATTGGTTATATTACCAGACTGTCATATTTGAGAGAGATGTACATACTTGGATATGAACAGACAGCTTTAAGAAACTGAAGTTGACTTTATGGGACCAACAAAGTCTCTTGGAAGAACAGCCTAGTACCTTGCTAACAGGCTTCCCAGCAGTTTCATCAGGTGCTTAAGGAAGGTCACTTCATGGCAGGTGCAGAAACATCAGGATATTTTGGGATCCTTAGGAGGAGAGGAATTCACCTAAATCTGTAAGTATTGCAGGTGAGTCTGGCAAGTCCTTAGTTTGGCTTCCAGCCTTGAGAGGCTTTTAAAAGTCCCATTTGAGGTTCCTTATGAAATGTTCCAGTGAAACGGATCAAGAGTCTGTAGGGTTAATTGTTATTCTTGTTGGACTTATGTAAATAATCAGATTTACTGAGACTAGACTAATTTTGTGAACAAATTTTACGTAATTATCTTTGGTAGAAAGGGAGTAATTTTAGAGAGAAAAATTATGTTTCAATAGGATCTATTAATACAACTGGTGGATATTAAATTCCAATTGTGTTTATTGATTTTGAGTTTTGTTATTTACCTATAAACTGGACTGGATCCTGAATTCTTCTAGTTTCCTCAAATATCTGACCACAAATCTCCAAACTCAAATTTCCAAGTTTCTCCCATCTTTTGACTTGGGATCACTAAGAAGGAAATTTTGCCCAAAGTCCTGCAAACGGAATACAAACTTGCCATAAACCTCAGAGAAATCAATGCAACAGGTCATGTTAGAAAACCATCATGCCTCTTGAAGATCCGAAGATCACCAGAGACATTCAAACTGCAAACCCTTCTGCAAGAAGACCTTGGCAGATTGCCACCACCTGCCCTCACTATCTGCAGGTGCTTCAGCCTGAGCTGGGGAAATGTTCTTGACTGACTGTCCCTTGGGCTCAGAATTCGTTCCAATCACTAACCTTTGTTTTTCTTTTGTTTCCATAGCAATGCCCTATCAAATATCTGATTTCTCCTACCTTTGGGAGCTCACCTTTAGGATGGCCTCCTGGAATGAGACACAACTGATTACCTGAACTGACCTGTTCTCAGGACTGAGAGACAGGTTCAGTGAGATAAGGAGGGAATAATCTATCAATTCAGCTTCTGGACTGTGAAAATTCTTCAAAGTTTCAAAGGTGGGACTGAAGGGGAGCAAAATATGCCTCTCCAGCCCCCGAATGTGCCTTTTTGGCACAGAGAGTGTTTTAGGCTGGTTGTTTTTGAGAATCAGCTGACTTAAGAGGAGCTCTGAAAACCAAGTAAA
The DNA here is from genome assembly GCF_022355385.1 of Mustela nigripes. Taxonomy (NCBI): domain Eukaryota; kingdom Metazoa; phylum Chordata; class Mammalia; order Carnivora; family Mustelidae; genus Mustela; species Mustela nigripes. The sequence goes on from NC_081558.1 coordinate 211,891,608, forward strand.
ATTTACCCTTTTATAAGAGACATTTGCGTGTTTGCAGGAAATCTCCATGTGTAAGGTGTTTGCTTCCCAGTACCAGGAAGTGGGGGAGGGCTGAATCTCCAGAATTACCAGTGCAGTTGGTACTGGGACTTAAAGCTGCATAACAACCTAACCCGGATCACTGTGCTTTTCCTGGTCACCTCCCATAACTGATTCCCCTCACCAACCCAGCATCTTTTGTCTTTAGCTGAAGATGGAATTTAAGGTGATGGCTTTGGCCATTTCTGAGAGTTACTCAGCTTTCCTGGGTCACTCCCATGTAACCAGGAGGTATACATGTTATTAAACTTTGATTTTCTCCTATTAATATCTCCTGTCTTATATCAGTTTAATTATTAGACCAGCCAAAGTACCTAGAAGGGAAGGAGAGAAAAGTTTTCCCCTCTATCTCTATGACTCTGTTTCCTTTTCTGGGCCTCTGTTTCATTTTTTGTAAAATAAAGAGTTCGGACTGTTTATCTGCTGGTTTCAATGTTCTTGAGTTTCCTTCAGTCATGTCAACCATGATATTATCATTATTCGGCATCTGGAAGTAATGCTCCCTCTGCTAACCCCCCAGAGCATTTTATCTATGTGTTAAAAATTGGCATTTATCATTTTGTGTCTCAAGTTCCATTTATTTATAAACATTTCTTTCTTTCTTTTTTTTTTTTTTTCAAGTGGACTAAGAACTCTTGGCAGGGTGTCTTTTTCATCCTTGTATCCCCCACAGCCCCAGCATAGCACCTGGCACAAGGCTTTCACGCAAAAACACTCAAATGTGGATGAAAAATGAATGAGAGAAGATGGCTACTATTCACTATTTGCCTTCAGGCACGATGACTTGATTTAGAGTTTTTCTTATAAAAAGTACATTCTTCCTATTGATATAATTTAATATATGTGTTCCAAAATGCAGAGTTGGAAATAAATCTCATTTTTTAAGAGACTATTATTTTAGAAGAATCTTATTGAACTGTTCCCCTACAGGTTCTCTTCCATACCAGAATTTAAATCAAAGCAACATGTTCAAGTTTTCTGAAAGTACTGCTCTACAGATATTTCAGCTCTTTCTCTGCCCCAGGTTGTTGGGTTATCATTCAGCAACAATTCCCCTCTCACTGTGGACACAGTGTACCCACTGATGTTGGGTGCACCCAGATAGGTTGGCTTTGGCCAAAGGAATGTTAGCCGCTGCGATGCAAGCCAAGGTCTTAAATGTGCCTTTGTGGTTTCTCATGCCTCTTGTTCTGCTGCTACTTCTCATGCCTCTTGTGCTCCTGCTACGTATCATGCAAAGAATGTGGGGAAGAGACCACAACCCAAACTGTGGCCTGGGTCAGCCACCGCACACCACCCTGCAACACCATGATAAAACTCAATGAAAAGATACTGGCGGGGTGCCTGGGTGGCTCAGTGGGTTAAGCCGCTGCCTTTGGCTCAGGTCATGATCTCAGGGTCTTGGGATTGAGTCCCACATCGGGCTCCCTGCTTAGCAGGGAACCTGCTTCCTCCTCTCTCCCTCTGCCTGCCTCTCTGCCTACTTGTGATCTCTCTCTGTCAAATAAATAAAATATTAAAAAAAAAAAGATACTGGCTGTTGAGTCGTTTGTTATGCAGAATTATTGTAGCAATAGGTGACCATGACTTCCAATTTCTAATTGTATCCTTGTATATATCTTCTTTCCCCAACGATTCATTATGAATGCCTATGTGCTTTTGGAATAGGGATAGATGCTCTTCTTAGACATTTATTATTACCATTTTTTGTAGTGACAGGTTGGTCAAGAATGTGACTTCTGGGGATCCAAGCCTGCATTCTGAGAATGAAGCGGAGTAGCTCTGATTCTCTATGGTTGTGTCCACACTTAATTTGTTGTTCTTTATGTTTTAAAATAATTTGGAACATAATCTCTGGAAATATTACATAATTCGCTAACTTTTCTTTAAAAATTAACACATATATCCTGTGTCATATTTTATGGACTCAGAAGTTCCAAATCGCTCTTCCCTATTTAAATTAAAGCTGAACTACTTTTTGAAGGATTAAAAAATTTCAAAAATAAGTTTGGCATAAAATAAGGGCATTCATATATTTTTTAATGAGGTAAAATTTACGTAACAAGGAACCAACGATTATAAAGAAGGCCTCTAATTTTAACGTACTCTAGTAAGTGGCTGGCTACTCCGTGCATATTGAATGTCAGGGTAAACTACAATTTGGAGTACGCACTAGAGCCAGAGGGGGAAGGGAAAAGAAAATGCCAAGAGGAATTTGAGAAGGAGAGAAGGCCGGAACAAGAGAGAAGACTGGAAAAGAAAGGCACTTCCACGTGGTTATTCCATGGCTGATCTGCTCACCGCCCTGTGTTCCATGGGCCATGGTGGGTCTAATCAGGGCTCTGTTCTCTGGGTGGCTGGGGGTCCTGATACACTCCAGCATCCATCAGCTAAATCAGTTTCTAAATGCATATAATCCTGTGGAGAAGAAAATGAGCTAATAAACATCATTTACTTTCATTTTTGCTTCTTTTTGCCTTTGCATTTTTTTGGAAAGGGAAGTCTGGGAAGTTAAGATATTGAAAGTCCTTGACTTTAACTCAGGTCTAAAACTTCTTATCTCTTTGCCTAGGTTTGGGGCATTTTCCTAATTTGTGAGATTTGAGTCTATTTGACTGGGATGGCTTACAATCCTTCTCTCATATTCCCAGGGGCCCGGCTCCCTGCGGGCTTGTCGTGGACTCAATCCCTGATTTGGTACCTAAGCATGAGTCTATGGCAGAGGCCTGGGGATTCTGGGGGTCCCTGAGGCCCTTTCAGTGGTTCTGCAAAGTCAAGGTATTTTTCATGATAATTCTACCATGTTATAAGCTTTTGTTCACGTAGTGTAAGGTGGGGTTTTCCAGAGGCTACACGGTGTGTGACATCATAATAGTTTAAATGCAGAAGCAGACATAAGACTCTAGCTGGCTTCTATTCAGCCAGACATTGAAGAGATTTGCAAAAATTTAAAATCATGCCGTCCATGGGACGCCTGCGTGGCTCAGTGGGTTAAAGCCTCTGCCTTTGGCTCCCAGAGTCCTGGGATGGAGTCCCACATCGGGCTCTATGCTCGGCAGGGAGCCTGCTCCCCACCCCCCCCTGCCTGATTCTCTGCCTACTTGTGACCTCTCTCTGTCAAATAAGTAAATAAAATCTTTAAAAAGATAAAAAAAAAATCATGCCATTTTTTCTTTTGGAAAATTTAGTTATTTTTCATAAAAATCAGTTATTTACATTAACAAGTAATGGGTTTAATATTTTAAAAATTTCTCAGTTCGCATGTGGTAAATATCGATAGCTATTTCCCACATGAACGAAAGCTCTTCAGAGTCCCGAATGGGGTGCTAAGACCTAAAAGCCGCTCTGGGGTCCGTGTGCCTATGCTTTCCCACCACACAGCGGTGCTCAGCCTGGTGGAAAGAGAAAGAGAAGATTGCAGGACGGGCCTCTGTTTGGCCTCTGCTCTGGGTAAGGGCCTGAGCAGGTCTGCACTGTGGGATTGCCCCATCGTGGGTCTGCTCTTGGTAGGGGGCACTGAGCCTTTCCAGGGTGGGGCCTTGCAGACGACCTGCTCCAGCCTCTCTTCAGATCTTCCCAGGTCACCAGACCCAGCAGCACCCTGAGGCCTTCAGGAGGTACCGTTTGTCCTGGGAGCATGAACATACAAATGGACAATGGAGAGACGGCATATATGAACACAGAACCCCAGCCCCAAACACCAGGACTAGGTCAACGACTGCTAACTTCCCTTTACACACTCACGACCAACCACATAGGATGTCCTGTTCTAGTTCGCTTCCCCGTGGCCTCAGCACCACCACCCATCAGGGCCGCGAGTCACCTTCTCTCTCACGCACTATAAAGCATCCTCACTCCCTGCGTGGCTTGCTTTTGAGTCTCAGCCTGAGCAAGTGTTGTGGGTTGTGTCCCGCAGACACATGTCAACGTCCTAATCTTCAGCATCTCAGAATCTGACCCTGTTTAGAAATAAAATCACTGCCGATGTAATTAGTTAAGATGAAGTCATACTGGAGCGGAGAGGGCCGTCCATCCAGCATGACTGCTGTCCTTAGAAAAGGGGAGCATGTGGACGTAGATGGGCGCCCAGGGAGAATGTCATGTGGACATGAAGGCAGAGGCCTGGGGGAGGCATTTACAAGTCGAGGATCGTGGAAGAGTGCCAGGAAGCCCCCAGGAGCTAGGAGAGAGTCTCAGAATAGACAGATTCTGCCCAGCACTTTTCAGAGGGATCGTGGCTCTTCAGGTACATCTGCCCTCCAGAACTGTCTAAAGCCCTCGGTATGTGGGACTTTATTACAAGAGACTTAGCACAGAATAGAGCCGGGGACAGTGGCTGAGTCCCTCACTCCAGCAAACTCTGATAAATTAAATAATAGCCTGGGCTTGCTCTCGCTGAGTGGCCTTCATCTGTTTCCACAGCACCCACAGCCTTGCTGAGTGAGCAGGACAGTCTGACAGAGTGAACAGGACAGTCTGGGGGTCAGAAGCCAGAGAGTGGAAGCAGCTGGAAGCCTTTGCTTAGGTGCAGGTTTGGGGGCGATGTCCCGACATAGTCCGACAGGCTCCGGACTGCGCTTCAGGTGGCCCCAGTGCTCTCTGCCTTCCCTCCCTTCTGGGGCTGCTTACCAAAGGACCTCCCTGGGGCTGCCTCAGGAAGGAGGTGGGCAGATCCCCAAGCTGGCCTCGCCCCGACCCCCAGACCCTCCCAGAGAGGCTCTAGCTCTGGATCTATGCTGCTGTTTTATCCCTTTTTGTGTGGAGCGTTCGGAGGTCATTCTAAGGTGTCTAATTGGCCTTCCATGTGCTTGGGGAATGAGCCCCTCTGCCTCCCGCAGGGGCTGACTGGAAACGAGTTATTTTGAGATCAGCACAGGCTGTACAGATAACAGTAATAGTATTTTATTGCTGAAGTAGTGTGAGAAATGTTGGGGTGGGGGACAAGAATGTAAATGAGTTTAAAAATAGAAGGCTGTAATTAGCCAAGCATGGATTTGTTCTAGAAGGCGTCAATTACTACGGCAACCACATATCCCAGATTTTCCAGGACAGTCTCCATTCCATGGAATTTGAGTCTTTTTAGTAAAGGTGATCTGTTAAACATCTCAGTGCAATTTAATGTTAGGAAATCATATGATGTTACCCATGAATTAATTCATTCATCCAAATAAACGCCTGATCATGTCAACACTCATTTGCTTTCTTTTTTGTTATGCAAACATAGTCATTGCAGAGGTTAAGAAGAGCTAGTCTTGAGGATAAGAATTCAGGCAGGTGTGTGTTAGAAGTGGGGATCCGTGACAGCGTATGAAAGGGAGAGTAGACTTAAACTTCTTGTCTGGAGACCTTCACATTTTTTACTGGTTGTGAATCAAGGGGCCAGGTCTCAAGTTTTTGCTTGGTATTCCATGGTATACCAGAGTGGGTCTGCAGGCAACGCGCGTGTAGCTGATCTGTGTGCAGATTATTGTGTAGGCTTGTCGTGCTTCCCCACACAGTGACAGGTGTGCGAAGAATAGGGCGGGCACGAACTCATCTCTGCAGAGCTTGGGGCCAGAGAGACCACAGCCCCTCAGGGCACCAGCGCGGTGTGCATGTGGTGTGCATGACGTGTGCATGTGGATAAGAAACCACTTTTCTGTTTCCTGCCTGGGTGCTCAGAGGAGGGAAGGGTTGCATTGGAGATGGATGGAGGCCAGCAGGAGTCCAGGAGGTGAGGACACTGGGAGTGAGGGTGGCAGTGGGAAGGAATGCTCATCTTAGCACCAGAAACCTACATTTTTGGAAACTTGAATGTTCATAATTATTTGCATTTTCCATAAGGATTCTTCCAGTTTTCTGTAGTGTTTTATTAACATTCTTTTGCAAATATCAGCTAATTTTGGTTATACTCAGGAGATAAGAGGGAAGAGACTTCGATTTGGGATCAGAAGTTTGGTGGGCATAATGGAAATCAGAGTTAAAAACCAACCAACAAACAAACCATGTTCCAAGGGGGAGGCAGATCTTGGAGAGAGGAGCTTGGGAACCCGGGACTGATAGGTCCTCCAATAATGGGTCTGTGATCAAAGGAGCGAGATTGATACAAAGCGAAGGTCAAGCAAAGCTTTATTTCATGCCAAGCATCGAGAATCAGAATCAAACCGACCGGTCCGGGTTGGCTCCTACAAAGAGGCGACCCGTCCCAGCCTCACAGACTAACTTTTATAGAGCAAAGGCCATGTGGTTGGGCCTGGCCACACATAGGTGGCCAATGAGATTGCAATACACAGTGAAAACTGCACAGTCATGCTAGGTCACGCACAGTGGCCAACTGGATTTCAATTTACCCTAGTAGATATTTGAACTAGCCTATCACCTTGGTCAGAACTGGCACCCAAAAGGCAGGGCACACTCTTCTTGGTAGCTAGGGAGACAGTATGTGTGCCCCATTGATTGGGTGTCTCCACCTGGCCCGACCCGCCCTTGTATCTGGGCTTTGCTACCTGGGACTGGTTTCCCGGACGGACTTGCTTTTAAGTGCGTTCCTCTGGGAGGGGCAGGGTCAATCTAAGTTTACTGCATAAACAACAAAATGGCTCTCTCTGGCTAAGTAGGCCCTTACAGGGATCTAAGTTGAAAAATTCACCTCTACCAGCATCTTTCTAGACCTCTTCTCTGCTTAAACTGTGTGTGTGTGTGTGTGTGTGTGTGTGTGTGTGTGTGTTTGGGGGGGAAGGATGGTTGTGCTTTGTGTTTGGCTTTAACAGGAAGCTGTTTTGTGTGTGTGTGTGTGTGTGTTTTAAGCATAGTTTTTTAAAAAGAATTTTATTTATTTATTTGTCAGAGAGTGAGTGCACACAAAGCAGGGGGAGCAGCAGGCAGAGGCAGAGAGAAAGGGAGAGAGGGATGCTCCCCACTGAGCAGGGAGCCGGATACAGGCGCCATCCCAGGATCCTGGGATCATGATGAGAGCCAAAGGCAGACGCTCAACCAACTGAGGCCCCCAGGTGCCCCGTTTTGTGTTCTTTATAGCTACGTGTCACCCGAGAGGTGGCATCTCACAACACTTGCCTCCAAAACTAGGTTTGGGTCGTAAAACAGATTCTCGAAGTGTGCTTTGCAGACCACCAGCATCTTGAGATCCAGGGGGTTGTAAGTTACAGAATTGCAGCTTCCTTTTCAGACTGACTGTCTGAATTGGACCTCTGGGCCGTGGGGCTTAGGGATCTGCATTTTCAATACACACCTAATTGATTTTCCAGCACAGTGGAATTTAGGAGTCATAGACGCTACCGCTCAGAAAGTTAAGCTGAACTCTCAACCCAGTCTTACCTCCACAGTCCCTAGAAGGGGGAGGATCATTTCAGGGCTCCAAGGCCACATGCCCGAATTCCTTGTGCTGAGTGGCATGGCCATGTGCATGCCTCTATGAGGCTAACGTCCTGCCAAAAGATAACCACAGGTGGACATGCCCTCAGTGAGACTCAAAAGACGTGAACTCTTTCCAAAGATAGCAACAGCGAACCCGTGCTGATGACTGTATCTCTAGGAGTGTGTGGCTGCACAGCCTTATATAGTGAGTGGGGGCTCCAGGGAGGATCTGCGGGAGAACAGTGTGTTCAGGGAGCTCCCGAGTGTGCCATGTTCTCAGAGCCCTGCTACGTAAGCTCACCATGTGTCTGCGGCTGTCTTTGGAGATGGCCCAGCCCAGGGCAGCAAACAGCTTGGAAGTGTCGCAAGTGGAGCTGGGCAGCTGAGCCGTAACTTTTGCAAATGGGAGCAAACATCTGGAATGGTTTCTGGTGGCAAGGGGGCTGTTGTTAGTATTACTGACAGATGCGAAGGAACCTCATTTGGTCTGGTGGAAATTTACCCAAGATGCCACAATATGTGAGTTGAGGCAAGTCCCAAGCAGCTAGCTGGCATGCCCAGTGGCTCAGATGCCATTTTCTCAGTCATTTCTTGGTTCTACCATGTGAAACAGCGCCCCTTCTTCCCTTGCCTCCTTTTCTTTTCCTCAAAGTGCCCTCTGGCATAAAGGCAGGTGCTCACCAATCCCCTTCTGATGCCTGAGCCCCCGGGAGGCTCCCAGGCTGTGCTGCTCATCATAGGATTCTCAAGGCCTCCAGGTGTTGGTTGAATGAATTCTTGGTAGATGGTATCTCAGAGGAAGAGCCATGAGCTTAAGCTGGGACCTGCTCACCAGAGCTGGCTCTCTCCAAGGTATTGTTCTGAGAGAGTCTGAGCCATGTCAGAGTCCCTGGGAAGCCTACTTGCACACGACAGGTGTGCAAATCTGCAGCTGGAGATTGGATGCTGCTTCTATACCTCATCCTGGGGGCGAATCCCTTCCACCTGGAGCCTTCCATTGGTCTCCAGTGTTCCCCAACACACATGGTTCGCATTTCCTTCTCTGGCTTTTGTCTTCTCATTCCTGCCCCTCATCAAAAGTCCTCCAGTTCCTCAAGATCAGTTCCAGCAGATCGTTCTGATGACTGACCCATCGCAATCTCTGCTGACTCCCAGTGCCCACTGGCCTTGGGGCCTGGCCATCCACGGCAGTTCTGCCTGGTTCCGGGTCTTCTGAGATGGGAGGCAAGTGGGACTGATGGACCCGAGTGCTGAGGTCTTAGCACCTTTCAAAGTCGCTCATACATTGTGCGTGCGCGCGTGCACGCATGTGTGTGTGTGTGTGTGTGGCACACAGTAGGTGCACACGGAACCCCTGTGGGTAAACAGTTCAGGTTCCATCCCTATAGCGAGTACAGTTTTCTCATGTCTTCCTCTCTCTAGGTTACTACTATGTGAGGGTCCCTTTTGAGTATGTACAATTTTTACCAAACTAACAGAGGCACAGTGGAAGAGTAGCAGACTGACGTGGTCCCTACTGCCACTCCTCTCTCTGCATGGCCGTGCTTCCCAGGACACCCTTCCAGCCCTTCTCACTCTTCCTTCTGGACATAGGTTTCCTCTGGATGCTTTTAAAATTACCTGTGTAGGTTTCCTCTGGATGCTTTTAAAATTACCACAAACTTGGTGGAATAAAACAACACACATTGACTGGCTTACAGTTGGGGAGGTCAGAAGTCTGATAGAAGAGCCCCTGGGCTCATGTTGAGGTGTAGGTGGGGCTGGTTCCTTCCAGAGGCTCCGGAGGAGAAGCTGCGTCCTTGCCTTTTCCGGCTTCCAGAAGCCACCCGCATTCCATGGCTTGTGGCCCTTCCTCCATTGTCACAGCCAGCAAGCATGTCCCTTGGGTCTCCACTTCCATGGCTCTTCTCTGACTCTCCCATCTTTCAAGGGATTCTTGTGATTACACTGGGTTCACCGTGATGATAGGGATCATCTCCCCACCTCAAGGTTGTTGACTTCACCACATCTGCAGAGTCCCTTCTGTGAGGGAACATATCCACAGCTTCCCAGGAGGAGGACTGGGACGTCTTTGGAGACCATGACTCTGCCAACCACACTTCCATCCACATGAGCTTATCCTGTTATTTCCCGAGACACCTCTTTTTCACATCATCTGTTGATTTTCTATTGCAAGAAGAGAATTTCTACTTACCCCACCTCCTCCCCATGTGCTCTCAGTATGTTATTAAGACAATAATTGCTTCCTGCAGAGCCAACTCATATACTGAGATTTCATTCCTTTTCTTGTAGAGCATTTTCTCCCTGGACTTCAAGTTGCCTTGAATCTCTGTCCTGCGACTTAGTCCCATGTTTCTCCAGGACCCTACCCTCTGAAAGTCCACAGATCTGCCCTCCTATAGGGCCAGGCTGTCCTCTGGGCACTTCACAGAAAGGTGCTGGGTTTCAAGGGAGATAGAGAGACAGAGAGGGGGAAAGGAGAGAGATGGAGACAGAGCAAGGTGTGTGGGGGAGGGTGCGGAGAGGAGAGAGGTAGGAGAGGGAGGTGAAGGGAGAGAGGTGTGTGGAGGGGGTCAGGGAGAGAAAACAACCTCCAGAACACTGAGGACACTGAGTGGAGCCCCTACCACCTTTGTAGCTTGGCCTCAGGAGTTGGCCATGTTGCTTCTGCTGTATCTAGACATCAAATTCTATTCGCAAAGGCCCTTTGAGTTTCATGGGCAGATAGAGACACCATCCCATATGGCAACATCCAGGAAGAACATGTCAGAACAGAAATATTACAGTGGCCAATTTTGGAAAATATTAATTTACCATACAGCATAACATAGTTGTTTTCTCGAACAAGAAATTTGTTCTCTAGTACACTACTGCTATCTGAATAAAAAATTATTTTCTACTCCCCTACACTTGCTTTTCACTGTATACTGAAACAGCATGTGCTTCAGTGTACGCGGATAACCTTATCACAAGCTTCTAGGAGACCTTGTCTCCCAGGTTAGTCCCCTGCCCGTTACCTTCATTTTATATGATCTTATATTTTTCTTTCCTTACTGTTAGAAAAATTGCTTTTAAAATAATCTTTTCCTTCAAAAGAAACATCTAGAAATGCACTTTCTGAAACCCTGTAGTAATTCGTACTAATCAGCTGGAAAATATAAAGCACTCTTGTCAGACTTGTTTCACGAGAAGGCTGATGATGGGTCAACAGCCATACAAAACCGTAACCACTCCCCATCACCCGTGTGCCTTGTTCTTGTTTCAAATGCCACTCCCTTGAAAATAGATAATTCTATGCAACACAACTATAGTACAATACATGGCATTTGGACCAGTTGACCCAAATCAACATCAAATAAGAGCCCCAGATTATTTCTGCAAAAAACAAACCTACTAAATTATGTCTTTTTTGCCGTACCTACAATTTAAGTATCCTGTGATGGCAAGCAGTGGCTGCATACAAGCCAGGGTGCACGGCCCCTGTATGATTATCTATTGTGAGTGTCCCTGAGATGACCAAAGGAAGCCCTAAATTTTGAGCCCTACAGATGTAGGGGCTGCTCTATGAGACCTCGCTGGCTTTTATCTTAGCTCCTGATTACAAAGTAAACTGTATTTGGCGCTTGGGGATCCTCAGCCTGATCAGTGGCCTATGTGACCCTCTGCCATGAAGGATATCCAAGTGTGCTTTGCAGTCCAGGCCAACCTGTACAGTGGTGTATATCATGCACTGAGCAACTTCAGGGACACCATTCTTGTTAAGGTCATCCTAGGTTTTTATCTGGCAGACAGCAATAACATTCTTGAGGAAGGGATGCCTTTTCCTAATTCATGTAGAGGTGCATGTTGCCTGGGAAGGGAAAGAATACTGTGACTAGAATCAAGTTTCCCCACATTAATAATAATGTTTAATGCATATGTCACCTTGGGGTTCTTAATCTCTTCTGTAGTGCCACATACAGTTGATTTATTGGCTTGTTTTCCTTTCGACTTAATGGTTCTCTCTCATTATTTTCTGAATATGGCTTTGCTTTGCTTCCCAGAACGAAAACCAGAAATGGTTCCCATGGCTGCCACTCCAAGGGAAGTCTGGCTTGCAGAGTGCTCGGAGATGATCTCCCCGGAATGTGGCCACTGGTGGCTGTATTCAGTAGGTTCACCTGGTCTCAGAACCTCACCGAGGGAAGAAGAGCACCCTTTTAAGGCTTGGGGAGTATGAAGTGAGGGGGAGATACCGGGTCTTAACAACTTCCTCAGGGATTTGCACTGAGTGGAGAGACCCTCTTAAGATTCCCTAACCAGAGGCCCTCCTGGGAGGGGAGCCCCTTCCCCTTTGTTCGCGTCCTCTCTTCCCTCTCCCTAGGAGCCCAGTGCTTGAATGCACCACCTCTCCTATCAGAAATTCAGGAATTAAAATACTTCATCTATCAATGAATCCAGAGACGATGATTGTTCATCTTGCAGCACTGCTAATGGTAGACTTCCAGGCATTTCCAGGGAACATGAATGGTGGCGACGGTGGCCTCCGACTCACCCGGAGGTGGCTGAAGGAGATATTTGCTCCATGAAGGCATCATGTTGGGCCTGAGACAAATGTTCATTTGACATGAGTGAACATATATTGGGACAATTTTATTATTTCCTTAGGAGGTCCCTCAGAGCAGCGATGTGAGGAAGCCCCTTTTTTGATTCCCGGCGGCCCTGCGGTTCAGAAGCGGCCCTTTCACAGGCCAGAGGTTATCATCACAGCCGGGGTCCGCGGTCTGCCTCCTCCTTCCTCCGGATCCACGCCGGCAAGGGGCAAGGCGCGGGGCGCAAAGGCTGGGACCAGGGGCAGCAATGTGGCCAGAAACATGCAAGGGGCTCTGGTGGGTCCTGGTGACAGGCTGTCTCCTGCTGGCTACCCGAGGCTCGGCTCGGGACAGGGGGTCAAGTGTGCAGCCCATTCCCTGACCAGTGCACGGAGGCGTGTGGCCAAGCCTTCCCCCGCAGATCTCAGGGTCCTGAGGCTGGTCGTTCAGCAGCAGTGGCGGCTGTTCTGGTCCGAGACACGGAGAGGCAAAGCCTGGCTGTGCGCAGCCCTGTGCAAGTTCCTCAAACCTGTCGGAACCTGTTCCCGCATCTCAGACGGGGAGGACAAGGCGCGCCCTGCCGGGCAGCCGGAAGAGCGCCGACCCCTGCTGGGGAGCTTGGGCACTCGTGCGGTGCGCGACACCGAGCTGCATCTCCTCAGATGAGGTCGACCCCGGGCTTCCTGCTGGAATGTTCTGCCTCAGGTCTGCCGTGGGTGGAGTGGTGACAAAGACTGAGAAGCCGGGAAATCACCGGACCCGAGGCCCCCACGGCCGCCTGGTAACTCGGTCGCCGCTTCCGGCCTGGGGAAGCGCACGTTCAGGGCCTCGGGGTCCCGGCAGCGGGGCTGATACGAGAAGCCAAGGCAGCCCCGGCGAAAGCTGCTGCTCTGGCGGGGAGGCGCGCGCCGACTGAGCCCCTCCCCTCCGACCCTTCTGCCCTGTCCCGGCGGGGGCCTCCAGCACCCCGTACGGGGGACACCGCGCTTCGCAGCCCCCTATTCCGGAACGCAGTCCCAGGCCGCGTCGGACCGGTGAGAGGACAGGCAGTTTGGGCTGCTCTCGCGAGAAGATCTTCCAGGGCGCGCGGCCAGCGGCCTTTCACCACGTCGGGAGGAGCCGCAGGGCGGAAGGAGGGAAACCCTTGCGGGCTGGAGGGCACGTGATCGAGCCTCGCGGCGCGGATTGGTCTGTAGCTTCCGGGCCACGCCTCGAGGGCCGGGCCTTCGCTCCCTTGAGGGCGGCCGCTGGCGGAGAGGCGTCCTCGCGGGAGCTTGGGTGGGGTCGCCTTGGGCGTGTCGCTGTTAGGTCACAGTCGGCCTCTGAGGTGCTGGTGCTCTGGCCGCGGGCAGCGGGTCACCGTAACGGGGCTGAGCTTTGCGCGCTGCGGGCCTGTGTTCTTTGGTCCCCAGCAGCATGCAGGGTCGCTCTCCGGAGTGGGGCTTTCCCGGGAAGGCTCCCGGGCCCCGGAGGTGCCGTAGGGAGGCAAGCCCACGCAGGGTCACGTCCTCGCTGTCCCCACTGTCCCCACTGTTGCGGTGCTTGAGGCGGGTTCTCGCCGCCCCGAGGGCACCCTCTCAGGAAAGCCCTTGCCGAGGCCATCTTCTCCTCCCCGCAGTCCCCGAACTCAGCCCGAGTCGCCTCTCACTGTCGTTCCACCCTGGGGACCCACCCTGGGGACCCAGATCGGAACCCAGGACCCCTTCCCGCTCCCGGCCCCGCCTCCGGGTCCCCCCAGGTGCTTCTGCTGTGCAACCTCTCCAGCGACGCACGGTTGCAGCTGCGATGACTCGCCTTCCTGGCAGAAGGTGGCGGGCTGCTGCTGGCCTCCTTCCGCGTCCGCCAGGTCGCAGATGTGACTTCTGAGTGAATTCACAGCGGAGCCTGCTCCGGATCCCCCAAACCCTGCCTGAATGGCTCACGCGAGTCCGTGGTCCGCATCTTCCTCCGGCTCATTGTAGCATGATGTGAACGCGGCTCACGGACACCGGAGATAAAGGTGCCCTTGCCCAGTGGGGCGCACGGCTTAGCGGCTGAGAGAGATCAGGTTTTTTAACAAGTACAGCGAATATGCCCGGTTTCCACTGCCAAGCGGCCTCAGTTAAGCGTTTATTTGTCAAATAAAATGACCTTATGAGTTCAGTGTTTTCTCTCTTTCACCCAGGAGGACTCCGAGGCTCAAGACGTTGTGATTTTCCCAGGATCACACCGCTGGTATGATTGGCCGTTAGGATTCAAATCCAGGTCACTCGGACCCCAGAGTTTAGGCCCTTCTCAGTCCAGCCTTTTCACTCACCCCCAATTAGCACAGTAGGATGGGAGGGGGCCAAAGCTATTTGCTTTGCCTTCAGGAGTCCAGGATCACTTTTATGGTCTTTTAGGCAAAGTGGACTTGATAGATGTGGAGGAGAAGGAAAGTGTTTCAGGCAAAGGGAGCAGCAGGTGCAGAGGTACTTAGTATAAAAGAACAAGGCTTATTCCAGTGGACTTAGAAACCCACATGTGTTGTCCTTCCTGCGTTTTACATGCCTCACCACTGCTTGGGATCACCTGGGGTTGTCCTGTAGGCACCTTGAGCTCTGAAGTTTCCAGGCTGAATACTTCCCCTTCTCTGCCACATCTGGCCTATCCTTCTGAGTGGGTCTCTCTGGTTAATGACCTCCTCCCACCCCAGTATTCTTGCAGGAACCCAGGTTTCCAAGACCAGATGGTCTCTGAAGCTCCTTCTCCCATGCATTGGTTTGCCAAACTCTAGCGATTTCCATTCCCAATACGTTGTGGCATCTGGCCTATTGCCATACCTAGGGAACTGGTTTACCTACTTATCCACAGGGCATGGTGCCCTTAGGGCCTGGGTGGGTCTATCAGTGACTGATCGAATGCACTTATTTCAATTTGCTCATCCTGTTTCTCTTGTTGGGCATTCGTACCACCTTCATCCCAGAATGCTAATTTAAAAAAAATTAAAGATTTTATTTATTTATTTATTTATTTATTTATTTATGAGAAAGAGATTGTGTATGAGCAGGGAAGGGCAGAGGGGGAGGGAGGAAGAATTTGAAGCAGACTCTACATTGAGTTTGGAGCCCCATGTGACCAAGAGATCATGACCTGAGCTGAAACAGGAGTCCGTGCTGGACCAACTGAGCCACCTTGCCACCCCTTGAATGCTAATATTATTTCCTTTTACTCTACACTCTGAGCCTGGGCTTTAGGTTTGAAAGACCAAACCTACAAGAACACCTGAGCTTCCAGCTTATTCAGAAGGCAGCTTAAGACCTTTGCCTCTGGTCTCTTGCCTTTTTGATCCATCTTCCACACACCAAAATGACAAATTCTTCCCCAGTACTTTTTTTTAAAACTCTAAACATACATTTTAACTTTATTGAGATATAATGTATGCATAAAATGCATTCTTTTAAATGTAGAATTTGATGAATTAAGAAAAAAACACTATCCACATTGTGGTAACCACTACCCATATGACATATAGAATATTTCCATCCCTAGCCCCAAATTCCCTAGTATCTTTCCCCAGCTAGTTTCCCTCACCTCCTGGACCTACATAATCCATGTGATTTTTATCACTACAGGTGATAAATATCATACATTATGTACAGTTGACCCTTGAACAACATGGGTTTGAACTGCAGGGGTCCACTTATATGTGGATATTTGGTAGTACAGTACTGTAAGTGTATTTCCTCAATAAACTTTTCTCTAGCTTACTTTATTGTAAGAATATGGTGTATAATACATATAACAATAAAAATATGTATTAATTGACTATGTTATCAGTAAGGATTCCGACCAACAGGAGGCTATTAGTAGTTAAGTTTTGGGGAAGTCAAAAGTTATACATGGATTTTTTGCCATGTAGGGGTTTGACACCCTTAACCTCTATTGTTTAAGGGTCAGCATAAGGGTAATCTTCTGTGCCTGACTTCTTTCACTCAGCGTGTTTGTGAGTTTCTTCTGCATATTAGAAATAATGTTTGCTGTGTAATATCACACTGTGTAAATGCAGTAAAATTTGTTTATCCATTCACCTATTGATGGACATTTGAATTGTTTGCATTTATTGACTATTATGAGTAAGTCTACTGGGAACACATGAAGAGGAATCTTTTTGTAAGCATATTTTCATTTTGTTTGGATAAATACCCAGAAGTGGGACATCTGGGTCATATACTAAGCATAAATGTAACTTCATAAGAAACAAACTTTTCCAAGTGGTTGTACCATTTTACATTTTTACTAGCAGTAAAAATGTCACCACCACTTGGTATTGTCAGGTTTTTTATTTTTACTGTTCTAATGCGTATGTGACGGTACCTCACTGTGACTTTAATTTGCTGTGATTTGTGATTGTGAATATTACATTGTTGAGTATCTGGATTTTGTTGTCTTCCTTTGAATAGTGGAGGTCATTATTCTGGCAAGTGGTTAATCTGCTTGTAGTTTGGCTACATTTTTTTCAATCCCTGTTTATAATCTTTGTTGTGGCAGATCTATAGTAGCCTTTACTCTTTAACCAGATTAGCCTTTATTCTAGAGCATGGGCTTTCATGAGGGTAGTGGATCGACATCAGGCATCTCAAAATGACCAGGTTGTACCATAGATTGTCCCCACAGGTAGATGTTTTGGTGCTATGTAAGCAAGGTGCTAACTCGCATCTGGGCTGGGAGTCAGAGTCCTGATAATGTCTAGCCTGATGGGTTGAACACACATGGGGTAGGATTTACTTTCTTTTAAGTAAAAGAATGAAAGGATATTTTTGTACTTCCAAATTTGTGGAGTGAGAGTTCTCATCATATAGAGATTTAATTTCCCTTTTTGGTTTTATTAGTCAGGATCCAACAAGGAAACAGAAATCAAAGCAGCTATTTTAGTATAATTTAATATAAAGATCTGTCAAATAGGTGTTGTTTATTAAAGCAGGTAATTGAAAGTTAAAGCCTCAATTGCTTCTTGGCCTTTTGGCAAAGATCAAGTGGAAGGTGAAAATTCCAGATTATGGAGGAAACAACTCTAGGAAGTGCTTCTTCCCTCAAGTTGGAGGTACAATGTGAAGAAACTGGAGTTAAAACTTTTAGGAGATTGACAGAGGGCCCCATGGAGGTGAAGCTCAGGGTTCTGAGGAGGAGGTCCTGAGGCCGGGGTGAGGCTGGTTCTGCCAGTTGGAAGCTCCCAAACTGGGTCCAAAGGGAAGCAACAGCAGCCTTTGCCAGGATGAGGAGGGGCTGCTGGGGTGGGGCGGGCAAGAACAGGAAGCAGACAGGAAATAGCTCTTCTGGGCCTCCTCCTCCAGCCTTGCAGTCTCCTTCTAGTGCACCGGAAGCAGCTGACAAAGCAAGAATGTGGTTTGCAGACCTCCAACCCCAGTGACACAAAGCCCAGGAGAAGGAGGCTCATTGGGAGCCGAGGGACAAGAGCTCAGTAACGAGCAGCCCAGCGACGTTCGAAACTTCTCCACGTGTTAATTCTATGTCACCCCTCCCTCCATGGGATGCTTGCTTTGTCTCAAGCTGACCTCTTGTCTTTCTGCCTCAGGTCTTGGCTCATGTTGATACCTACTAACTGGAATATCTGTCTTGAGTATCCAGCTCAAATTCCAGTGGCATCGTCCCCAGGTGCATTTGGCTGCGTTGACCCCTGGGCCCCGTGTGGTCGTCTGAGCAGGCATCTTGATTCAGAATCCAGACCTTATGCCTGTTTGTGCTCTTTTTGGTGCCCGACACGCTGCCCGCTGCATGGCAGCTGGTCACTCGGTGCATGGACGACTGACCTCGTGAGCCAGGTGGTGACAATCAGTCTCCTGACCGGGCCCCCCAGCGCAGGGCTGCGTCCCCACAGGAGAAGTGCCTAGGCTCTGCTCTATTCTTACCTACTTGTTTACAAGGAGTCGCATTAATTAGACTTTATGAAGCCTCCATTTCACTTTTCCTCACACTCTGACAACGTCCGAGGTTTATCTTGTTTTAGTTTTAAGTGGCTTGAAGTCCTTTGGGATCCCTTCCACTTTCTTTCTTTCTTTTTTTTTTTTTTTCTTTTAAGATTTTATTTATTTGACAGATAGAGATCACGAGTAGGCAGAGAGAGAGAGCGAGCAGGGAACCAGGCTCCCGGCTGAGCAGAGAGCCTGATGAGGGACTCGATCCCAGGACCCTGAGATCATGACCTTAACTGAAAGCAGAGGCTTAGCCCACTGAACCACCCAGGAGCCCCTGCCTTCCACTTTCTAATCAATACCAGTATTTCCTCAAAACACCAGGGGATCCCCGCTTTCACTGGCTTTTCTTCTGATGCGTTAAAGATGTGGCTCTGGAACTTCTGATTGGACTTTAAGGGTAATACAGCGGCTACTTCTTTCTGGAGAACTCCAGCCTCGAATGTGAGAAAAGCAGCTGGGGCAGGAGACCGGACCACATTTCCCAGTGGGCTGCTGATAGCAGGGTGTGGGGAGGTCTTTGACCCAGGACATAGGGTCTAGGCAGACCAGCTGGGGGGCAGAGGTGGAAAAGGCAGGGGTTGCAGGGCCAGAAGGGAGCTCCACCGAGGGAGGGAGGCAGGGAGAGAAGACGGAATTTTGAATATTTACAGTATAAAGTGCTGTGTTGTATCCTCAGAAATTCCTACAGAAGAGTCTACATTATTCTTCAAGACTTCTGGGGTTGATTTATTTTGTTTTATATTTTATTATTTTATTTTTGCTTCAACTCTTAGAAGAAGACTTTAAGACACTGCAGCTACAGTCTGATTCCTAAGTTTATCAGGATTCAACTTTATTTATTTGTTTATTTTTAAAGATTTAATTTATTTCTTTAGTAGAGAGAGCGAGAGGGAGAGCGTGGGCGATAAAGACAGCGAGAGTACCAGGTGGGGGACCGGCAGGCAGAGGCAGAAGCAGACTCCCTGCTAAGCAGGGAGCCCGATGTGGGACTCGCTCTGAGGACCCTGGGATGATGACCTGAGCCGAAGGCAGACGCTTAGCCAACTGGGCCACCCAGGTGTCTCTAGAATACAACTTTTAAAATGCATTGAAATAGATCTCAAAACCTTGGAGGAGAGTTGGTTTTCTTCTCAAAGTGAAGTACAGTTGAGTAGCTCTGGGAGGAGACAGAACAGGGGTTCCATCCTCCAGATGTGGGTGCAGGCCACACCTGCCTCAGAAGGTGGGTCCCCAGACCCCAGTGGGACCCGCTGAATCAGACCCCTCGGAGACAGACTTTGGAAATCTGCAATTTTCACAAGCCACCAGCTGCTGTGGAAGCACCCTTTCCGCAGCAGAGTCAGAGAATGGCTTCTGGAGGCCACTGTTTGGATCATGTGGTTTAGGACGTGGAAGGCGGAAGGCAGGCTGTGACCACGGTCAAGGTCAGGAGCTTCTGGCTGACTCCACACCACACTGCCACTCACTCTGCAAGGCCACCGCAGCCTTCTCCGATGGCCTCATGTTTCCACTTTACCTTCTTCACAACCAAGGGAAAGCAGAATCCTCTCCAAGAAGAGGAGAAATGAGAACTAATGACTGCTTAAAAAAATTCTTTGTCCAAATGACAGACTCTAAATACCGTTTTCTGGTATAGTCCTTTATTGCCCCATGCTCTCCCCCTTTTATTCACTTTTTTTTTTTTAAAGGTTTACTTGTTAATTTTAGAGAGAGAGAGAGTGAGTGCAGGGGGTGGGGGGCGGGGAGGGGCAGAGGAGAGGGGGAAAAGGGAAGCTTAAGCCACCCGCGACCCCGGCTCAGCACAGAGCCCCCTGGGGTTTCCATCCCAGGACCCTGAGATCATGACCTGAGCTGAAGCTAGAAGTTGGACGCTTAATCAGCTGAACCCCCAGGTGCTCCTCTCTCCCTTTTATTTCTTGCTTCTCTCTTCCATACCCCTTTATCGTTTCCTGGCTCACCAGAACTGTAGCTTAAGAAAGTTGATGGTAGGGCGCCTGGGTGGCTCAGTGGGTTAAGCCGCTGCCTTCGGCTCAGGTCATGATCTCAGGGTCCTGGGATCGAGTCCCGCATCGGGCTCTCTGCTCAGCGGGGGGCCTGCTTCCCTTCCTCTCTCTCTGTGATCTCTTCCCTTCCTCTCTCCTACTGTGATCTCTCTCTGTCAAATAAATAAATAAAATCTTAAAAAAAAAATAAAAAAAAAATAAAAAAGAAAGTTGATGGTAAGGACACCTGGGTGGCTCAGTCAGTTGAGTGTCTGCCTTCGGCTCAGGTCATCATCCCAGTGTCCTGGAACTGAGTCCTGCATCTCCCTGCTCAGCGGGGAGCCCACTTCTCAGTCTGCCTGCCTCTCCCTGTCTTGTGCGCACGCGTGCTCTATCTCTGACAAATAAAATCTTAAAAAAAAAAAAAAAAAAGGCAGTTAGTAGTCACACAGAGGTTGCTTTGATTTTGGATGGGAACGCTGGTCCTTTTCCTCCCAGGGCGATCCTCAGTGCCCCCGGACCTGTCCACCTTGCTCCACAGCTGAGCACCTGGCCAACAGCTGCGTTTCCATTGTGTTGAGTAGGTGACAGCAAATACAGCGTGTTCCTTTCAGAGACAAAGAGCTTATGTTCTCTTTGATACAACAGATTAATGAAAGAAATCTGTATCCGTGTGAGCTAAACACCACACCATTGTTATACACAGAAAGGTACAAGTTGGGGGAGGGAAGGACAGTACGGGGACTTGCATGTTCAGCAAATCCATTCCTCTCAAATGTCGCACTGTCCAGGCACGGTAGGTTTTCCTTCTCCCCCCGGCTCTCCTCTCTTGCCCGGCACGTTCTCCCCAGGAGTGGAGGTCCACCACTGCCTCTGGCCCTGAGGCTTCTGTCCCTTGAGGCAGTGGTTCTTAAGGGATTGGTGGGGGGCATTTCCCTTCCCCTTCTCTGGGACGGTTATCAAGTTGTCAAGGCTGGAGACGTGTTCGGTTGTTGTAAGTGGGAGGAGAGTGTTACTGGCATCTGGAGGGCAGAGGCCAGGGGAGCTGCTCAGGATCCTACAACACGCAGGGCAGCCCCCACTGCAGTGAATTACCGAGTCCCCAGAGTCAGCAGTGCTGAGGTTAAGAAACTCTGCCCCGAGGGGCGCCTGGGTGGCTCAGTGCGTTAAAGCCTCTGCCTTCTGCTCAGGTCATGATCTTAGGGTCCTGGGATCGAGCCCCGCATCGGGCTCTCTGCTCAGCAGGGAGCCTGCTCCCCCCCTGCCCCCGCCCCTGGCTGCCTCTCTGCCTACTTGTGACCTCTACTTATCAAATAAATAAATAAAATCTTAAAAAAAAAAAAAGAAAAAGAAACTCTGCTCTGAGGCCAGCACTGGAGCATGTTGGGTAATCAGAGTGACTAAGCTTTGCACTGAGCACCAGCTGGAGGTGCTGTTTCACGCACTGTGCTTTATCTCAGTGTGTCCTCATCCGGCCTGGAGGGTAAGCAGTGGACCCCCATTCTACTGTCAGGGTAACTGAGGCTGCAGCGAGCTTAAATGTTCTGCCAGGAATCCCAGGGTCTGAAAGAGGCTGAGTCAGGTGGCAAAGCCGGCTTCCGCCCCTGCTCCGGACTGTCACAGGGTGCCTGCCACTCGGGAGGGAGAGCTGAGGAAGACTGCTCTATTTACATTAGATTTAAGCAGGCCATTCTCCCTTGGCCATGACCTGGGGCCCAGACTTCACCCTTCCTCCAACAGTCTTGCGTCAGCCCTTGGGCCCTGGAGTTCCCACCCGCGCTGATATGCTTAGCTGGATCCTGCCCAGAAGCAGCCGCAGGACAGAATTCCCTACAGCATCTTCCGATCACCTAGAAAGACCGGTTGCTGGGATATTGTGGCATTTACACACGAGGCTGTGGCGGGCTCTTTGTACCTGCTTGATGATCATTGGCTGTACAAGAAGCGGAATTTGTCCGAGACTTGCTTTGTTATACTTGGGTGGAGGGGCTATGTCTGTGCACACACGTGTGTGTGGGGGTGGGGTAGGAAATCCTCATCTACAAATAGCAGTCTTGCAAGATCAGCCTCAAAGGGTCCAGTTGGACATGTATGGCCAGCTCGGCTTGGGAACACTCACAGCACCCAGTGTCTGTCTCTTAGGGAGCTCAGCGTGGTGACTGTGCTGTTGGCATCTCTGCAAGGAGCTTGGTCTGGAGCTGCTTTGCTATGGTGAGCAGAATCTGCAAAGGCCGTGGGGTTGGAAGGAAGGTCCAGGGAGTGACAACGGAGGCCAGGCTTGTGCTGAAGAGTGACTCAGGGACCCCCCCGTGTGGTTAGACTCTGAAGACTGGCAAATGGAGACCCTCCCAAATCGCTTGGATGTCATAGTTTTGGGTTTGCTAAGAAGAGGCAGAAGACAGTAATAGCACTGTGTTCTTCATTGAATGTTTTTGAAAATCCACTAGTCTTTCATAATCTTTGATCTCTGTCATCCGTCGTGTGCAGGCAGCAAGTCCAGCTGAAGCTTTGGGAAAGTGCATGAATGGAGGTGTTTGAACCTCGTTTAGCGTATTTGTTAATAGCATGAGCACCAGAATGTGAATCCCAGCGCCCGCCTCTCCAAGTCGTCCAACCTCCCTACCTCTCAGTTTTGTCATCTGTAAAACGGAAGTATTACTTCCACATGGCGGGACTGTTGTGAGGACTAATCTTTGTGAGTAATCTGAGTGAGTTAATCTTTGTAAAGTACCCAGAAGCCGCTACCCAGTGCCTGCTGTGATCAGCCTCACTTAAACCACCTGCCTAGCTTCCCTGTTTGCAGTTGCTGATAAACTCATTTCGACATCCTTACACTAGGAGACGAGACCACACCCTCCCATTCCCGAGTGTATTTGCAAACCACTCCTGCAGCCAGGGGCTCCTGTGGTGGTGTCAGACTGGGGTGTAGACTGCAGTCACTGACGTGGGGTGCAGGTGGTGAGTGGGTGTGTCCCAGATGTTGGCTGGATGACACTGACCTTGGCTCACACTCACCCCAAGGCCGGTCTGAGCAGGTTAATGCTTCCTGCGGTTAAATCTAGCGCACTCACAGATGAGTGAGATACGGAGAGTGGGTGGGTAGTTCTGTGTGGCTGCGAAAGGTCTGACATTGCAAACTTTAAAGCAAAACTGCATGAAAACTGGCTTCCGGTCTTGCTCCAGGTCCTCTCCTAGATTGAGGTCCGCCGCTGCTCTCCACCTGCCTCCCGCCTGAGCCAATCCTGACCTTCCCCTCCCCAGACCTGCGGCCACAACCCCCTGTTCTCTCCAGTTCGATTCCCAACAAACCCAAGGTTCTCCTGGTGATCGTGACCGCAGATGTTTCTTTGGCTCGGTTGACCACATGTGTGTTGTGTGTGAATGTTGTGTGGAGTCTGAGGCCAAGAGCCTGAACATCCACCGTCCCGTGACCCCCATTCTGCCGCATCACCTGAGCTGTTTCCCGTAGTCTCAAGCCTTTCTGGAAACAGCTCGTTTCCATAATCCACCACCCCTCACAATCCTCAAATCCAGAAAGCTGTGGTTTTTATTACTATTATTTTTTTTTACAAGCTCTGTGGTTTTTTTTTTTTAAAGATTTTATTTATTTATTTGACAAAGAGAGATCACAAGCAGGCAGAGAGGCAGGCAGAGAGAGAGGAGGAAGCAGGCTCTCCGTGGAGCAGAGAGCCCGATGCGGGGCTCGATCCCAGGACCCTGGGATCATGACCTGAGCCAAAGGCAGAGGCTTAACCCACTGAGCCATCCAGGCATCCCAAACATCCCAAACTGTTTTAAAGGAAGTGTTCTATAACAGTGCAGCAAGCTCGTTTTGTGGCAAATCTTTGACCTGCACGGAGGCTACATATAGCTTCATTTATCTCAATTAGTGTGCATATTTATGTTTTGCTATAGAAATGCTAATGTGCTTGGTGATAGGGTGCTGCTAGGACTTCACTAGACTGCGGTAAATATAAGGTCTGTGCCAGTGTCTTTTAGAAATCTGCAACATTCTGAATTACAGAGCACTCAAGAATTTCAGGTAAGGGATTTGGGACCTGTACAACCTTTATGTCTCTAGACCTGCTGAGCACAGAAACTGCTCTGTGGGCTCCAGGAGGCCACCCAGTCTGCGACCTGTTTCGACACAGAGCCCCATAAAGATGCACCGAGGGAACATATGGATGCTGTCTATTCACGGGACTGCTCAGATTTACATGTGCCTAAATAGTTTGCTCACCCACTAAGAGGCCCTTAAATGTACTTTGATCAACTTGGCCCATGCCCTGAGAATTTTGTTGTTATTAATGTGTTCAAATATTTTTGTTGGAGTTTTGCTGTCCAAGGGCTTTCCTCACCCAGAGGAACGAGTTTTTGTCCTTTCTGTTGAGATTGCTCTCAGATCTTTTCTGACAGAGCTGCGACATGCTGACAGACCCCAAATGATCTGATATGGGACCCTTACTAGGTGCGGAAGCGTTAGGCAGGTGGGGAAGCCCTGTCCTTTCGTATCCACGCAGGTTCTGTGTCAGAAGCCCAGGTGGGCGTGTATTTGAAAGGATCTGCCAGGATCCTGACCTTCCTGATAAGGAAGAGCAAATCTCAGATAGACTACACATTTGCAAGCATTTTAAAACAGTTGTGGTCAGGTGCAAACTACATTTATAATGTTTTGGGATTCTCCAATATTTATTGAGAGACGTGCTCAGTCATGTTAACACTGAACTTCAGGTGGGCTCTCTCACCCACCAGTTTCTCTCTGGTTCTGGAACTCCGCTTCCTCTGGGACCCCTGACGCAGATGACTGACCAGTATCTTCTGGATTCCATTCCTTTGTCAGCCACCTTGCTCCCCTGGGTCTTTCTTCTGCTTTGCCAAATCTGCTGCTTCAAGATTCTGCTCAAAACTCTCTTCCAAGAAACATTCCCTAAAAACCTGGCTCCATATGCTGTTTTTTATAATTAGCTTTCCATGTGTGGCTGGTAAAATGAGGTCTGACAAACACAATTTGATGGCAATGACCATTTGCCTTTGTGTAAAATTTCTCTTGAATTACTTGCTTACATTCCCAAGAGTGAGTTTGCTGGACCAAAACAGATATTTTTATGGCTGACAGAGTTCGTTCTTTCAGAAGACATTTGTTGCACATCTATTGGGCTACAGGACTGTGCCAGGAGCTGCCAGTGCGACACTGAACCAAACAGAAACTCTCAGCCTTCAGTTGGGGGCGAAGACCACAACCCAATCACCAAGTAGATACACAGAATATCGCGAAAGTGATGGCTACGGAGAAAAACAAGGCAGTGTAGGAGGATTTGAAGTAACTGTGGGTTGGGGTGCCTGGGGAGCTCAGTTGGTTAAGTGTCTGCCTTTGGCTTAGGTCGTGATCTTGGGGTCCTGGGATTGAGCCTTGCATTGGGCTCCATGCTCAAGGGGGTGTCTGCTTGTCCTTCTCCCTTTGCCCACCCCCAATTGTGTTAGCTCTCTCTCCCACTCTCTCTCCAATAAATAAATAATTCTTAAAAAATAAGAACTACCTGTGGCGGTGAGGGGGGATAGGGAATTCCTGTTTCATATGAGGAGCTTAAGAAATGCCTCAGTGCTGAGGTGAAATCTGAGCAGAGAGCTGGAAGAGGGAAGTGAGGGAGCCGCGCTGACACTATATAAGAGAGAACGACTCAGGCAGGGAAGCAGTAGGTGCAAATGTCCTGTGGCATAAAACACCTTCAGGGACTTCCATTATGCGTCTGTTGGTCTACTTGAGGGAGTTCCACAGGTCTCTGAGGCTCTATTCATTTTTTAAAAAGTCTCCTTTCTTCTGTGAACTGAATGTTTGTGTCTCCCGCAACCCTCTAGTGCAGATATTGAAGCCCTAATCATCAGTGTGATGGTATTTAGAGATGGGGCCATTGGGAGGTAACTGGGTTTAGATGAGGCCAAGGGAGTAGAGCCCCATGATGGGATTGGTGTTCTTATAAGGGGATAAAGCAACCAGAGTTCTTTCTGCCCTGTGGGGACACAGCAAGGAAATAGCTGTCTGTAACTAGGAAGAGAGCTTTCACCAAGAACCTGACCATGTGGACACCCTGATCTGGGACTTTCAGGCTTAAGAACAATGGAAAATCATTATCTGTTGTTGGAGCCACCCAGCCTGTGGTCTTCTGTCATAATGCCTGAGTTGACAGAGAACTTTCTCTTCCTCAGCCTGGGTGGTCTCAACTGACTTGTCTTCAGACCTGAGCCCCACTGACCCATTTTTAATGGCAGTGGCTGTACTGTCCAGATGTATATATTAGTCCCCATTTCTTGATCGGTATCATCTATTGAGTGTGACATGGTTCTCATACCTTCCTATCATTTCCAGATGTGGCTTCCTTTAGCTCTTTTTTTATTTTTTAAAATTTTATTATTTTATTTTGAGAGAGAGAGAGAGAAAGAGAGAGCGCAGAAGGGCAGAGGGAGAAAGAGAATCTCGAACAGACTCCATGCTGAGTGTGGAGCCCGATGTGGGGCTTGATCCCATGACCCTGAGAACATGACGTGAGCCGACATCAGGAGTCAGACATTCAGCCAACTGGGCCACCAGGTGCCCCTCCTTTAGCTCTTTGAATCTATTTATAACAGCTGGGATAGCATCTTTACTTCCTAAGTTCAACATCTGGGCTTCCTCAGGGGCCGTTTCTGATTTTTTGTTTTCCTGTGAGCCGTATTTCCTGTGTCTTTACACGTCTAATAATTTTTTTGATGAAAACCAGACATACCAAATACTATGCTGTGGTGGCTCTGGAAATCTTATCTCCTAGGCTCTGTGGGAAGTAGCTGGGCTGTGTTTGTTTACTGACTTCCCTGAACTAAGTATGTAGGTTCTGTTTTTTGTCACGTGTGCCACTGGGATTTCTAGGGAACTTCCAGACAGGACAGAGTCTGGGAATGGGGCTTTGAGGGGAGCTCCATGCCCTCACTGCCCTGGTGGGAGGAGGAAGAAAGCTCACATTTCTTACTGAGATTCAGTCATTTTTTCTTGAAGAAATCTCCTCGAATTGTTGCAAGTCTGGTTAATTTCCAGAGTTGTGAAAAAGTTGCTCTTGACAACTGGGATTGTCTGTCACATGCAGCAGAACCTTAGTCAGCATTTGCTTGAAATTCACTTTTATATAGCTTACACTCAGATTTGCACAACTCTTGGCTTACCACTAGCTAGATTCCATCCTAATCCAACCCACCCACTGCTAGTGGATCCCTCCTGGCCCTTGCCTCTCTGTGTCTGGGCTGACTCCTGCCTCCCCACAACCCTGGTCTTTTTTTCCCAAGCCTGTATCACACACAGGCACTTTATTTTCCACTTGCAGGTGAACAGAGCAAGGGACTGTTTTCTTTTTCTTTTTTTTTTTTAATAATTTTTTATTTTTTATAAACATATATTTTTATCCCCAGGGGTACAGGTCTGTGAATCACCAGGTTTACACACTTCACAGCACTCACCAAAGCACATACCCTCCCCAATGTCCATAATCCCACCCCCTTCTCCCAAACCCCCTCCCCCCAGCAACCCTCAGTTTGTTTTGTGAGATTAAGAGTCACTTATGGTTTGTCTCCCTCCCAATCCCATCTTCTTTCATTTATTCTTCTCGTACCCACTTAAGCCCCCATGTTGCATCACCACTTCCTTCTGATTATATGATCATCATGCTTTTCACGACTGATTAGAGATTTCACTATACTTTCTATCTAGACTCCTTACTCAGTTTTCTTGATATACTTAAAAATTTTTTTTTAATATTTTTTATTTTTTAGAGGCTGGGGGTAGGGAGAGGGAGACAGGGAATCTCAAGCAGATTCCACACCTAGTGCAGAGCGTGACTCGAGGCTTGATCTCAAAACCCTGAGATCACACCTGAACTGCAGTCAAGAGTCAGATGCTTTACTGACTTTGCCACCCAGGCACCCAATAAACATTTTTTAAATTGAAGAACAGATATAATGAACCAGCATTTTGGGGGGTGTGTGTGAGTGAAAATCCCAAAGGAGCCAGAGGAGGGATAAAGGGACTGAGCAGGGCAGGAAGGCAGGCAGACAAGGTGGTTTGTTACTCATCAGGAAGTGGACTGTCCATCTGTGTGGACTCAGAACTGTCCTTAGGAGGAAGGCGGTGAGGATCTATCCTATGGGTCCTCCTGTCTGTCTCCCATTGTCAAAGTCCCTTCATGGATCATCAGCTGTTTGTACTTGTGGCTCCTGCCACCCACTCAGGAAGCCTCAGGGGTTGGAATCTCTCATGGGGAGCTGTCACCCCTTCTCTGGTCAGCCTGGCTTACTTAGGGAACATGGAGTTTTTGTTCTTTCTTTCCACAGGGCCCTTCTGGTTGGTGGTAGAACGACCATTACCTTCTGCATTAAAAGTGGTCCTGCTGGGTGAAACGGTCCCCAGGATGCTTCCCACTCAGGGATGCTGTCACTTCCACTAACATGACTGAGGACCTTCATCCTGTGGTGGAAAGTGTCAAGAGCAGTGAAGACAGCACGAGAGAGGCTGGGGATGGTAAGATCAGGCAGGTATCGTCAGAGGCCTAATCTGTGCCCACTGGCTCTCCTATCTGCTCAGCTCTGCCTCTAGCCAGCCTCTCAGACTCCTGCTTGTCCATGGGACCCCCTGGGCTGCTTTTCTTGGTCCATGGGGCCCCCATGCCATGCTGGCAGATGTCTGTGAGTCCATAAAGTGTTTTCCCACGTGTCTATTTCTCCCTTTGTTGTCCTGTTTTATCTCCTACTTCTCTGCCCTTTGCCCCCTTCCTTCCTTAGCTCAGCTTTGGAAGAACCTTAGAGATCATTTAGAGCCATGGTCCTCAGACTTGAACAGGCATCAGAATTACCCCGAGGTCCTGTTAAAGGCAGATTGCTGGGTCCCGTCCCAGACCCCCCGAGTTGCAGGTCCCACAGTTTCTGGTGGGGCCAGAGAATTTGTATTTCTACCAGGTTTCCCAGGTGCTGCTGGCCCAGGGACCAGGCTCTGAGAAGCACGGATGTAGACCGGCCTCCTCAGTGGTCTCACAGATATGTAAGGCACATGCACAGTAGCTGGGAGTGAAGAATTGGGGTCCTGCTTGCCTGGGCTGAAATCCTGGCTGTGGGCAAATTCCTTCACTTCTTGATGCCTCACTTTTCCTGTCTGTGAAATTGGATGATGATAGGGTTGTGAGGGTTTGGAGTGGTGCTTCGCCCATTCTTAGGTCTGTATATAAATGTAGGCTGAGGTGATTCTTGTTTGGCTCATGGGGAAAGGGAAATTGAGGGAGTGAAAATCAGGCCCAAGCTGGCAAGCAGCACATTCTGGAAGCCTAGACTTCTTGTTTTCTCAGTCCAGAGAATTACCTTTCCACTTACGACACAAATCCTTTTGGTCTTTTGGTCCTGCAGCTGCTTACATCTTCTCTGAGGAAGTCTGTTCTGTTACTCAGCCTGGAAGAACATGGCTTTGTATAGTAGAAGCCCTAGCAGGCGCCCAACACTTGAGCTGGGGGAAAGGATGCTGTGGGTGGCAGATGGAACACAGGCAGGGGGTGGCCCAGTCTCAGCTCTGGAACTTCCAGCCTGCCTCTGTCAGGTCCTGTTCCCTCATGTGTGTGAGACCTACCTCTGAGGTTTGGGTGAAGGCTAAACTGATAAGGCATTGGCCAAATGCCTAGCACGGCATCTGGCACAGAGTGAGCGCTCCATGGACGGTTGTTACTAGTTCTTCCCCAGCGGAATAGTGATGTGTTGGTCACACTGCCAACACAGGGTTTCTCTAGATCAATTGTCCGGTTGGTTTATACCCACATCTCTTTATCTCTTCAGGAGGCCTTCTGATGTGTGGGCCCAGCTGTAAAAACAGATGGTTTTGAAAACCATCCATCATGGACACTATTAGAGAGAAATGGTCCCAAGAGTAACCTCGGGATAGGTGACCACAATGTGCTTCTTCAAGAGGGTGCGCCCCCTTTGTGCCCTCCGACCGCCATACAGAATGACTCATATTTTCTCTGCTGTTTTAAACCACTCCTGGTAGTTCTAATCCCACGGTCCCACATTTGTATTTGAAAACCTATCTGATCATTGGATGTGGTTTTGCCCAAAGTCCTGTCCTCTGGCTTTAATCATTAAACA
Organism: Mustela nigripes; assembly: GCF_022355385.1. Classification (NCBI taxonomy): domain Eukaryota; kingdom Metazoa; phylum Chordata; class Mammalia; order Carnivora; family Mustelidae; genus Mustela; species Mustela nigripes. Next base: position 211,921,689 of record NC_081558.1, read on the forward strand.
GGGAAACCAGACTGACAAATTTGAGACAACGGAAAATTCTCCCTTTTTGAATCTCTCCCTTTAGGGAAAAAGACAAATCATAAAAGAAAACCAGGGGAGCCAGGGTGGCTCAGTTGGTTAAGCATCTGCCTTTGGCTCAGGTCATGATCTCAGGGTCCTGGGATTGAGCCCCATCTTGGGCTCCCTGCTCAGTGGGGATCCTGCTTCTCCTTCTCCCTCTGCCGCTTCCTCCTGCTTGTGCTTGCTCTCTGTCAAATAAATAAATAAAATTTAAAAAGAGAAAATCAGCAAACAAAGACAAGAGACATTGGTGATGTATTTAAAACAACTGGGAGGGTGTGTCCTCACATCCCCTACCACTATCACTGGGAGCATGGCCAATGCACATGGAGCCTGGGCCAGCCTGAAGCTTGTATTATTTGGGGGGGATCTACTTCAAAAACATATAATGTTAAGTTATGAATGTAGAGTTAGGTATGACGTAAATATTTGTGTAGGAAAGAAAAAATCACCCTCAGTTATAAACTAGATAACATACACATTAAAAAGTCCAGAAAATAACCTAATATTTTATTTGGTAATATGCCTTAGTTTATCTTTTTCTTTAAAATTTTAATTTAACTTCAACTTAGTTAACATATAGTGTATTATTAGTTTCGGGGGCAGAACTCAGTGATTCATCAGTTGCATAGAACACCCAGTGCTCATTCCATCACGTGCCCTCCCTCATGCCCATCCCCCAGTTATGCCAGCCCTCTACCCCCTCCCCTCCAGCAACCCTCAGTTTGTTTCCTAGAGTTTAGAGTCTCTTATGGTTTGCCTCCCTTCTGTTTTCATCATTTTATTTTTCCTTCCCCTCCCCTGTGTCCATCTGTTTTGTTTCTTAAATTCCATATATGAGTAAAATCATACGGTACTTTTCTTTCTCTGACTGACTGATTTTGCTTAGCATAATGCCCTCTAGTTCCATTCATATCATTGCAAATGTCAAATTTCATTCTTTTTGATGGCTGAGTAATATTCCAGTGTGTGTGTGTACATGTGTACATCTTCTTTCTCCATCTGTCAGTGGACAGCTGGGCTCTTTCCATAGTGTTGCTATTGTGGACATTGATGCTATAAACATTGGGGTACATGTCCCCCTTCAGATCACTATGTTTGTATCCTTTGTAATAAATACCTAGTAGTGCAATTGCTGGGTCTTAGGGTAGCTTTGTTTACAACTTTTTGAGGAAACTCCATGCTGTTTTCCAGAGTGGCTGCACCAGCTTGCATTCCTACCAGCAGTGTAGGAGGGTTCCCCTTTCTCTGCATCCTCACCAACATTTGTTGTTTCCTGACTTGTTTATTTTAGCCATTCTGACTGGTGTGAGGTGGTATCTCATTGTGGTTTTGATTTGTATTTCCCTGATGTCGAGTGATATTGAATATTTTTTCATGTGTCTGTTGGCCATTTGTATGTCTTCTTTGCAGAAATGTCTGTTCATGTCTTCTGCCCATTTCTTGATTGGATTATTTGTTTTTTGGGTGTTGAGTTTGCTAAGTTCTTTATAGATCTTGGATACCAGCCGTTTATCTGTTATGTCATTTGCAAATATCTTCTTCGATTCTGTAGGTTGACTTTTTGTTTTGTTGACTATTTCCTTTGCTGTGCAAAAGATTTTTATCCTAATATTTTATTAATTAACTGCCTGAACCCCCTCTTTTTCTCTTTATATATTTTTTTGGGCTGCATTTTCTTTGTTTTCCTCCTCATAAGACAAGGTGTTAAGATACAGTATAAAATATATTTAAACAGAGAGAATAGATTGGCAATGCAATCTTCGCTATTGTGGACATTGATGCTATAAACATTGGGGTACATGTCCCCCATCTGTGACCAACATGCATTAATCATTGACAGTTGAGAAAAGATTGACTTTTAGCTTTACAACTCATTATTGGTAATGTCAGGTAAAGTTTTAGGATTGTTGTTAAAATGGAACAATATTTATTGAGTTTCTTTTACACATGAGCTTTACGATTTCAAGGCATTTTAAGTTTTCTTGTGAGTGACTCTTTCTAAATATTATTTGATTTGACATCTGTCACTAACCAGATGGTCATCAATGTCCTTGTTGTGATGTGGACTACTTATGTACTTATGTTATGATATGGACTACTTATGTGACACTGAATACTGACACTGATAAGGATAGTCTCTTAGGACTTTTATACTATCTTTATTAGTGTGAGTATTCAGTGTCACATAAGCAAGAAATTGAAATTTTCTTGCAATGTGTTCCTCTGATTCACTTATTATTAATTGGATATCAAATTATTAAAAATCTATTATTTCTATTATAAATTTTCTTGCCTTAATGATATGCTGTTTTAATATAATCTAAACATTTTTGTTATTAAAATTCTCTATTCAAAATGAAAATAATTTCTGTTGTTAATTTTCATCCATATAGCTTAAAAATATTCTATTAATTTTTAGATGCATTTTTTCTCAATGATTTAACAAATTTTAAAGTGTCAAAGCAGCATTTTTCATACATGTCTCTTATAAGAGATCTATATTTTTCACTTTTTTTATTGAAACATTCCAAAACATCTCTTCAAATTGCAGTTAAATGGCATATTCAAGCTTCATTAATTTTTTGAAAATTTTTTTGCATTCCTGTTGTGTTTGGATTTCTCTCTTGAATGTTTAAAAACATATACCAGAGTACTTATAATATTGTCATAACCAAGTTGCAAGGCTTGAACAGAACATATATTAGAATACTTATGATATTGTCATATCCAAGTTGCAAGGCTTGAACAGATTTATAATGGCATTTCTCTATAATTAGACTCTTCAAAGAAAAGCCAGTTTATATGTGTGGTTAACATATTCCATCAACGCACCTGAAAAGAAAACATATAACTCTTGCAAAATATCATACTAGTTCACAACTTTAGGTCTTGTTCAGGCAGATTTTCCTCCTAGGAAGCTAAAGAAATGAGATGTACAAGGCAAATATATTGTGATATTGTGATATTTTGTCATCAAACTAGGTGAGTTGTTACAGTGGGCAGGAGGAGTGTTCTTGGAAATTGTTCATGCAATAGACTAGCTAACAACAACTTAACTTTACATGGAAGTGATTGTGACTCATATACATTTATTTTATTAAACAGAAACTCATGGTAATCCCAACCCCCCTTTAGTGAGATCCCCCAAATTGCTGAGGTACTCCTATTCTATCAGTCATGAAGGGAAGTAGGACAAGTAGAAGTGGACAGCGAAGGTGGTCTAATTCTTGGGTCCATGTGTTGATGTCCTTCATCAGTTTTAAAAACAAATTTTAGCTAGTATCTTTCCAAATAGTTATTCTGACTCATTCTTTCTCTCTCTCTCCCCCTGCCCCTTCCTTTCTCCCACCCCTTTCCTCTGGGACTCCAATTACATATACATTGGATTGTTCCACATTGTCTCATATTTCTCTCACTTTTTTCATTCCTTTTTTCTCTCTATGTTTCAATTTAGAGAATTTCTGCTGACATATTTCTACTGACATTTCTACTAGATATAAGCTCACTGGATTTTTTTCAGTCTGCTATTAAGCCCACTCATTGAATTCTTTACTTTGGTACCTTTTTTTTTTTTTTTAAATTCTACAATTTCCATTTGGTTCTTTTTCGGGGTTTTCACTTCTCTGCTTAAATTCTTTGTGTTTTTTCCATTTTGCCAATATTTCCACTGAAAATGCTCACACTTATTCATTAATAGAGTCTTTATTTACTCATGCCAGTTCTGGGTCATCTGTGGGCCTGTTTTTATTGGCTATTTGTTTTCCTTTTAATTGTGGGGCACATTTTCTGGCTTATTCACATGTCTCACATGTTTCTTGTTGTTTGTTTTTTTATATTAAGTGCTACAGTTTATATACGACAGAGTAGTGGAGACTGAGAGAAGTAATAATTTTTCCAGAAAGTGCTTGCCTTTTTGTGAGTCAGATATCTTGGATCAGGATCTGACCTCTACAATCAAATCATCAGTTGGGCCAAGTTAGGACTTGGGTTGCCACTCTAGTTAATTAGGTTTACCTCTGGTTTCAAACGTCTTGAGAATGGGATCACCCTTCCTCTAGCAGGGTTGTGAGATCTAAGCACCATGACACCGTAAAATTCCTCTCTACTTTCCTCTTTGTCATCTCCTGAGTTCCTGGCCACCATTCACTGAGGGAATTTCTGTGGGAGAGAGTTGGCAATCAGTGATGTCCAATTTTGTGTTTGGTTTCCTCCAGATTCAAGTCTACTCATCAGCCATTAATTTCTCAGTTAGTTTCCCTTTATCCCCAACAATTTTTTTCTGCTTATAGCAGATTGCTTTTCTGCCCACCCATGCTCCCATGCTTAAACTTTGAATCTATAGCTCTTCAATGATTTTAAAGAAAAATACAGTGTAAAAGCTTATCCAGTGCTTTCTCATTGTTCAGTGCTAGTCTTTTATGATCTTTGACATCCTAGCTGGAATTGGAATCTCTTCATTTCTTTTGATTTTCTAAAATTCCCTCTTTTACATATTGTTTCTTTTAAGCCATTATTTGTTTTGTTTATTGGTTCTGATGTGCCTTCTAATTTAGTTTCTATTTCTGAAAAATTTCCCTTGTACATCCAGTTTTGTTCTGAGTTCTGTCATCTGTCTTCTCAAACCTTATATTTCTGAATGTTTCTAATGGTGATTTAAGTTACATTTTTATTTTTTTAAAAGATTTTTTAAAAAATTTATTTGACAGAGACACAGTGAGAGAGGGAATAGAAGCAGGGGGAGTTGGAGAGGGAGAAGCAAGCTTCCCACCAAGCAAAGAGCCTGATGCAGGACTCCAACCCAGCACCCTGGGATCATGACTTGAGCCGAAGCAGACGCTTAATGACTGCGCCACCCAGGAGCCCCTAAGTTACATTTAAAAAAAATTTTTATTTATTTATTTATTTGAGAGAATGAGAGAGAGCGAGAGCACAAGTGAGGGAATGGGCAGAGGGAAGGGGAGAGAGAATCTTAAGCAGACCCTCTGCCCTGTGTGGTGGAGCCTGACCTTGGGCTAGGTCTCATGACCCTGAGATCATGTCTTGAGCCCAACCCAAGAGTCAAATGCTTAACTTACTGAGCCACCAAGGCACACCCAAGTTATGATTAAATAACATGTATTATTTTCTTAATTCCTTTCATCTCATTTCAAATATGAAGTTACATTTGTATCTGCATTTTATAGTGTATCTTTTGTTATATTTGTGTTGTCTGTAGGGACAGTATTATGTTCTTCTTCTTTTTTTTTTAAGATTTTATTTATTCATCTGACAGAGATCACAAGTAGGCAGAGAGGCAGGCAGAAAGAGAGGGGGAAGCAGGCTTCCCACTGAGCAGAGAGCCTGATGTGGGGCTTGATCCCAGGACCCTGAGACCATGACCCGAGCTGAAAGCAGAGGCTTAACCCACTGAGCCACCCAGGCACCCCCAGTATTATGTTCTTATTCTCTTTTCTCTTATAATAAGTTCATATAAAAATTGTCCATGATCCTTTTCCATTACTCTTTCTTTTCTTCTTTCTCCCTTCCTTTCCTTCTTTTCTCTTCTTCCTCTTCTCTTCTTTTCTTTTCTCTTCTCTTATTCTACCTTCCTCCCTCCCTCCCTTCCTTATTCTTTCTTTCCTTCTTTCAAATGAAACGAGTGTTTAGGTATTTATGTTTATGAAGGATACGTCATGATAGGTTTTCTAGCTTCATGGCTCTACCACTCCCCCTTCTGCTGCTTTTGCAAAGTGATGAAAAAGTTACTCCCTTGTGTTTTCTGAGATCTGACTTTCTGATCAATTCTCCCACTTTTTTTTTTTTTTCCTGTGGTTCTCTTTTCTTTACACCATTTGTTCCTGTTCTGCTCATTGTGGAGTTTGTCTTGAAAGGAAGCTTTACTCTGCTATTTTTGAGGGTGTATAGACTGACTGCTCCGCCATGGCCAGATTAGTGTATCATGATCCTCTTGTCTCACCCATGAATTGGATCCTGCTAGTCTCAGATTGGACCTCTGTGTTTTCAATGAATATGGGTCATCAGTGTGGTATTCCTGTTCTCTGAACTGTTGGAATCCCTCCTTTCCTCCTGCTCAGATCCTCAACCACACAGGTCATTTGGATGTAGATGATTTATCCTACATGCTCATTTTGTGAGATTCACTGGGAAACCTTAAGACTTATTTTGTTGTAGGAATTCCAGGTCTTTGATTTTGATACACTAGTTGCTTGGCTTCTTTTTATGTGGGAATTTGGGGGGATTAAAATATACCCTATAATTTCTCCAGAATCCTAGTCATAATTATCTTTAAACGATTATTATAAGAACAATAAAAGAGAGTTTAGTGATGGTTTACTTCTGATGTCAGTCATTTGGGATAATTCTAGAGAGGATGTTTGTCTCCCAGTTTGGTAGCTAGGGAAGGCCATTTCACCATCTAGGACTGTTTGAATGGACCTCCCCCTGCATAAATCTCTTAATCTGGTTACTTCACATTTTGTGTTTTCTCTGTTATGAGCTGAATTGTGTTTCCCCAAATGGTGCTGAAGTCCTAACCCCCAGTACCTCAGACTGTGACTGTATTTGCAGATAGACTCTCTAAAGAAGTAATTAAGTTAAAATGAGGTCATATTGGTGTGCCCTAATCCATTTTGACTGTATCTTTACAGAAGAGAAGATTAGGACACAGACACACACAGAGGAAAGACTATGTGAAGACACATGGTGAAGATAGCCATCTACAAGTCAAGGAGAGAAGTCCCGGAAGAAACTAACTCTGATGCCCCCTTGATCTCATACTCTTGGCCTTCAGATCTGTGAAAAATAAATTTCTTTTGTTTAAATCACCCTGTCTGGGGTACTTTGTTATGACAATGCTAGCAAACTAATTTTCTCTGTCTTCTCTCTCTCTCAATCTCTCTCTCTCTCTCTCTCTCACACACACACACACACACACACACACACACACACACACACACAGCGTTTGGGAGAATCTCTCACTGCTGTGAGAATCTGTTCCCAGTTCACCAAACCCTGTGTTGAAAGATTATATCAGGGCTCTATTTTCACTTTTGGTATCTAAGAATAGCTCTCTAGACATTTCACTTCTTTAAAAACTCATTTTGTGGAAAGAATAAGTTGCAAAAATTTTTCTTCTATTTTGTGATCTTGGTTCAAGGAGAACCAGGAGGTGTTTGACTTTTCATGTTCTCTTATTACCTATTCTCTTTATAGCTATGCCTAAAAGTGTTTAAATTATACTAAATATATTCTTTCCATTTTCCTCTCCAACCCCACTTAGAGTTTCACTCCAAGGGCTTTCTGGAGAGGGAGCATGGTAGAAAGAAAGGGAGCTTTGTTGGCAGAGAGGAGTGGGTTCAAACCTTGAGTCTGCTGTTCACTTGTGGGATGTTGGTGAGGCACCTAACCTCTCAGAGCCTTTGCTTCTTCCTTTGTTACTATGAAATGATGTTCCCTTTTGAAGGATGAGTGTGAAGGTTACATGAGATAAAGCTGTAATTTGCTTCCTGACTCATAATGGACCCCAAGTAAATGTCGTTTTCCATTTTTTCTCTTCTTTTTCCCAAACATAGTTAGCAAAAAAAAAAAAAAAAAAAAAATCAATTCTGGACCAAAGAAAAGTCCTGTTAATTGAATATAGGCTTAAATTTGTATAAATTAGAAACATTACTTACTGTATTCCACAATAAATACCACCAGCAAAAATTCAAAGAGGTGCTGCTTCCAAATTCAGGAAGCACATCACTAAGCTGTTCCATTAACAGCATCCTGACTGTGGTCTTCTCGGCAGAAACAGAGGCTGTTTCAAGAATTCTATAGGCAGCATATTTATTCTGTGACTGGCAAGCTGCTGTCCCACCTAGTGGTCAGTGGGGGATAGCCCATTTCAAAAAGAGATGAGAAGACAATGTACATTATCTTCTGCTGGCAGAAGCTTGAAGGATCATTATCTGTTCATCCTTTTCTCCCAATTTGCAGTGACCCAGGTCATGTAAAGCATGAGACATTGCAGGGGGTGCAGTAGGTATGTATGTGCTGTGGGAACGGTGGGATTGAGAAGTTCTGCTTGAGAGAGAGTCATCAGACTAGGAGGCATGTTGGTGAATGGTTTTCTTAAAATATGAGATATTTCAAATATACAGAAAAATTCATAAAAAATCAGTACATTTGTTGGCCATCTCTACTGAGTGTTAATATTTTGGCACATTTTTATCCTGTTTCTTTAAGAAGCAAACAACATGAATGCTGGCACAGCTCCCAGTATATCCTTCTAGGATCCCTGTCTCCTCCCAGAGGAGACCCAGAGGTAACCACCATCTCAAATATGATGTTTGCTTTTAATGGCATTTTAAAAATGTGCTAACATCCCATGTGTGAATCCATATTTTTGCATGTTTTCAAAGTATACTGATGTCATACTGGATATGTTTTTTCTACTTTAAACCAGTAATGTAATAACTTTCTTGTGCCATTTTCCCTATGGAACTTCTGCAAGAGTTTTTCTGTTACTTTCCTAGAAGTAGATTGAAGAGTAAGTATTTTCTTTCCTGAGAGATTGTGCCAAATTACCTTTCAGTTTGGTCATTGTACCAATATACTCTTCACCAAGTTACCCAATGGTGTAGCATCTGCAATGATACTGAAATTGTTAGGCTTTGAAATATTTTCAAAGTTGATAGTTATGAAGTATTTCACAGTATTTGAATTTGCATTTCCCTAATTAGTATTTATATTGGCTGTCTTTTTATATGGTTTTTGGCTCTGTATTTTGCTCTCTTGTGAATGGGCTGTTCATATATTTTGCCTTTTATAGTCCCATTGGATTTTTTTTTTATTGATTCTGAAGCGTTCCTTATTTATTCACCAGATATGAATACCCTTCTTCCATCATGTTTGCAAGCATCTTCTCCCAGCCTATGACTTACAGGTTTCTAGTAAAAATTCAAAGTTGAATTATTTAATAGGTACACAAAATGCACAGATCATAAATATAGAGCCCAGTGATTTTTTTTTTTCACAAATAATCACCCAGATAATGAATTAGAATATAACTAGTTCCCAATTCAGGACCTTTCCAAAATCTGTCATGGCCCAGAGGTAACTACTAAGTAGATTTCTGAGTAATGCCCTGTTTTGAACTTTAAATAAATGAAATCTTACAGTGTACATATTTTGATTCCTGGTTTCTTTCAGTTAATGGTATTTTTGTGAGATTCATTTATAATATTGAGTGTAACAGTGGTTTTTAAAGTTTCCATTACTATTTAGTATTTTATTGTATGCATATATTACATTCATGAATCCATTTGACTGTTAAAATATCTAGGTAATTTCCCTAAAGATATAAATGTAGTGATCCAAAGGGGACATGCACCCGAATGTTTATAGCAGCAATGTCCACAATAGCCAAACTATGGAAAGAACCTAGATGTCCATCAATAGATGAATGGATCAAGAAGATGTGGTATATATACACAATGGAATACTATGCAGCCATCAAAAGAAATGAAATCTTGCCATTTGCGACAACATGGATGGAACTAGAGCGTATCATGCTTAGTGAAATAAGTCAAGCAGAGAAAGACAACTATCATATGATCTCCCTGATATGAGGAAGTGGTGATGCAACATGGGGGCTTAAGTGGGTAGGAGAAGAATCAATGAAACAAGATGGGATTGGGAGGGAGACAAACCATAAGTGACTCTTAATCTCACAAAACAAACTGAGGGTTGCTGGGGGGAGGGGGTTTGGGAGAAGGGGGTGGGCTTATGGACATTGGGGAGGGTATGTGCTTTGGTGAGTGCTGTGAAGTGTGTAAACCTGGTGATTCACAGACCTTTACCCCTGGGGATAAAAATATATGTTTATAAAAAATAAAAAATTAAAAAAAATTAAAGCAAAAAAAAAATCTAGGTAATTTCCATTTTTGGACAGTTATGAATAATGGTGCCATGAACATTCTGGTGCATGTCTTTTGGTGCATGAGGAGAGGAAATGCTAGTTCCTAGGGTTTACACATGTTTAGCTTTAGAAAATGCTTCCTGTAGTGATGCTGTGACGCTACCTGGATCCCCCCTTTGTGACTGAACACTCATCCCACTTGTCAGGAGTTTGGTTGATAATAGATCTCAGCTGAAACCTTCCACAGGCATTGCATTCAGCTGAAAGGAGTTGCCTGACTAAACCATATACCCTCAGCCTTGTGGCAGCCTAGGCCCAGTGAATGGTTGATATGAGGATAGAAAAGCCCAGCTACAGTGTTACTTCTGGACATCTTTGAAAGGTCATCCTAGCTTTATAACAGCAATGTCCACAGTAGCCAAAATATGGAAAGGGCCCAGATGTCAGCTGACAGATGAATGGAGAAAGAAGATTTTATATATATATATATAAACTTACATATCACAGAATACATATAATATAAAATAAAATAATATTTAATATTATATAATATAAAATAATATTTTATGTTATATAATATAAAATACATTTTATATCATATAATATATATTATATATGAGATATTTAAGATTTTATATATATTAAGATTTTATATACATATAAAATCTTCTTTCTCCATTCACCCATTTATTGTCTATTTATCCATTTTATATATAAAATCTTATATATAATATATATGTTATATATATATATTATATATATTTCTCAGCCATCAAAAAGAATGAAATCTTGACATTTGCAATGATGTCGATGGAACTAAAGGGCATTATGCTAAGCAAAACAAGTCAGTCAGAGAAAGAAAAATACTATATGATTTCACTCATATATTGAATTTAAGAAATAAAACAGAGGAACACAGGGGAAGGGAAGTAAAAATAAAATAAGATGAAAACAGAGAGGAGGGTAAATCGTAAGAGGCTCTGAACTCTAGGAAACAAACTGATGGTTGCTGGAGGGGAGGTGGGTGGGGTGATGCGGTAACTGGGTAATGGGCAATAAGTGATGTAATGAGAACTGGGTGTTAGGTGTAACTGATGAATCACTAAATTCTACTTCTGAAAATAAAAATAAAAAAAAGAAAAAAGAAAAAAAAGAAACAGTGAGGGTGAACATCTTTGCTTTGTTACCAATATGAGGAGGAAAGCAACTTGTGTTCTTGGAATGAACTGCGTTGGTCATGTTGTATTTAATTACTTTTTATATTTTCCTGGATTCTAGTTGGTGGTATTTTTTTTTACAGATTTTTTGATCTAACCTATGAGGGATATTGTACTGTGGTTTTCTTTTCTCATCTTATCTTTGTCATAAAATGAGTAGGGAATTATTTCCTCCTATATTTCTAAAAAAAGACTGGCATTTTATTTCTATTTAATATAATTATTAGTGAACCCATCTGGACCTAGTGATGTCTTTGTGAGGACTTTTTTTTTCTTTTAAATTGAGGTATGATTGACAATGTGTGAGAACTTAAACTGTAAATTTAGCATATATATATATATTTTCTTTTTTTCCTATTTCTTCATGTGCCCTTATTTTGAAATATATAGCTATATATAACTATAATTACTGCTTTGTCTATTTCTTAAGTTCTCATATTTTTACTTCACATATTTTTAAACTTTATAATTGATCATTGATCATATTTAATATCATTATGGCTTCTTATGTAATTGGTCCTTTTATCTTTATAAAATCTCTTTCTGTATCTCAGGTAATTCCTGATCTTGACATCTACTATGTCTAATTTAATATAATCATTTCAGCTATTTCATGATTAGTATTTGCTTGGCATCCTTTTTCCAATTTTTTTAATGTTTTGCTTATTTGTGTCTCTATATTTTAAAATGCACTTTTTATTGGGTTCTGCTTATTTTATCAATCCGATAATCTTTACTTTTAATTGGTGTGTTTAGATCATTTATATTTAATATAATTACTGATGAATGGGTTTAAATCTATCATCTTGCTATGTATCTTGCTACTTGTCCCATCTGTTCTTTGTTCCTTTTTTCTTCCCTTTCTGCCCCATTTATGTTTGAGTATCTTTTTTAAAAGAATTTTGTTTTATCTCTTATATTGGTTTCCATATACTTTATCCTAGCAGTGAGAGCCTCCATTTTTGATTGCACCTCATTAATAGCTTTTTTGATTTCAACTTGGTTAGATTTTAGTTCTTTTATTTCTCCAGAGAGGGCTTTTATATCTCTCGAGAGGGTTTCTCTAATATCTTCCATGCCTTTTTCGAGCCCGGCTAGAACCTTGAGAATTGTCATTCTGAACTCTAGATCTGACATATTACCGATGTCTGTATTGATTAGGTCCCTAGCCTTCGGTACTGCCTCTTGTTCTTTTTTTTGTGTTGAATTTTTACGTCTTGTCATTTTGTCCAGATAAGAGTAAATGAAGGGGCAAGTAAAATACTAAAAGGGTGGCAACAACCCCAGGAAAATATGCTTTAACCAAATTAGAAGAGATCCAAAATCGTGAGTGGGGAGAAAGGGGATAAAAAGAGGTTCAAAAAGGAAGAGAGAAAAAAGAAAAAAAAAAAAAAGAAAAGAAAAGAAAAGAAAAGAATTTTAAAAAAAGAAAACACCTAAGAAAAATGTAAAAAAAATATATATATATATTAGATAAACTAGTAAAAAATCGTTAAAAAAGAAAAAAAAAACAGTTAAAAAGAAAAAAAAAAAAAAATTTTACCCGAAGGCGAGAAAAAAAAAAAATGAAAAAGAAAAAATTAAATTAACTGCAAGACTAAAAAAAATCACAGGAAAAAAGCCATGAGTTCCGTGCTTGGCTTTCTCCTCCTCTGGAATTCTGCTGCTCTCCTTGGTATTGAAACCGCACTCCTTGGTAGGTGAACTTGGTCTCGGCTGGATTTCTTGTTGATCTTCTGGGGGAGGGGCCTGTTGTAGTGATTCTCAAGTGTCTTTGCCCCAGGCGGAATTACACCGCCCTTACCCGGGGCTGGGGTGAGTAATCCGCTCGGGTTTGCTTTCAGGAGCTTTTGTTCCCTGAGCGCTTTCCGTAGAGTTCCAGAGGACGGGAATACAAATGGCGGCCTCCTGGTCTCCGGCCCGGAGGAGCCGAGAGCCCAGGGCCCCACTCCTCAGTGCGCCCTCAGAGAACAGCGCCCAGTTACTCCCGTCTGCCTGACCTCCGGCCGCGCTCCGAGCTCACCGAGCCTGCGACCGGTTCAAGGTAACACGGAGCTGCGAGCTTACTGTCGGCTCTGTCTCTGTAGCCGGCTTTCCCGTTCCAATACCCGCAAGCTCTGCGACACTCAGACACCCCCGATCCTTCTGTGACCCTGCGGGACCTGAGGCCACGCTGACCCCGCGTGGGCTTCGCCCCGGTTTAGCCTCTGGAGCGATGTCCCTCAGCGGAACAGACTTTTAAAAGTCCTGATTTTGTGCGCGGTTGCTCCACCGCTTGCCGGGAGCCGGCCCCTCCCCCCGGGGTCTATCTTCCCGTCGCTTTGGATTCACTTCTCCGCCGGTCCTACCTTTCAGAAAGTGGCTGATTTTCTGTTTCCAGAATTGCTGTTCTTCTTCTCTTCTCCATATACATTACAAAACAATAAATCTGTCAGCCTAGCATAGGTGGTATCCTTCTCCTGTTTCAGAGAAGGTAGGCTTTGACCTCCTGGAAGTAATTACATTTTTCTTGTTCTTAGAAATTGCCCCCTGAAATATAGCAAATGCAAGGCATCTTGACAAATAAAAGCAACAGTTTTTTTTAGTATTATTGACAAAATTCTTCATTGAGATGAACATACGACCTATGTTATATGAAATCAACATATGACCTGCACTGTACATTTCAACTTTTATAATTATCCAATTAAGGAGAACTTAAATCTCCAAAAACTTAAGCCACATGTTTCTCGTTGTCTATGGATTTCCCTCAGACCTTCTTGCCCCAGAGTCTCCCTGATTTTAGTTCCCAGACCTTATGCTCATCCTTGGTGATCTTGAACCTCACCTATCCCCCTTCCATAAGCCTTGGCATTCTTAAGCTCCTAACAGTTCCACTCTCAAAAGCACCTGTGGCCTGCCAGGTCCCCTCACAAGGTCCTCATTCCTGGGGCTCCAGTACCTGTGTCTGTGATGCTCCTGCCCAGGAGGAAGGAGTTGTGTATGAGAACACTGGTGGTGACAGGTTCTGGTCCTGAAGCCAATGGATCTGTTTCTTCAGTTTTCTGTTTGCTTGATTGCTACTTTGAGACCTTCTTCAAACTTTAGACCAGTTAGCCCGAGTCAGTGACAGATGCTCATTTTAATCAGTAGGTGTCAGAAGACATCGTTCACACAGGAGTTAGAGCCTCTGTGACTTAGAAAGGTAGAAGGGAAGAAGGGAAATGGGGATGAGGATTTGGCAGCAGACCCTGCCTCCTTCCTGATTCTAAGGATACAGGTGCCTTGTGGATTTTTAATGAGAAAACCTAATTTGCAGTTACCTGCACAACCTTGTAAGACCCATTTTGCTAGCACAAAAACAAAGACATCAATGATAATAATTGTCAGAACAACTTACTATTATGTACTGTGTACAATCTCTTCTTTTCAAAGCTGTCCCTGGATGTCTGTTACCTGTAACCAAGAGAACAAGGGGATACCCACCAGTTCTGAGTGGGGTCCCCCGCTCACTCAAAAGGGAAGTGATGCTGAGGCAGGAGGAGATGTGCTTCCATCCCTGGGGTCTCTGAGGCTAAAATTAATAGCACTTCAAATCCCTGATGCTGGAGGAACCAGAGCCAGGGCTGCAGGGCCCTCAGGACAGTAGGTTTAGTTCTGTGTTCTTTTGGTGGTTGATTTTATGTGTCAACCTGACTGGGCTAAGGAATGTCCAGATGGCAGAGAAACAATTTCTAGGTGTATCTCCAGAAAAAATTAGCATTTGAATCAGCAGACTGAGTAAAGAAGACTGCTCTCACCAGTGCAGGTGGGCATCATCTAATTCACAGAGGTCCTGATCAGAACAAAAAGACAGAGAATGGTTGAATCTGTTCTCTCCTTGAGTTGGGACATCCATCTCCTCCTGGCCTTTGACGTTGGTGCTCCTGGTTCTCAGCCTTTGGACTTGGAGTTACCCCATCCACTTGTCTTTGGACTCAGATTGAATTATGCCATTGGCTTCCCTGAATTCTCCAGCTTGCAGATAGCAGATTGTGGGGCTTGGCCTCCATAATCATGTGAGCCAATTTCTATAATAAGTTTATCTATCTATATTGGTTCTGATTCTCTTGAGAACCCTTATTAATACAGTTTCCCTCTCAATCTGTAAAGAGACAAAGGACCCAGGCAAATCCCTATGTTTCTGGGGTCCCCCAGGATGATGCTTAGTATATTCCAGAGCTCTGTGATTTAGCACCTGTGAGAGCAATTTGGTAGGAGCAGATATCTCAGACCTACAACATGCTTTGTTGTATTTCTAGCATCATTCTGAGCAGTTAAGATGCTCTTGGAGGAAAATGCTCCTTATTTTCCAACTGGCAGAGCCCAATCACAACTGATGGAGAAACAGTTACAGGAGGTTGCTGGGCATGAAATGAGCACTGAGCCCTCTGACTAATTCACCAACCATCCACAGTTCAGATATCAGTCACAAATCCCAGGCCCCCACATATTCTGACAGATGTATAAATCAGAGGTTCCCAAGACCTCTACCCTTCAGGTTTGATCATCATTTGGAATGACAGAAGGCAGGAAGGCACTTTACTTATTAGTACCAGTTTGTTATAGAGGAGTTAACTCAGGAACAGCCAAAAAGGAGAGATGCAAGGGGGCAGGAAGACACAGAGCCTGGATCTTTCAACCTCAATCCCTGACCTCTAGGGAGGAAAGAGGGACTGGAGGTTGAATCAATCACCAATGGTCAGTGATTTAATCAGTCATGCCTACATAATGGAATCTTCATGAAATCCCCTAAACAACGGGGTTTAGGGGCCATCCACATTGCTGAGCACGTAGAAGAACATAGAAGCGTTGGGAGGGTGACACACCTGGAGAAGGCAGGGAAGCTTTGTGTCTGAACAGGGGAACATAACTGAGACCTTTAGCTTGTGGGATCTGATGCTAATGCCAGGTAGATGCTGTAAAATTGAGTTGAATTGTTGGACACCCAGTTGGTGTTGGATGATCAAAGAAGTGGTTTTAGAAAAGACATTAGGTAGTTGGCATCAGGAGGGAAAAAAAACCTCGGGACTGTACATCTTGTATGTGTTGGGTCAGTCCCAGAGTTAGCAATTTACAAATCCATTAATTTATTCCACAAATATTTATTGCACAACAGCTTCACACCAGACACTGGGTGGTGAGTAAAATATAAGAAGTCCCTTCCCATATGGGCTTAGATCCTGATAGGGTGGAAGGAAAAAAATAAATAAGTATGTAACAAGTCAGGCAGCATATGTTTTCTAGGACTGCCTTAACCAAACACTGCAGACTAGTTGGCTGAAACCAATAGAAACATTTGTTTCACAGTTCTAGAGGCCAGACGTCTGGGATCAAGGGATCCACAGGGATGATTCTTTCTAAGGGCTGTGAGGGAGAACCATTCCAGCCCTCTTCCCTTGGCTTGTCAGGGGCTGGCTTCTCCCCATGTCTTCATATTGTCTCCCCTCTCTGTGTCCGTTTCTGTCCAATTTTCCCCTTAATAAGGACACCAGTCATATTAGATTAGGGCCACCCTCAATGAGCTCTTTTTAATTTGGTCACTTCTGTAAAAATCCTATCTCCAAATAAGGTCACTCTCTGAGATAAATGGGGGTTAGGACTCCAACATGATTTTTTTGGCCACGGGGAGGAGACTCAGTTCAGCTCATAATACTGGAGAAGAATATGGAGAGCCAAGAGTGGCTTTTGTAAATAGAGAGAGTGGTCAGGGAGGTGTTAAAAAGTGGTATCAGAGCTGAGACTTGAAAGGTAAGAAGGAGTAAATCCTGGGGCTGTCAGGAAGAAGAGCAGCCGAAGCAGGTGGCAGACCCGAGACCCTTGCAGGGGTGGGAGTGGCAGTGAGGAGGCCAGTGAGGTCATGGAGGTGTCCGTTCCCAGATGAAGAACTATATTAATTTCTTAGCATTACTATAACAAAGGACACAAACTGGGTTGTTTAAAACATAGAAATATGTTCTCCAGTTTTGGAGACTAGAGGCCTGAATTCAAGGTGCTGGTAGGGCCATGCTCTCTCTCTTTGCTTTTGTTGGTCATCAGCAGTCCTCCACTCCCCTGGACTCGTGGACACAGCAGTCCAGTCTCTGGCTCCACCATCTCATGGCCACCTTCCATCTGTGGGTCTTTGTCCTCCCATGGAGCTCCTCTCATGTGTCTGTGAATCTCTTTTTCTTATAAGGACACCAGTCATATTGGATTAGGAGCCCACCCTACTCCAGTGTACCCTCATCTCAGTTCACATCCTAATTCCATTTGCAAAGATCCTGTTTCCATGTCAGGTCACATTCACAGGCACCAGGGGTCAGCACTTCAGCATAACTTTTTTGGAGGGGGGGGCACCATAAGAAGCACACAAGGACCTTGCCTTTACTTTGTGAGGTGGGGCCTCCAGACAGTAGGCATTCTAGTGTGTCTTATTTCCTGTTTAGTACCCTTCGATGCACAGAGGCAGCTGCCTGGGATAATGCATTTAATCTTTCTAGAAATGCATCCCTTGCCTGCTTTCAGAAAAGCTTGAACACAACTTACAAAGTTAAGTGCACAGGCAACAGGGCAATTACAAACATCCAATCAAAGGACTGAGAAATAATTATTTCCTGGCCCTAAGAATGCACCAAAGACTGAATTCACTGTCTCCTTAACTCTGAACTTCTTGGCCGTGAAGACAAAAGGAGGACATTTACTTAGTTTCCATAAATCAGTTATTTAAAAATGAAACATGAAAGCCACAGGTTAGTATGATGACCACGGTCTTTAGCTGCTGTTTGGCCAAGTCGTGGAAACTCCCCCAGTGTCTCCTGTGTGGATGGGCTCTCAGCCTTACCAGGAGGTTGGTGCCCTGGGTGTGGTTCTCTTTGAAAGCCAAAGCATCACACCGCATCTCCATCTAAGGAAGGTTTTCTCTATATAGAGCTGCAACAACACACCTCCCAGGGATTTATGTGAACACACTGTTTATACTTAGAAATTCGAGAGGGAGGGCTGGCTAATGGAATCTGAAGAGGGAGTTTTAAATGTCAAAAGCTCAGCAAGCTTTTGGCCTGCCCCGAATTGACCTCAAATCACTGTGAGACTCCCCACACCTGTCAAATCACTCCCATTTCTCAGGTGTGTGTCACCTGGAACCCTGCCTCTGCTTTCCTGCCCTGTGCCAGCAGCGCCACGTCCTGGTGAGTCTACCTTCAGCTTTATTAGCTTCAGCCTCTGCTCTCACAGGAATCTTCTCAACACACAGCACGAGCAGGGCAGCCCTTTCTATAAAGATTGTCATAGCCCGGGCCCCTCTGCCTGGCCTCAGAGGACAAGTGGACTTCAGAGCCAGACAGCCCTGCACCCCAATCCTGCCCTGTATTCATCCTCTCTGGGCCTTAATTTCCCTCAGTGAAAACTGGCCAAATTGGTGGATGGGGTGGCCACGTGGGGATCCTGCAGACTGGCTCAACCCTGCTGTGCCCAGTAAGGACACAGGTGTCCTAAGGGTTCTGCTCTGCTCCCTTCTCCTGCTGAAACCATGGTTCAGTGCTCAGGAACAGTCTTTGATCTTTCGCTTTCAGGTTCTTCGGGGATGTACCACCATGCACTAGGCTCCACTCTTGTAACACCACCAGGTTCAGGGGTTTTGAGCAATCTGGACTGAGCTCATTGATTTCTCAGATGCCCGCCATCTATGCACCATCCATGCAAAACTGAGGGGCACATCTTTCCGAGAAGAGAGCTCTCTTAGAAAGCAGAAAGTGGGTCCTAAGCGGGGAGGAGTCAAGATGGCGGAGAAGTAGCAGCTTAGACTACATCAGCTAGCAGGAGATCAGCTAGATAGCTTATTTAAAGATTGCAAACACCTACAAATCCAATGTGAGATTGAAGAGAAGAAGAACAGCAATTCTAGAAACAGAAAATTAACCACTTTCTGAAAGGTAGGACTGGTGGAGAAGTGAATCCAAGGTGACGGGAAGATAGACCCCCGCGGGAGAGGCTGGCTCCCAGCAAGCGGTGGAGCAACGGAGCACAAAATCAGGACTTTTAAAAGTCTGTTCCACTGAGGGACATTGCTCCAGAGGCTAAACCAGGGTGAAGGCCACACGGGCCCCAGGTCCTGCAGGGTCACAGAAGGATCGGCGCTGTCTGAGTGTCGCAGAGCTTACAGGTATCAGAATGGGGAAGCTGGCTACAGAGACAGAGCCAAGCTCCCAGCTCGGGGTTACCTTGAACTGGTCGCAGGCTTGGTGAGCTCGGAGCGCGGCCGGAGGCCATGGAGACGGGAGTAATTGGGCGCTATTTTCTGAGGGTGCACTGAGGAGTGGGGCCCCCGAGACCTCGAGTCCTCCGGGCCAGAGAGTGGGAGGCCGCCATTTTCATTCCTGTCCTCCAGAACTCTGAGGAAAGCGCTCAGGGGACAAAAGCTCCTGAAAGCAAACGCTAGTGGATTACTCAGCCGGACCTGTGCTAAGGGCGGTGCAATTCCACCTGGGGCCAAGACACTTGAGAATCACTACAACAGGCCCCTCCCCCAGAAGATCAACAAGAAATCCAGCCAGGACCAAGTTCACCTACCAAGGAGTGCAGGTTCAATAACACGTAGAGCAGTGGAATTCCAGAGGAGGAGAAAGCAAAGCATGGAACTCATGGCTTTCTCCCCGTGATTCTTTAGTCTTGCAGTTAATTTAATTTTTTTTCAATTTTTTTTCTTCTTCTGCTAATTTTTTTTTAACTTTTACCCTTTTCTTTTTTAACGTTTTTAAACTAGTTTATCTAATATATGTATATATTTTTTTCTTTTTTATATTTTTTCTTTATTTGTTTTCTTTTTTTCCCTGAACCTCTTTTTATCACTTTCTCCCCCCCCCCCCC
>NC_081558.1:211946734-211948189 GCF_022355385.1 Mustela nigripes
GGATTACCTGAAGACAGAGGTAATGGAGTTTTTTTTTTTTTTTTTTTAAGATTCCATCCATCTATTTGACAGAGAGAGAGAGATCACAAGTAGGCAGAGAGAGAGGGGAAGCGGGCTCCCTGCTGAGCAGAGAGCCTGATGCAGAATTCGATCCCAGGACCCTGAGATCATGACCTGAGCTGAAGGCAGAGGCTTAACCCACTGAGCCACCCAGGCGTCCAGGTAGTGGAGTTCTTATTTAACTTTCTCTCTTGATTTATCTAACAGTATGGATGAATTTCAAAATAATTATATTAAGGGACATAAATTAGACAAAAAATGGTATATACTCCATGACTCGATTCTTATAAAAATCTGGAAACTAAAATCTAATCTCTAATGACTGAAGGCAGCTCAAGGATTGCCTGGGCAAGTAGGTAGGGAGAAGGGAAGGAATGAGGGATCACTCAGGGCAGGAGGAATCTTTTGGTGACAATGGATAATGTTGCCTATTTTGATTGTGGTGATGATTTCATGAGTACATAAATATGCCAGTATGTAACAAATTGTAGATTTCATACCAGATACCTTAATAACCTTTTTCAAATGTAAGAGCAAAGGACTGGAATAGCCAAAAATAAAATCATGCTCCCAAATTAAGCAATCCATTAATACAAAAACTCTCAGATAACAAACACACACTCATATACACAATTCAAAAAATAAATACAATATAAGCTAAAAAGCCCAATAAAGAACAAATAATCCATCCCTACATAAAACAAAACATACCCCAATGTGCCAAAATCTTTACAGTTGAAAAAACAATCAGAAAAACAAGGCACAAATAAATCAACAATAAAACAAAACAAATAAGATTAAAAAAATCTCTACACTCCATCATATAATCCAAGCTTAATAAACAGGATTAAGTAAATAACCAAATAAGGTAACCAAGAAAAAAACAAACAAAAACAATATTTGAATATATTGATAAGAAAACATATGGCAAATATCAAACCATATGAGTGTACACACTGGCACAAACTGTAAAAAACCCAAATGAACTCCCAAAACTTGAACAAACCAGACCCCAAATATAACACAAACACATAAGTATCCACAAAACAAAAATTAAAGAGCCCCACAAAAATATTCAAGGGAAAAAACCATCAAAACCCACAAAAGAAAAATCATACAAATTTTAAATTCCCACAACACAAGGAAAATACATACCTAAACAAAAACACACACACATACAACCATAGCTAAAACTCCACAGCACTTCTCTGAACAAATTAAACAAAACACATAAACAAAGAAATGAAATCTTGCCATTTGCAACAACATGGATGGAACTAGAGAGTATCATGCTTAGCGAAATAAGTCAAGCAGAGAAAGACAACTATCATATGATCTCCCTGATATGAGGAAGTGGTGATGCAACATGGGGGGTTAAGGGGGTAGGAGAAGAAT
>NC_081558.1:211948289-212201394 GCF_022355385.1 Mustela nigripes
GGGTTAAGGGGGTAGGAGAAGAATTAATGAAACAAGATGGGATTGGGAGGGAGACAAACCATAAGTGACTCTTAATTTCACAAAACAAACTGAGGGTTGCTGGGGGAACGGGGGTTGGGAGAGGGGGGTGGGCTTATGGACATTGGGGAGCGTATGTGCTATGGTGAGTGCTGTGAAGTGTGTAAACCTGGCGATTCACAGACCTGTACCCCTGGGGATAAAAATACTTTATATGTTTATCAAAAATAATTAAAAAAAAGAAAGTAGAAGGGGGCTTCTTATTTCAGTCCTTTTTATCCTGATGTCCATAATATTCTTATTTTAGAGGCTGAGTTAGCAAAGACGAGAGCATCTCCGGGGAAGAAATGATAACGTTCAATCATGCCCAAAATATTTGTCTCAGGGAGGTGATAAGCAGCAAAGTGTTGCGAATGAAATAATTGGAAATTGCTGCTTGAAGTTTTCCCAGTCTTAATAATGCTGACATTCTTGATTTAGTCTGACAGATGAGACTGACAGGCATTTTGTCAGCCAAACCCACCAGAAACAATTATTTTACAGATAAATTATTGCCATTCAGGTATTCAAAGCTTCCAGAACTTTCTGATAATAAGTGGGCACTGGGTGTGTGGAAATCTTAGTTTCAGTCATTAGAGGGGTCTGAGCATACATGGGGAGGGCTTCCCAGTTGCTTTGTGTAGATGCTGGGTCAGAATCTAGACTAGATGCTTGGCTCCCACACTTGCCTCCCTCGAGGCCTGGGACTGGTTCCCGAAACCCTCTGAGCTTGGTTATCTCATCTTGGAAACAGGGATAAGTAAGCCTAGCTCATCAGGTGTTGTGCATAATCCCATGAATTAATGTTTATGAAGCACATAGCTCAGTTCCCAGCAGTGGGAGGCCTGGCGGCCACTGTTTTTACTCTACACAACAAACGCTCACAAGTGGAACTTTCTGTGTTAACCAGTCAATTGGCCAGTCTGTTTTTCTTCCTCCAAATGACTTTCTTTGAAGGAAGGATAAGTAAAGAACTTAAGACTCCAGACTTAGAGGCAGTTGCTTGTTTTAAGCAGGGCCTCCAGGAGGCTGATAATATTAAAGTCTGGGAAGGCCAGAAGGTCAGGGTGTGGGATTCGCTTTCTCCTTTTGCACTTTCCAGAAGGGGCTGGTTAGCTTCTGGGGATGTGTTCCCAAACTTTTCAGGGTCAGAAAAAGAAGGATCTGTCTTTGAATTTGACTTGGGCAGTCATGCTCTTCCATGCTGTGAATGCAGAGGCCAGCCCTGTATGCAGGTGCAGCGCCGCGGCAGAGAGGGAGCAAAGACACCAAGCATGGTTTGACCTGGTCCTCATTGGGCAACAAGGTTAGAAATATGGGTGATGGCAGGTCAGCACTGGGATGAAGTAGTAGCCTTGGGTCACTGGGGTTTTCTGTCCCATCTCTGGGGTTCTCTGCTTAGGTTATCTTGGGTGGAAATTCAGGATGGCAAGTTGGATTTTTCCAGTGCAGGAATTTAGAAGGTAATTGATGATACTATTTCTTGACTATAATTGTTGAACACAAGTATGGTCCTGGCACTCAACTATTTTTTTTTTCATAGTATCTTATCCACCATGGCAACACAATTTGATATAGGTTCTGCTGAGGTGCTGAGGCTCAGGGAGATTGGGTGACTTGCCCAGAGATACACAAGTATGACAAATGTGAGCCTGTTTCCTCCCTGAGCCCAGAGCAGGTACATATAGCCTCTGTGCTGTGTCTGTCCTCAAGAGCTTTCCTCCTGGTCAGCATTCCCAGGTGACCTTGTAAACTCAGAGCAGACACTGACAGCTGGGCCTCCTTCCTGGGCCATGAGTCACCTGAACTTTGTGTTCGAAGAGCTAGCAGAGTCGATGTACATGGGTGGCATTGAACCCTGTCATCCTGGCTGTGAGGGCAAGGTGCAGAGAAACATGCTGGTGGACTGATCGCAGGAGGTCCAGGTCCTGCTTCTGACTGTCACTGCTGCAAAGGTGACTTTTGGCCAACTGCAACTCCTTCTGGCCTTCAGCTATGGGATGAGGGATGGGATTGTGTCCTCCTGGTGTAAACCCTTAGAATTCTAGATCTCTGTGTGCTATAGGGTTTTAGGAAAAAAGGAAGCCATATATAACTAGATGAAGTCGAGACTGTGTTAGTGTCGTCTGCCAAGAGAAAGGCAGCATGCTATGTTTTCTAGACTATTATGGGCTTTGTCTTGCCCCATAATGAGCTCTGACCCTGCCCCTTACCCTGCTCCCCAGTAAGCCCTAGCCTTTCCCCAGGGTAGCCCTGGTCTTATTCCAGATGAGCCTTGGTCTTGCCCTAAGTGTTCCCTGGTTCTGCCCCCCTGGGGAGCCCTGGCCCTACTCCAGGTGATCACTGGTACTTACCTGGTTGAACCCTGGTCCTACCCTTTGCACGGCCCCTGGGGAACATCTAGAAGGCTGTCATGTGCCACCTAAGCAGGGTGAGTTTGTCCAGCAATCCACCAGGATCTGCTCTGCTTCCCATGCACAAAATCTGGATGACTTTACCTCTTTCTTTGTGGAGACATTCCCCTTGCATTCCTTCCTCCTAGAAATGAAGAACTCAAGAAGGACCCCAGACCCCCTTCTCCCTCATGGGACCCCCTAAGATCTTGGATAAGAAGGGGGCCATTGCTTCCTGCAGAAAGCCCATCCTAAGCCTGTGCTTGGGCTTCATGCTGACAGGCTGTGGCCCCCAGAGAACGGGGTGTAGCCGGAAGGGAAGGCATAATGAATCTTAATGTTATTTTTTTTTCCTTTAAAAAATGTACGGGAAAGTATAACTAAATATGAAGAACAAATATCACTCCACAGGCTCATTTCTCTTTTTCATAACGTGCTTCCGAGCATGGCTGACCTTTCTAGTCTTCTCATTCTCTCACTCTGAAGGATGGCGGTGTGCAAAATTTAGAGCCTTTTATTTGCCAAACAGTGAAGACCGCCATGTGCTATAGAAGTGGTTGACATTTAGACTGTGATCCAGGGGATGCACGACACCCTCTTTGGTGGGTCATGTCACATTCCTAAAGTCCTTGTGCCCTGTGATTCCTTCTCTGGGCTTGACCCCAGCATAGGCTCCAGGTGGGCAAGTCGCTTCATCGTCAGAGCTTTCATCTGCTACCAGCTCCCACCTTGCCTGCTGTCGAGGCTGATGAGATAACATGAGATTCTTCATTCACTTTATTCCCCATGAACCGTGAGGGACAGTGGCTGTCAGGGAAAGCTACGGAGGTGGGCCATTATTGTCCTGACACCAGTTCAGGATGCTACAGCTATGTCTTGGTGGAGCCCAGATACAGATCAAATCCCTCCTGCTCAGGTGGGAGAAGTATGGATCTGGTGTCTCCTGAGATCAGGGAAACCACGGTCAGTCCTGGACCCAGCAGTGGGGCCAACTCCATCTTGCTGCCTTTGTGTGTGTGGTTTTGTTTCTGAATTTCTCTTTCTTTGCCGATTTGACACTGGGGGTCTGAGCTCTGTATTCAGTTTCCAGGGTTGTTGTAACAAACTATCACAGATGGGGAGGTTAAAACAAAAGAAATTTACTCTCTCACAGCTCTGGAGGGCAGAAGTCTGACATCAAGGTGTTGACAAGCCCATGCTTCCTCTGCAGGTTCTAGGGGAGAATGCTTCCTACCTCTTCCAGCTTCTGGTGCCTCTGTGGGTTCCTTGGCTTGTGGCTGCATCTCTCCAGTCTCTGCTCTGCCTTCACTTGGCCTTCTTTTTGTTGTGTGTCTTTTCCTTTTCTTCTAAGGATACCAGTGATTGGATTTACAGCCCACCCTATACTCTCAACTTGACTCTTAACTAATCACATCTGCAAAGACCCTATTTCCAAATAAGATCATATTCTGAGCTTCTGGGTGGACATAAATGTCTTGGGAATATGATCCAATCTACTACAGATGCTAGTGTTGGGGTCAGCATGGGGTAGCAAGACATTCAAGTCTCAGTGGCCTGGAAGCTCCTTTCTCTAGCCCTGAGACAGGCCCACTGATGCTGGCCGGACAGGAGAATGTCCCTCCACTCCCCTCCTTCAGCACCAAAGAAGCCCTGAGTTCTTTCTTGCTCCTCTTTGTCATCTCCCGACTCTTCTTACAGACATATCTTTTGAAAGCGTCCTTTTCCCCTGTCATTTCGAGTACCCTGCAATGAAACCAAAGCCATGGCCTGAACTCTGTGGTTCTTGAGAAGATAAAAATGAAAAAAAAAAAAAAGGTAAAAGCAAATATTTTTAATTCAAAAATATCATTGAGACAGTTGCAGTATATAAACTGAGAAATTGGTGGGGGACTTACATTGGGGTCTTTCTGTTCTGTCCCCTCTCAGCTCTGTTATGTCTCTGCACCCCTCTTGGGCTCTGTGGGGATCTCATGCTGCCTGCTTTGTGCATACATAATACCCTTCCAGGTCTTGGCAGTCATTAGGGACCAGGCTCTGGCTAGTAATTATGGCCCAGGCTCCTTTCCTTTTAGGACCTCATATGCCATTATGGGCTTACGCAACTCATCGATACTTAGAGGTAGAGTTTGTCACTTGGAGACCTCTCTCCATGCATAGATATGTTAGTTGCAGGCGGCTAAGTGTCCCATTTGGCCTGGCCCATGGTGAGTGAAGGTACAGCTCAAGGTATCGGTTTTCCAATTTCTGGCAATATGGTTTGTCAGGGGGAGGGGGCAGGGGTGGCAGGTTAAGTTCCACCTAATTTGTTTCTCCTGGATCTTTGGCCCTGGCAGCCTACCTTTTGCATTTCAAAGTATGGACAAGACCCCAGAGACTGTTTGTTTGGATTCCACTTGACACCAATTACCTTGGTCAAGCTGCATCCTCGGGCCATCTGAACAGCTGTCCGACTGCATTTCTCACCTCGGGCTTCTCCCATCCAAGGCTTGTTAAGGCCCATTAGCTGGTTGTTCGTCTCTTATGAGCATATCGTTTTATAGGGCAAGTTTTCTGTGCTTTCCAGACAGGTAGAAACTCAGGAATGACAGGAATAGCTGTTGTGTTGTCATTGGGGAGTCACTATCCTGCTTTAACTGGAATGCTATCAATATGGTGAGGTTCGCTTTTCTCACTGTTTTTTTGTGGGAGGAGGTATGTAAACCACAGGGGAGGCAGTGGGGGAGGCCTGGTGAGTGCTGCCCAGGCAGGTGTAGAAGTGGGCAGGGACAATGCCCAACTCAGGGAGACAGAGTTAAGTCTTTCACTGCACCTTCCAAGCCCAACATCAGAGTAGAAGGGATTGCTGTGCCCTTCAATGTGGCAGATGGGGTTTTTCTGAGATGACTGCATGGGTAGGCATGGGGACTGTGGCCAACCCAGTGTGGAGTTCCTGGAGCTGCCCTTCACTGAGCAGATAGGACTTCTCACTTCTTGGGAGCGTTGTCCTATGAGAGGTGAGTCACCCGGAGATGTCTGCACTGTGAAAAGCCCACATCCTCTGGATATCCTAGGCCATGAGCTGCCATTTGGAGACAGAACAAGTTAAGGAAACTGAGGCAACCAGCTGATGGCCCAAGGATCTGAGACACACCATCTTGGCATACCCTACTCAAATTCCTGACTCACAAAATTGTGAGCAAAATAAATGATTGTGTAAAACCTCTAAGTTTGGAGAGGCTTCACATAACAATGCATTAACTGGGATATTTAGTCAAGACAAGATTGGTCACACAGCTGGGTTGGGGAGAAGGTTATATAAGAAAAGATGTCCGATGAAATGGTAGGTAAAGATTTCAGCTGCTCTCCAGATAAAAGTCAAGAGAGGGGTCTGGTATACCATGCTGTGCCCCAATCTTGCTTATCCTGATGAGGCCCTGATCTTGCTGCCTTCGGGTATGAGCAGGGCACTTGGAACAATGAGCATACATGATCCACACCCCCAAGGTCTCAACATTTGTTTTGCCACTTAGCAAATGCCTACTAAACATGCACCTACGAGGCACACTGAGACAAAAGGGCCAGACAGACACAAGCTGGGCTCTCAGGAAACTACAGTGCAGCAGACAGTCCCAAGAAATCCCTGCACGTCCCCTGGAGAGGAAGGCCATGCAGAGTGGAATCACTGCCCAGATGTAGGGTAGCAGTGGAATAGGGGTGGGCATGCTGGGAGTTTGGTCTTCACACCTGCTCATGTCCTGGTCTGTCTGAACCATCTCTGCCTTCTAACACAGTGCTCTGGGACGTCCTACTTCATGGCGAGCTTGGAGAGACCCAAGCAGGCCTAGTGGAGTGACCCTGCTGAGGAAGTCACTGACATCCCACCAACTAGTTTCCTCTAATTTTAGCCAGTGTTGAGCCCCTGCTGGCCCTGACTCCTTGGCTAATGTTCTGCTGCCCCCTCCTGGCTGGATCCTAATGACCCTGTCATCACATGGGTAATGATGGTTGGTGCTGGATTCTTTCTCTCATCCTGAATGGATGAAAATCCTGGATCATCTCAGAATGTTTGATATATAACTGACAGTATAACTTTCAATTCAGTATTATAATTGAGTGATTATAATTGTAGCTTGCAATTATAGCAAGCAAATAGCAAATTGCAAAAATCTAATTTTGGACTAAATATTATAATCTCTGTGCCCCTGTTTTCTCAGTTAGAAAACGGGACTATTATTACTGATTCTGCAGGGCTGTAAGGATTAAAGGTAATGTAAACAGAATACCCTGAACCTGTATGTTAATATGCTAATGAGTGGTTGTTGTTATTAATGTGGGTGTGCCCATGATACAACCAGAGTCCAGAAAGAGGAGGAGTCATCTGCTTGCCTTGAGTCCATACAAGTGGAAAAACAGTGTTTTATGAGACTAGCCTGGTGGGAAAAAAGCTGGAAATGAGATTTAAAGTGTATTGACTATGGCCTTCAACAAGGCTTCTCTGTCATCAGTTTATCCATTCTGGTAAGGACAAGCATGGTTTGAGGAGCTGGTCTTCTCATTCTCTTGCCTTTGGGATTCCTTGATGCTGGAACGCAGGGAGGAAGAGCCTGGTCTGCTCAAAGCATCCTTTGGGGATGGTAGTTAGCTCTTATTTCTAGAGTCTTATTTCTAGAGATGTCTTATTTCTAGAGATGACTTCAGGATTTTGAGAAAATGAAGCATGAAGTTGTGATTTAGGAAAATTATAACCCAAGCAATTGTTGAGAAGACCCAAAAGAATATATTTCTTTATAAGAAAAGAAAGACCAGGGGAGCCTGGGTCTCAGTGGGTTAAAGCCTCTGCCTTCGGCTCAGGTCATGGTCCCAGGGTCCTGGGATCGAGCCCCGCATTGGGCTCTCTGCTCAGCAGGGAGTCTGCTTCCCCCCATCTCTCTGCCTGTCTCTCTGCTTACTTGTGATCTCTATCTGTCAAACAAATAAATAAAATCTTTAAAAAAAAAGAAAAGAAAGATCATATTGTTTGAGCAAAACTTGTGAAAGGATGTGTTCATTGTGCTTGCTAAAGAAAGCTCAGAGTGACATTCAGGAAAGCATGAGCTGTGAGAGATGCTGGATGTTTAGAGTCCCCACTCTAAGGTGTTCTTCTGAGTCCTGTTGGCTACAATGTCCATTCCTCCTGATGGGCCCTGCCCAAGCGATGAATGTGGGAGCACTTGCCTTTCTGTGGGGGTATATACTGATCTTAGGTGGCTGAATTGTAGACTCCTGATTTTAAATAGCTGGGTCACAGTAATGGGTAACGATAAGACAAGAGGACTTCTTTGCCAAATGTAAATTAATAAATTTCATAGAAATCACTTGTAAGGTTGTGCTGAGATGTAAGCAGTGTGTCATGTTTTGCCAAGATGTCAGATGATGTGTTCTGGTAGAAGAACCACTTGACCATATATGGAAGAACATACCAGGTTACTCCAGCTAGCAGAGAGAGAGATTTTCAAACTATAATGTAAGTCTGATCCAGTAATAGGTGTTTCAGTGACTGCTGTAGTCACTTGAATGGCAAACTATGAATGTTCTACTCTTTTTCTTCCTCCATCTACTCTCCTATCTGCTCATCTCTCTGTCTGTCCATCCATCCACCCATCCACCTGTCCATCCATCCACCTGCTCACCCATCTTCCTATCCACTCATCCATCCACCACTCGTCCACTATTCACATACTTATCCATCCACTCATCCACTCATCCACCCATCCACCCATCCAACAAATAACCATTGAGAACCAACTAAGTGCTAAGTCTTGTGGAAGGTATCAGGGGCATGAATGAGTGAAATAATCTTTGGCTGTGAGGAGTTTATTGTCTACTGAGTAAGACAGACAGGAAGAGTTAAAACAGTGCAGTGCTAGTTTATGAGTTCTGAAGACCTATCTTCAGAAGCCACATGGAATCAGGAGGAGTTCCAGAAAGATGTCTGAGCTCTTCCGGTGGCTCTGGATTCACATTCCATGAAGAAGGAACAATGTTTTCAGAGTCTTGGTGGCCTAGGAAGGTGCATCCTGTCAGAAGAATGCA
The DNA here is from genome assembly GCF_022355385.1 of Mustela nigripes. Taxonomy (NCBI): domain Eukaryota; kingdom Metazoa; phylum Chordata; class Mammalia; order Carnivora; family Mustelidae; genus Mustela; species Mustela nigripes. Next base: position 211,956,791 of record NC_081558.1, read on the forward strand.
GACTTTTAACAAGGAGTGTAATGAGGTGAAATATTGATCTGGAGAGGGTCCTGGGGCCCAGAACCTACAATTCCTTATAGGTCCAGCAAAGGGGTTTGGGCATAATGCTGCACAGTCGTGATTATTTTATTTTATTTTTTTAATTTTTAATTTTTTACTAACATATAATGTATTATTAGCCCCAGGGGTACAGGTCTGTGAATCGTCAGGCTTACACACTTCACAGCACTCACCATAGCACATACCCTCCCCAATGTACCTTGTGAAACTCACAGTAGTGATGATTAACCTGTGCTCTAAGAATAGGGGCCCCAGGGCACTTGGGCTTGAGGTGCAGTCTTCTGACCCTCTACCCCTGCTGTATGAGGACAACTTTACTTTTGTCTGACTTAAATGCTGAGGTTCTGCTTGAGAGTTTTTGCTGCTTAGTTTGAAACCAACTGGAGTGGTTGATGAGGCTCCAGGGGTAGAGAGTTGGTCAGGGAGTTAGTTTAGACAATGTCTCTGGGGTGATGTGGAGGGTAGTTCCAGGGGAGTCTGCAAGAAGCAGAAATGGGGACTCTTCCTTTGGTGCCTGAAGGAGTCGATGCATCTCCATGGGTTTCTGTTGGGCATAATGAGTGCTAAGTGGAACAGATGCATAAAGGGCTACATGAATGCAGATGATGGATTAGGAACTCTGTCAGGCACAACAGCGATGCTGGGCAGGGATCCCAGGAAACGTGGGACGAAGCACTGATGGTGTCCTGTCTTTTCTCAACATCTGGCAGCATCTGGGAAAGGAGGTAACCTAGGTATATTTTTATGTTACGTCTTTTGTTCACTTTATAGTGTTCTGTAGTCAGCATGACTCAGAGGCTTCCTTCATGCTTCCCTGGAGAGGACTGGCTGGCTATGCTACCAGGTTTCTCCAGGAGCCCGAGCTGAGGTGCTGGGGTCAGGCAAAGCCAACCCATGCAAAATGGACAACTAAGAACATGAAAACTCTTATAAATATTTCTTTAGTTTAACATTGGACTCATCATGTGTTGTTAAACCCCTCTGACCGAAACACTTTGAGCTGTGGCAAGTGGCAAGAGGAGCTGCCCGGCAGGTCTGTAGGTCCCTTTCATTATTTAAAGTTCTACAAGGTGCAAATGGCAAATGGGCCCGTGTTTAAGATGGACCCTGCTTGGATGGGCAGTTGTGGGAAGGAGCAGAGCTGACTCATTGCTGGGATCTGGCCGTAGACAGAGCCTGGGGAGAGGTGAAGGTGGGGAGGAAGGGAGAGAGGGAAAAGAAGAGAGAGGGGAGGAGAGACTGAGAGGAGATCATTTCAAACCTGTGAGACTCCCCTTGGATTATACAGCGGGAACGTCAACATCCTGACTGGTCCTGTGGCAGGATATAGTGCTTCAGAAACAATTTATATTTCTACCTGTAGAAAAGGCTGACTCTTTGGACACACACACACACACACGCACGCACACGCACAGAAGAAACCAAGGCCATATCAAATTTTTTTTTTATTGTTCCAGTCAAAAAAAAGAGGAACACCTCAATATGTAAACAGTTTCCCTAACACAGCGAGTTCTTAAAGATATATTTTTTTATTCTAAAAAAATTTGGCATTGTAGTAATTTCTCAATACCTAATTTGTGCTTTCGCATGTAGCATGCTTTCGTCTCATTGTCCGTGCACAGATGTACTTGGAGTTGAGTAAAGGGAGTTACAAAAAGACCAAAAGGTGGGTCAGGAGCCAAACCAGTACTTGAGCCCTTCCTGGCTTTCCTTTCCAAAAAGCATGGTGGGAAGGTTGACAACACTGACTTTGGAAGCAAATATTAGTTACTCATCACAAGAAAAAGTCAGAAGCCTTGGTAGGACTTTTTGAAAGATACATTTCCTTACTTTCTTTCTGTTCATATCTAAAGGATCATCGAAAGGTTTTGCCTGAATAAAACTTTATCTTGTATATGTGTTGTTTAATGTCTATAATTCTCTCCTATAATGACCCTTGTGTTTTATGATTTTGCTGGGCATGTATTTCACTACTAATTGCTATTGAAATTCCACCAATGATTTATTCTGTTTTTCACAGATTCATTGAATTATTTCAAAGTGCTTGATAGTTTGTTAAGAATGTTTTCATTTTTTTCTAGTGAATGTCATTTTAAAAAACTCAATCCTGGAGAGTTAAGAACGTTTTAAGTGCTATGGTGGATTTATTAATACATGCTGCCCTACTATCTTACCTTCGTCTATCTACCTTAGTTTGAAACCCCAAGTCTTCTACAATTTAGCACCAGTTTTCAAAATGAATATTTTACCAAATTCTACAACAGGCCATTCCAAGCCATCTAGACTGGCCTAGGCCACACCCCCAAGTCTTACTTTGTGTGTGTTGATCTTTGGACTCTCTGCCATGCTGGTTCCTCACACTGAAAGGAAGATTCCTTCCTGGGTCTGTATCTTCCAGATTCCACACAGTCTCCTGGAATGTCAGGACAAATGTCTTTCTCTTTCTTGGGAAGCCATTCCTGATTACTTACACAGAAGCTGATCTGCTTTCTTTAAATTTCAGAACAGTTGTTGTACCTTCCCTATTAGATTGTGTTATTTCTAAAACTAGAGTATTTCTCTTTATGCCTCAGTTTATTTATAAAGTGGGAGTCAACATTTGATCACAGGGCTTTTGTGTGGTTCAATTCACTCAGCACAGTGTGGTCACATGGTAAGAGCTGGTTGCCATGAAGTTATAGGCTTGTTAAAGGCAGAGGATGATGTCATTATTTCTTGGACTTTACAGCAAACTGTCTAGGACATTGTCCATTGTACTGCAAGTGTTCATGGGTCAGTACTCAGTCAAACAAATGTCTACTTGAACAATAAAGTGTGGGACATCCACTAGCTTTCAGAATATTTTGAATGGAGTTCTGTCCTTGTCTAATTTTAGTTGGCAGCTTAGACCCCTGAGAACGGAGATACAAGGATATGCCTACTCCCACCATTAGTGAATTTCACGCACCTTGAAAACCAAACATTTTATTTCTTTGTAGAATGTGAGCATCTTGTCAAAGACTGAAGTTCTTAGAAACTCAAGTTCTTAAAACTCTGGGAACAACACTGAAGGTTTTAGAGACTTCTATTCTCTAAGAGTTGATTATTGGAACTGGAACACCACAATGTAGCCCAATGACACCCTGGCTTGATGACTTGCTTCTAAGAATGGCTAGGATTTGTTTCTTTTAAATAACTCATAACAGTTATGTGTGATGGTAGGAATGAGAACTTCCAGGTTAATAGAAAGAAGGCATGCAGCCCTCAAACCAGATTAAGGCTTATCCTCAGTATCATAGATTCAGGATTAAAAAGACTACTGAAGTTTAGTTACTGCTTTGGACTTTTTGAACTAGTGAACTTTCCAGAATAATTTTCTTTCTATCTCAGGAAATGGATCACAGAATGACTCATATTTTATTGGGCCTTATTAAATATATCAGGCCTTAGTATTGTGCTACTTTATTAGGAAAGGCAAATACAATGAATTATCTTTCTATTAATAGTGAAAAAGAATGATATGCCTAATATAAAAGAGTTGAATTAAAATGTTATGGTCTAAAAAAATATGTTATGTGTTAAGCTCTTTGCTTTCCTAATTATGTTACACTTGATTTAGTATAATTTTTTTGTCCTGAAATCCTATATACATGTTTCAGGGAAGGTAAAGATGGTTTCAGGTTAAAAGCAACTTGCCAATAACCTTCTGGAGCTGGTTGAACTATTGATGGATGGTCCGGCAAGATGTAGTCATGCACTTATTTTCTATCAAAGATGCCAACCTGTTTGGGGGCTTTTATTTACTGCAGAGGAGACTATAGTGCTTGACTAGTAACACTTCATTTTTCTAGAAGGCACCTAAGTCACAACTTGTCTATTTGCTATGGGGTTTAGTAGTAGTAGAGGAGAGGAGAGAAGGATGTGTTTGGTGAGTGATCCTGGAGACAAGGGTATGGATGGTGGTAAAAATTCATTGCTACAGGCATAGGAATTAGTGAAACTATTAAAACAGCAAAGAGTTAAAGCTAAACCATCTGGGTCTATCTAGTTTAGGGGTAGTTCAGACTGGAACTTCTATGAGAATCATAGAAGCAGAGACTGGGGGATTTAAATGCTCGTTGAAAATGACTGGGAAACTAACAGCAGACATTTTCTGAAGCTCACATGGAATATTCACTAAGATAAACCACATTCTGGTCCATAAAACATACCTTAACAAACTTGAAATAATAGAAATCATATAATGCCTTTTCTAGTCCACAATAGAATTAAACTAAAAAATCCAACAAAAAGATAGATGGAAAAATCTCAAAATATTTAGAGATTCAACAACACACTTCTAAATAGCAGAGAAGTCAAGGAAGAAATCTTAAGATAATTTTAAAAAATTTAAACCAAATGAAAATAAGAATGCAATTCAAAATTTGTGGGATGCAGTGAAAACAGTATTACTTAGAAGGATTGGGAAGGAGGAAACGCAATTATCTTTGTTTGCAGATGATGAGAATGTCCATGTAAAAAATATGAAAGGATAACAAAAAACATCATAGCAAGATTGCAGGATACTAAGTTAATATATAAAAAGTCAGTCATTTTCCTATATATCATCAATGAACAAGTGGAATCAGAAATTACAAACACAATACCATATACATTAGCACTCCTCCAAATAAAATACTTAGGTATAAATCTAACAAAATATGTACAAAATTTTTTTGAGAAAAATTACAAAACTCTGATGAAAGACAGCAAATGAACTAAATAAATGGAGAGATATTCCATGTTCATGGATAGGAAGACTCAATATTGTCAAGACTTCATATTGCCAAGGTCTTCCCAAATTGATCTACACATTCAATGCATTTCCAGTCAAAATCCCAGAAAGTTAATTTGTGGATATCAACAAACTGTTGTTAAAATTTATGTGGAGAGGCAAAAGAATAACCAATATTGAAGAAGAAGAACAAAATCAGAGGACTAGCACTATCCAACATCAAGGTTTATTATATAGCTAGTGTGATCAAGGTGGTGTGATATTGGTGAAAGAATAAACAAGTAGATCAATGGAACATAACAGAAAGCCCAGAAATAAAACCCTGTAAGTGTGTAGTCAACTGATCTTTGGCAGTAGTGCAAAGGCAATACAGAGAAGCAAATATAGTCTTTTCAACAGATGGTTCTGGAAAAGCTATATACGTTCATATATGCCTCTCCCCACCAAATCAGGACACAGACCTTAAATGGTTCATGAAAGTCCATTCAAAATGATTTAGATGTAAATGCAGAACTGTAAGACTCCTAGAGGATAATACATGAGAAAACCTAGATGATCTTGGGTATGGCTATGAACTTATACAAACATCAAAGACATGATCCATCCATGAAGGGAAGAATTAATAAGCTGGTGTTCATTAAAATTAAAATCTTTGCTCTGCAAAAGATATTCTCAACAGAATGAGAAGATAAATGATAGATTGGGAGAAAATATTTGCAAAAGAAGCATCTTATCGAGAATATTCAAAGAAATCTTAAACTCAACAATAAGAAAACAAACAGCCTGATTAAAAATGTGCAAAGACCCAAACAAGCCCCTCACCAAAGATGATGTATAGGTAGCTAATAGGTATGAAAATTACCATGTAGCCAGGGAAATGCAAATGAAAACAGCAATGAGATACCAGTTCACATCTATTAGAATGGCCAAAATCCAAAACGCTGATAACACCAAATGCTGACAAGGATACGAGGCCACAGGAACTCTCATTCTTTGATGGTGGGAGTGCGAAATGGTATAGCCACTTTGGAAGACGGTTTGGCAGTTTCTTACAAAACTGAACATAGTTTTATCATATGATCCAACAGTTATGTTCCTTGGTGTTTACCCAAATGAATGGAAAACTTTATGTCTAACAAAAACCTGCACACAAATGTTTATAGCAGCTTTATTCATCATTGCCAAAGCTTGGAAGCAACCAACAGCATGTAAATATAAACCATGGTACATCCAGCCAATGAAATATAATTCAGCCCTAAAAAAATGAGCTATCAAGCTACAAAAAGGCATGAAGTACTCTTAAATGCATACTACTAAGTGAAAAAAAGCTAATTTAAAAGACTATATGCTGTATGATTCCAACTATATGACACTGTGGAAAAGGCAGAACTCTAAAGATGGTAAAAAGATCCTTAATTGTCAAGGGTCATGTCAAGTGTTGGAGGGAGAGATAAATAGGCAGAGCACAGGGAATTTTTAGGTGAGTGAAACTGTTTTGCATGATACTACATTGGTGGATATGTGTCGTTATACCTTATACAGTTGTTAAAACTAGAATGTACAATACCAGGAGTGAAACCTAATGTAAATTATGGACTTTGGGTGATAATGCTGAGTCAGTGTAGGTCCACCAGTTCTAACAAGTGTACAACTCTGGTGCAGGATGTTGATAATTGGGGAGATTGTGAATGTGTGGGGTCAGGGGATTGTATGAGAACTCTGTACTTTCCACTCAATTTTGCTATGAATCTAAAACTGTGCTAAAAAAATAAAGGTTACTAGTTAAAGAAAAGGATGAGAAAACTATTTTTGAGAAGTCCAATGATTGATTGAAGACGAGAAAACTCATCTGGGGATGAAACAGGATCAGAATCCTGTTCACCTCAGACTGAATCTAAGTTTCCTACAGAACAATGAAAACAAAAAAAAGATTGCTTTATAACCAATTGCCTGTGAGTTCAGGAAAGCCTATGGTACATTTTAGAAAGAATACCACTGTGATGGCTGAGGGAGAGAATTATTGTTATTCTTAAGACTGGTTTTCTGGAAATTCACTTACATGGACTAACTCATAACTGATTTGGAGGTGTGTGTGTGCGTGTGCACACGTGCACGTGTGAGAGAGAGAGAAAGCGAGCATGTATACTTGTGTATATGTGTGTGTATATGGGGAGAGAGGGTTGTTGGATTTGTTAGTTAAAAGGTTAGTTACAACGGACTGGAAACACTACCACTGTATCATGCAACAGCCAGAGGAGCCTTCTTTCTTTTGGAAAAGGAAAAAAACAAGTAGAGGAGAACCATGGAATAACAAACTACATGTTTTGTTGATGTCTGCTGTAAAATACTGGAAAATAAGATGGAAGAAAAGTCTTCCAGTGTGGTTGTTCAGGTCACAGAAATTTCTTATATATTCACTAATGCCCCCTATGGACATGGCCAGTGGACTGGGCAAGCTATAGACCAGGTAATCTGACCTGGCCTGATTTGCACACTGTGGGCATGACTCAGAGATTTGAACACTACAATCCTCTCTCCAAAAACAAGCTATCATCTTGAGCAAAATTTCCATGTCCAATTTCTCTGAGGTTGGCGTCTAGAGGGATTGATGCAGAGTTGTTCCTGGTTAGCAGAGCTTACTCCTACCTGGGTTTATAGGTTCAGACCGAACTGAACTCTGAGAGTTTCACTGCTAAATTCTACTTAATCTTTCAAGCCAATTTAAAGGAGTCTGTTCTCAGGTTCAAAGGCAGATGGAAAATAACAAGTTCATGGAGAAAGGGTATTCTGGAGACTTTGCATCCTGGCGGCAACATGAACATTTGAAATCAGGTTTTCTAAAAAGAATTTCTTTCTTTTTTTTCCTAAAAAAATTTCTAAGTAAAAATTTTAAATTGCTTTTCTTTATACTTGGGCTTATTGCTAAAACACTGTTTAGCCAGAGCTTATTTAATGATTAATAAAATGGCAGCACTTCTTATCTGTTACACCAGATAATGGGAAATTTAGTTTTGGAGTCTCTCTCTCTCTTAAAGACAGACATGATTTGGGTGTGGGGGTGTATGTGGGATAGTGATGATGGCTTAAAGAATAGCTTTTTTAGGAGCAGTTTGGGCACCAAGTGCATACTATTCTAGGAAGAAGAGATAGCAATAGTCTACTCCTGGCCACTGAATGAATACCTGTTTGCCTGGGCACTGCCCTGTATCTTCTAGGATTCCATGAAGTCTGTCTGCAGGTGGACCAGCCTTTGGGAACTCCAGTCCCTTGGGGCCTCTGCCAGCTCTCCTCAGAGACTCCATATAGAGGTCTATGCTGATAGGCTGCAGGTTGCCATGGCAGCAGCCATGCAGGCCCTGGTAACCAGGCACCACATGGGTACTTGGTTTTTCCCCAGAGCACAGTCTGTGCAGACAGTGGGGGAGGAAAGACCACTTTGCCAACCTAGGCATATATTTAGGTAATCATTTCAGAGTTCTGTACACGTGTGGGAGTTCACTGTTGTTCCTGTATAACTCTCATTTTAGAAGCTGATCCACTGGGCTGAATAAGGATATTCAGGATCGTCTTTGGCAAGCTGGATAGCCTAACTGCATATTGCAGGAGACAAGAAGATTCCCCTGGAAAAGTCCAGCTGTCCATTTGACACAGACCTCACTTTACACTCTGCTCAATAGTAGGCTGATGTCATAATGTCCAACCATCACTCATGGGGTCTCAAGGTGTATATGGGGACAGAAATGAAAAATTCTACCTTTTTGGTCTCAGGTGGTCAGACTGTAAACATATTACGTGCTCAGTTAAAATTGATGGTGGACAATTAGGTGGTAAGAGACGGCACTGACCTCAATAACGGGTTCTTGGCTACCACTCCAGAATGGAGTGGAAACTCAGAGGAAGGAGCTTGGAAAGATGTCTTTTGGTGGTGAGCCAAGGGAGGAATTCAGAAAGAGGATCTGGGTAGAATGCTTGGATGATGACCTGTGGTGACGTGACAAACCTGTGGGCACCTGGGGATAACATAAGTTGTATCTCCATGTGTTACAATCCTGGGGAGTTGCTTGCAAATAAAGGAGAGACTCTTGACAATGTTGTCCTTGTTTAAGGAGGGTATGTGAAATTTCTTGGCCAGAGCAACATTTGGATTGGTCCAGGGGTAGGTTTGAACAAATTAGACCCTCTTACTTAAAAAAAAGGAATAGGGGCAGACCATCTGGGGTGATGGTTGGGAACAGCTGATGAAACAATTGAGTTTGTGCTCACAGCATCATGATATTAATAAGTGAGAATTTCGCGAGGTTGAAGAATTAGATATGTAAAGTGAAAAAAATCATCCAGGTAATCACCATGAGAAACAGAGAACTCTCTTTGGACTCTGTACACTTACTCCATTTATAGAGTACTATTGTTTGGTTTTGATTTTGGTATGGGAGGGACACCCCGTGCAGAGGGGATTCAGAAGGTCTTATTTCAGTTCTTCTAGGGAGAGTTGTCACTCCTGATCCAGGTGTGTGCTCTGCTCTGTAGGGTCAAGGATGCTGGCCAAGCTCAAAAGATACAGAGTCCCTTTGTCTTCTGAGGGAGAGTGTCCTTTTCTATGTGAGTAGGAACCAGACCTGGAGGGAGAGGCTCATCCAGAAAGCCTGTTGCAGGTGGGCATGCCAAACTGAACCAAGGGAGGGTTGCTCACACCCACTCCCATTTGCAATAATGGTGAGAGATGATGCCAGAAAATGCACCAACTGGATCTGAGAACAGTGTTCCATCTCCTTCTCTAAGAATAGTGGCCATGGAGCCAGAGGCTCTGATCATGCCCAGCAGATGGAAGCTCATCTCCCTGTGCTCTAGTCAATCCCTTCTGTGGCTGTGTTTAGTGCTGATAGAACCAGCAATGATATACTCCATAAGGCATCCAGCCTGGACTGGGGTTTTAGTAACCATAGAGACCTGAACTTGGGATCCTAGCATTTCTTGCTCCTTTGGACGGATATTTTATAATTTCTATCAGAATTTTAGAAGTAATAATGCGTTACATTTTTATTTCACTAGTGCCTGTTGGTAGTAGATATTTATACTGAGAAAAACAGCCCTCCATATTCTTATAAAGATTGGCTGGCTGTTATCAAAGCACTTATGATCAGTGTTAATACAATGAGTACAGAGTCTTAATCTTGAAATGGTCAATTACCCTTTGATTGTAGGAACATTTCATTCTCTGAAATCAAGATCTGTTGCCTATGTGGTCGCAATGCTCTGACCAACCACAGAGCACAGTAGGATTCACAAGTAGAGGGTAGTATCTAAAATTAACTTTATAAAAACCATTTTCTTTGGTGATAAATCTTCATCAGTTAATCATGTTGACCCATCTCAGTGAGCTATTTTTGCATTTCTCAAAGTATTTTGTCCTTGTTTCCTTCTTAGGACTCTCCTATTTGAATCAGGTGGATGCATCAAGCTTTCTTTTACCAAGGCAATGAGGCCAAGTAAAAGTTTGACTTCTTTTACATTTATTTCAGTTTTATAGTGTTGAACTTTGAAAATTTCTTTTTTTCCCCTCACTTAGCTATTATGCTGCTCCATGCAGTTGCCAGGGTCATGAGCTTTTTGCATCATCTATACTGCAAATATTATTACTATTAAGATTTAGACACAGGACCAAATTTATCTCAGTTTCCATCATTTATCTTTCAGTAGTAAATCACAATGATTTGCGACAGAATTTTTCCCCCACCTAATTTCCAGGAAAGCACTCATAAGAGAACCCGATATATATTTTTTCCGATAGAACTAAAGAGATAAAGAACCTCCCTTGTCTGACCTATGTCTGGTGGTGGAAACGCTTTCTTGGAACACCAGTGAGGTCAGCTTAGTGATACTAAAGAATGTCCCTTAATATTGTCTAAAACCTCCATTGTCTGGATTTCTTGGATTAAATATTTCTGCAATTACCAATCTTTATCTCATGCTTCAGATTCAGAAGTGACAAACACTCTGGCAACCCTTTACTACTCTGTTTCTCCCTGAGCTCTTTTCAAAGAACTTCTTGGTTTTTCCAAGAGAAGCATTTAGTTCTTAATCCTCATGTTAAACTTTTGGCCAAGTTGCTGGAGAGAGCCAGAACTAGAATAGCTGGATATGAGCCATCGGTTCATCTTTATCACGTTGATCCATTGCAGGCTAGAGAGAACTAGCAAGAAGACCCAGGCACAGCTCCATAGTCCAAGGGGGCATAAGAGAGAAGACAATTTAGGGAGGTCAAGCTGGATTGATGTGTAGCAACCACTGAAAATCCAGTTCACCCCCTGGTTGGAGACATGTGTCTCAACTATCTACTTATTTAAACACCTATAGGTTCTAACGACGCAGTGTTTGAGTCACTGGACTGGGGATTCCCATTTCTTCTTTTGTTCATTAAGGAGTTGTGTTACTTTATCACTTTCTGAGTTGCCTGCTCAGTCTTGGCTGGTTATTTATTTAGCACTTTGGGGGCATGGTTATGAAAAAGAAGGAGACTTCCTTTGATACCTGACTATATGACTGTGATATTTTTTCTTGGAACAGATTTGTGAGTGACCGCAATGCATTTATATTGGAAAAGAGTGTCATCATTCTAAGATGTCTGCAGTACAACATTTAATAATTTGTAATACTTAATACATGAACACTACTTAATAGCCTAGTATAAGGGTTAGAAAACTTTTCCTGTAAATGGCCAGATAGTGATATTTCAGTCTTCTGGCCATATGGTCTCTGTCTTAAATACTCAAGTCTGCTAGTGCAGCGTGAAAGCAGTCATAGGCAATACATGAATGGGTGTGGCTGTATTCTGATAAAATTTTATTTATGGGCAATGGAATTGGAATTTCATATAATTTTCACATGTCATAAATATTCTTTTGTCTTTTCCCCCCAACTGCTTAAAAATATAAAAGTGATTCTTTGCTCACAAGTGGTGTAAAAACAGTCAGTGGGCTGGAGTAGATTTGGTTTGCCAACCCTTTCTGTAGTAAATAAGAGACCATGGCTTAAGACTTGGCCCTGGATTTGAGACTGGGATCTCTTATTACTAGACTTGTAACCTTGGGGAAGTTCCTCAGTTTTCCCAAACCTTAGTTTTCTTTTTATAAAATGTAAATTGTAATACACAAGCTCTCACGGTAGATAAGAATTAAATGACATAATTTATGCAAGTGCCCTGAATGTTCCCAAACACAGCTCAATGTAGAATGTAATATTGTTTTGTTAATGTATTGTGTACTGATATTGTGCTTTTTCAAAATTTCTTCAAAGCCTTACAGGCTTTTGACTTCTAGATGACTGCATCAGAAATTCTCTGAGACATTAGCTGCAGAAATATTAGGAAGAGGTATGTATTACTCCATTTTAAATGAAAGGATTACATTTCCTTAAATAGGTTGACCATAAAATCTAAAAATAAGATAATATGATTTTACTATATTGTAATACAATATCAATGAATCATCTATTATGCATATACTATGTTTTTCAACTTTGTAGCCATCCATTGAAAGGAAATCATAGAAGATACTGTTTCCCATTTATGTAAGGTGTTTAATTTCCAACTACTCTTTTGACTTTTCTGACTCACATGGAATATTATCCAAGTAAAGGAAAGAAAGACTGAAAACTAGTCCAGACTACTAGCAAGCTATTTGGAGATAACTATGAATATTTTGATTCTTTTTTTTCTTGAATTACTCAGCTAATCAAATGACTTCACATTATTTGGGTGAGTTCAAGTAGTTTTCTAATGGCATTTTTATAATCTCTCTGTCCACCAGCTCCCACCTTTCTAAACAGATTCTGAACATCCCAAAGACATTGGCTTAAATCTAAATTAAAAAGCAAAGGAGGAAAAAGTAAGAAACCTGAAATGTAAGAAAAAGTAGGGAGGGGAAAGCATAAGGATGTTGCTCTTGAGACTTCAAAATTTAGGCTTTTGAATGAAGTCGCAAATAATTTTTTAATCATAGTACAATGAGAAATAGACATTTCAGAGCCCTAGTTTGGTTAAACCTGCAAGAGAAAATTGTGCTTAAGAAATAGGTGGACATTTTTAGAGACAACAGCTGGATTGTTGTTAGAGAACGTAAGATATTGGACTAAGTCAATGGACCCGGCCCTGGGGAACTACAAACAGCACAAAAGAGAGACAGACAGTGGAAGGGAGTGGGGGAAGAGGGATTTCCTGCTCATGGACATGGAGTGGCTGAATGTTGGGTGAACAGGCTGGAATACCATGTTACGAGGAAATGGATAAGCGAAGACCTAGCAGTGCAGTGATTGTAAATATGTTCATTCAAAAGAGTATCATTTGCCAAGGGAACAGCCAAAAACATAAATAATTTTATTAGTTACATAAAGTTGACTCATAAACAAATTGGTTTTCCAGTTGGAAAGCATATTGGGGTGAATGGAAGTGAGAATCTGAGGGTCTCATCAGCCCTTGGGGAGGTCGTGCTTCCAGCTGAGTCTGCCCTTTTCTCCAGATTGGGGTCAACTGTGGCAAACCGTAACTCTATGGTTCAAAATTCTTATCTGGCTATCAGATCCCACCATGCTTTTATGGAAGGTGACTCAAACACACCAAACTAACAGACCAAAATATCAAGTTGAGAGTGATCCTCATTAGTTATGGATATTGTTGCATTCCAATAGGCTGACTTATTTTCATAGCACTTGATTTCCTAACAAAGTGACTGTGTGAATGGGGACTCGATAGGATGGAGTAGAACGAGTAGAAATTGTGGGCTCGTCTTTGTTGTACAGTCTTAATGAAAAACACCATTCAATACTTGCTGCTTAGAAAATTCAGTCTTAATGAGCTTCTTTCAATTCCAAATTTTAACAGTTGACACAAAATACACTGTTAAACTGTGTTATCAATAATTGTAGAAAAATAGACATGTTTGATAGGGACATTCTAGTAAAAGGTTCTTCGGGAGCATCCTTGTTTAAAGATTCAGAGGCTCACATTACAAAAATGAGATTTGGTTCATGTTCTGTCTCCAACTACATTGACGCCAAAGACAATGAGAAATAGGGCGAGACCTCACCCCCGGGGTGCCCTGTCACAGATAGAGAACTAACACGTGTGCATGACCAAAGGGTTGTCAAGGCTCTTTGTCTAGTTGTGCTAGAGGGCCCCGAACTACTATTCCAACCAGACAACAGGATGTGTGTTGTCCTTTGAGCCTTAGTAATGGATTTAAAAAAGGCCCACTGAGTCGCCAAGAGCTAAATTAGCAGACTTTTTGCAGCCCGTGCTTCATCTTTCTTTGTGCTACCATGCTTTGCCTTGCAAGTCTGGGGATGTTGCAGGGTTAGCACCCCCAAGTCAAGGGCGCCTTTCATAAGGCTACAGTGAGGTAAGGCCACAGTACCTCCCCACAGCCTGGCAGGAAGTGTATGGGGCTCCCTCTTCCTCCTCGACTACAACCTCCTCCTTGGATTGTGTGGAATGAATAAATGATTCAACAGATATTCAATGCAAAATGTGAAATGTTGGCAAACAGGAAAGGGCTATGGCCAACAGTTTCATTTCCAATTAAGTCCAAGTGCCAAGAAGCAGGTGTCCTGATGTGAGGTCTCAGAAGTGGGAGAAGAGAGACCCCCTGTGTTAAACTGAGGAGCCACATTCCTTACATCTGGGGCATGCTTTTTAGTAGATAAGATCCCCAACCTACAAAGAAGGCCTGCGCGATCTGATCAAGGAAGTCAGGGGCAACAGGGAGTGAGTGATAGCTAGTTTGAGTTCTTCGACCTTCATGGCACAAAGCCTCAAACTGAGCACAGCCGTAGCAGCTGAAAAGGAACTTGGGTTTGGTCGATGAATATTTATGATGGGCGACTGTTTTAGGGAACAAATAGTTTAAAATTGTGAAATTAATGTGAAAGATCTGTTACAGTGCAAAATTTCCACCTGCCCTTGAGATTTTGTCTGACATTCTATTCCATTTATCTTTTTATTTGAATTTTTTTCATCTTGAATTTAGATTTTTAGTACAAAATGCCTTCTTTCCTTCTCTTTCTCTCTTAATCTCTCTCCTTTTATCTTTGCAGATTAAAACGAATTAAGGCCGCAGTTTTTTGCTTGTTTTCTTATGATTGGGAGACATTTTGGATTTGATTTTCCACCCGTGGCACTCTCTAGAAAGATTTCATAGTCACCTAGATTGTTGATCTAATCTTTACTACTGAACTCTGGTTATTTCATAATAGTAGAAGAATAAGAATAGTAATAAATACAAATGCAGGAAATGCTGATGGATAAGCTGGCAGGGACGGGAAGAGAGCCGGATGGATTCAAAGTTTGTAAGGTGAATGATTACAATACAAGTCTCCTACCACATGCCTTCATGAATGTCATGGCTTTAGACCCAAACCATCTTCTGCTAAATTACCATGTCTCATTTTTTTAAGTCTCTAGTTTCTCACCATTATAGAGTGGAACAGCTGGAGAATCCATGGTTTTGTAGAAGAGTTTCCCAAACTCTTGTACTGCAAGGGGTGGCAGCTCATGGGAAAAGCATAAAGCACATCATTGGTGACATGCCAGAGGGTGTCTTCCCCCTGGAATATCCCCCCAGGCTAGTCAGTGAGGCTCCTGTTACCAAAAAAAGAGACCTCAGTTTTGTAAACATTTCACAGTATATCAGCATAATGGTGGTGGGTTTTGCCATGTACTAGACCTCCTAACTTCCCCCAGACCTATGGCTTATTAGATTCAATGAAGGAATCAGCAAGGGAGCAGTGAGGTACCCAAACACTACCAGTCTGGGACACGGAACGAGGGCCATGCACTAAGGGCCAGAGGTCAATGGGACCAAAGAAATTAAGGAAGCAAAGACATCAGAACAGAAATGCCTACTGTACACTGGGAATCTTTTTTTTTTTTTTTTTGCATCTTATTTCTAAAGTTATATATCTAAACCTACAATAATTATACATTTATGTACATTATTTAGAAGTTCTACAGTACTTTTGTACATGCTGGGCTTTATTACTAACTGCGAAAAGAAAGTAATTATATAAGGCATATATATGTACAGTGTTTTGTCTTTACCTGACCTGGGTCCTATAACTGCAATGCCTGTATGGGTCAAGCACCTCACCCTGTAGATGAAATTTATTTGAATCTATAAAACTGAGGGTTATATGCTATGTCTCACTGCTGCATGAATAAATAGGCACCAAAGACCTAACTTGTCACATCCCAGGTAAAATCTTTGACACACTCTTTGAGTGATCTGGTATTGTACAAGACATGCAGGTAAGTAGCTTAAATCCCTAGGAGTCGGATGTGTTGTATTTCGGGAAGAGATTAAGCTTGGGCCACAAATGAGGGCACGTTGCACCTTAACCAAATCCACGTCTACCTTATCAATCTGAATAACTGAGAGAGGGCAGGTAGATATTTTACACCTTGAAGATTTGTTTTCTGATAATGTCAAAATTAAATGTAAATAAATAAACAACCAAGTAAGAGAGACAAAAAAGAAAGAGAATGAGAGACAAGAAAAGGTTGTGCGAGGGGAGAGGAGAAGGAGCTGCCCAGCTAGGAGACTAAACTTTGGATTCGTTCTCTAGGTTTGCCACATCACCATTCCTTTCTGTTTGTTCCTCGAGGTTCTTTTCTTCTTCCTCGGTCTCCAGTTCTGCATGTTGGTTGAGTTTGCTGGACACAGACCAACTCAGGGGCAGCTCCGCCCTGCTGGCTAGCTCAGCCAGCTCTTTGGCACTGAGGGATGGGGTGCTGGTCTCATAGGTCTCGTGGAAACTGTTGTAGTCGACCTCATAGAACCCGTCTTCCAGCGTCAGGACAGGTGTGAACCGGTAACCCCACAGGATCTCACTCGTGATGTAGGAACTCCGAGCCTGGCATGTCATCCCTGCACAGAAGGGAACAGACAGAGGCTTTAGTGTGTGTGAGTGTGGGCTTTCCATCAGCGAGGGGTCTCAGTGAGCGGGGCGTGGCTGCCGGGTGCAGCTGGTCAGACTGCACCTTGCATGGGGTGCTGCAAATGCGGGGGCCTCATTCACGTTGCAGACATACACTAACACACAGACATACACTAACACACACAGGAGTGTGAATCAGGTGGGCATACCTTCCACACAGGAGTGTGTGGTGCAGCTTCCCTGCGTTCCGGGGGGCGTCCCAGGGGGCAACTTGAGTTCTGGCTCACATGAAATCACACTTGCCTGCAAGGCCATGCACACACACTGGAAGGCATGTGTGCGTACACACTCACGTGATTGTGCCTTGTCCACTTTTTGCCCTGGGAGAAACCATGACCCTGGCATCCGATTTATTTTTAGAGGCTTTGCCTGAGTCCTACTGAGACTTGACCGTTCTGGCCACAGACTTAGGATGAAATTGGTTTATGGAACCACAGCTAGGATGGCTTTAAGCTGAATGCCATGGGTTGCTTTCACTGTCCCACCAGCGTGCCATGCAGGCCACGAATGCGGCCCCCGGCTGAGGCTGGAAGGTATGCCCACCTGATTCACATTTCCCCCAGGCTCAGTGGAGACAGTTATTTAGACTGTGCAGGATATAATACTTTAGTCTTTCCCCCTTCTTCTTCAAGACAAGAAGCCCTTTCCTAATTTGCCCAGAAATGCCATGTGAGCTACTGGAGCCCAGGAGTCAGGAGCAGCTTTATTTTAATCTGAAATGACAGAACGAGCGAAATTCCACCCATGTCCTTAGAGAAGAAAACCACATAACTGGCTTGGCATAAAATCTGGGGAATGCACTGGTGCACTGCTCAAAGGGCTCTCTTACAAAACTCCTCAGGATGAGGAAGCATCTACTGACTAGTTCCTACAGGGACGACTTCCCCCTTAGCCAGGCATGTCTAGGATCTAGGACCCACAGTGCTTTCAAGGACCTATGAAAATTCTTTTAAATCAGAAAAAAAAAAAAAAAGGTAAACTCTTAGGTAGAAGAAAATGTTAATACAGTCATCTTTATACTAATCTGACTGTAAAATGTAATATAATTAGACCATTTTGGGGGTCCATAAAGGTAAAACTCTCCAGGACTCACAAAAAAGTCATCCTGTGGGCCCTGTTCGTTCATTCAAGAAAACAGCCAGGCAGGCAGGGAGTCGTTCACTGGGACAGCCAGTAAGGTGTAGCAGGCGCTGCTTTGTGCTGAGTGCAGGAAGAGTGGGGGGAAGAGGACACATGTGGGTGTTTATACACGGAGTTTCAGAGTCATGGAATGTGCTCAGAGCATTGCACTTGCTCCTTGTGACCAGAAGAAGAAACTGGGGTGCCAGGGACCTAAGCAATTTACCCCCCTCAGCTGTCAGGGCTGGAGTCCGCATTGCCCTAACTCCATCCCTGTGCCCTGCTTTTTTTCTTCTTTATTTTTTACATTTAATTTTATTTTTTCAGTGTTCCAAGATTCATTGTTTATGCACCACACCCAGTGCTCCATGCAATCCGTGCCCTCCTTAATACCCACCGCCAGGCCCTCCCAGTCCACCACCCCCCACCCCTCCAAAACCCTCAGTTTCTCAGAGTCCACAGTCTGTCATGGCTCCTCTCCCCCTCCAGGTTCCCCAACTCCCTTCTCCTCTCCTTCACTCAATGCTCTTCTTCATCCCCAAACTGAATGCTACTACCCACGACCAGTGTTTCTCTTCCCAACTGCCAACTCTTTTTTTTTTTTT
Organism: Mustela nigripes; assembly: GCF_022355385.1. NCBI lineage: Eukaryota > Metazoa > Chordata > Mammalia > Carnivora > Mustelidae > Mustela > Mustela nigripes. The sequence goes on from NC_081558.1 coordinate 211,975,313, forward strand.
TTCTTTTTTAAAAAAGGCAAAGGCGGGCCAGACAAGGGGGGGGGGGAGCCGGGCCCCCCGAGGGAGCAGGCCCCCCCCCCCCCCCCACCGATACGGGGCTCCATCCCAGGACCCTGGGATCATGACCTGAGCCGAAGGCAGAGGCTTTAACCCACTGAGCCACCCAGGAGACCCATGAACTGCCAACTCTTTATTTGTGTTTGGGAGTGATGGGGGAAGACAGGTGATAGCAGGGACTTGTGGGCTCAAAGAAATACAAAGGAAGTCAAGGGGAAAAGGTGATTAAAAATAACTTTTAACAACTTTTTTTTTTCCTTTAAGGAAGTACGTGTTTATTGTAAAGTGACTAGAAAACAGAGATGGGCAAATAAAATAAAATCCACCTAGACCTTCAATTTTGGCTATTTAAATAACCAGCTACTCCCAGAAATAAAAAAATATAATTATTAAAATTAAAATCTAAATGGATATTTAACATCATATTGGAATTGGCTGAAGAGAGAATCAGAAACTTGGGATATTGTTATCAAGAAACAGTACTGGGTAGAGCCAAGAGGATGGCCAAGAGACAATACATGTCTGTTATTTAAGCCCCCGTCATACTTTGTTATGGCAGCCCCAGCAAATGAATACACTTACTGAATTCTATAAGGATAGTAAAATATCTTTCCATAGTACCGTTTTAATGGGACTGTTTAATTTTTGTAGTAAAAAGATGAATAAGCAAGATTTAAAGAAATGCTCATGGATCGTTTTCCATTTTTAAATTCATCTTGTGCTGTCCTAATTCATTTAACAAGGGATTAAAAATAATACTAATGTATTTGCCAAACAGTACAATATTAAAAAGAGTGATTATTAAAAAGTTGATCTTGAAAAAAATCAACATCCTAGTGTAAGTTGATAATTTTCATTTTTTCCAGGAAGATTCCTGTCTTACCCATTGGCAGGGGTTCCAGTCCATTCTTTAAAGATGTGATTTAGATTGGTCTCAAAAAAGTAACAAAATAAAACCAGCTGAGTTAACATCATAAGAAAGGCAGAGCTGCCAAGATTATATCTGTGTGTATATATGTTGTGCTTGTTTTCCACATCAAGAAGATCATCACACAGTGCCCCTGCAGTAGGTTTTTTAGTGAGTAAAGTTCTCTTTGGAAAAAGAGATGCTTCTTTTGATGAAGAGCAAAATGTGAGAAGTCTGGTCTCCAGTTCTGATCGCCCTGCACTGTCGAGGCATACCGGCTGTCTTGCCATTTGCATTTGTACTTTTTTTTTTTTTTTTACTCTATTTGGTTTTCCTTTTTCTTTTTTAAATTTTTATTGTCTTATGTTAGTCACCATACAGTACATTATTAGTTTTTGGTGCAGTGTTCCAGGATTCATTGTTTAGGCACCACACCCAACCCCCAACCCACCTCCCTGCAAAACCCTCAGTTTGCTTCTCAGAGTCCACAGTCTTTCATGGTTCGTCTCCCCCTCTGATCACCCCCAACTCACTTCTCCTTTCCTTCTCCCAGTGTCCTCCGTGTTATTCCTTATGTTCCACAAGTAAGTGAAACCATATGATAATTGACTCTCTCTGCTTGACTTAGCATAATCTCCTCCAGTCCCCTCCATGTTGATACAAAAGTTGGGTATTTATGCCCGTGCTCAACTTCTTGCCTTATCTTGAATAGCCTTCTCGAGTGGGATCCTGCTCATCTGTGAAGAGCTAACTAATTTGTCATCTCCTTTCTGGAGCACTCTGTTACTGACCAGTCCCTAGCTGGAACTGTTGAGCCCAGCGTCCTCCAACACTCCAGGGACACCTTATACCATCAGTTGAAGTTACCTCTAAGTGTGTGTTTGCCTTGTTGAGTTGTGATTACACTGGGGCTCGATGGTCTTGTTTGTTTCCATGTTCCTAGCCTTTATCTCAGAGCTTCAACATTGTAGCTTCCCAGTAAATATTCATTGTCAAGTGAAAAAACTCAACTTAGGGACACTACAGAGAAACGGCTTAATTAAAATAGTTGATTAGAAATGTCTGAGATGTATTATTAAATAGAAAGATGGCTTGTGAGTCCTTAGGAAAGAGGGGGAGTTTCTGCTTCCAGCATTAAGCCGGTCTATCTGTGAAGGACCCTCAGCTAAAATACAAACTAGGTGCTGGAAAATTAAACAACTTAATTTAACCAAAAGTAATTTCAATTAAAAAAGTAAGGGATAGGACTTTTGGTTCTGGTGAAGATGGAATAAATACAGGTTTTCTCTCCTGTTGACTACAAACAACTAACTCCTCTAGACGAAGCCTTTTACAGGAAGGCTCTGGAAAGCAATACTGGCACGATGATGGGGAGGGGTACCAAATGTGAAGACTGACTTCTCAGGGGGTACATGTCTTGTTTTTCCATTTTCCTTTTCCATCATCTGATTTTAACCTGAGAGTGACCCCAGCACAGAACTGAGCAGTAGGTGCTGACAACAGTCTTGGGGAGAAACCCCATCCTTCTGACCAGAGCACTGGGACAAGGTGCCACTCTGAGTCGGAAGATGAGAGACAGAGTCCCCTTCAGGTACCCCACCTCCCAGGGCTGCCCCATGGGGAACTACTCCACATGAAACATAGTACAGGCACCCCAAATTTTCTGGCCAGAGGACTGGGAAAGGGGATTGTGGACAAAGAGTTTGTGGTGGTGTTTGTGGTGGTGTTTTTCTCATTTCTCACTGCTTTACCCTGAGAGTAACCTGAGTGTGTGAATCCACATAGAGCCCAAGCAGGCTAGCATTCAGAGGGAAATGCTATCTTTCTAGACAGGAGACAGAGCACTGGGGGTCTGGGAGCTGAAGAAAGGTAGGGAATCCTACAGAGGACAGAACTGGGGAAAAGAATTCTGTGCAGGAGCTCATGCAAGTCCTGAGCTTTGCATGCAAAGGGCAGAAAGCGAAAAGAAGAGATGAATTTTAGAAATTACTGCATAATATTCATATATACAATATAATATATGTAATATACAATCACATTCGAAACAGCTACCATCAAAGAAGAAACCCTACTGAAATTCAGCAATACTTGATACTGAATGATACTGAAATTCTAAATGTCATAATTATGGGATACATGGAAAGTGAGAAAAATGTATAAGTCTAAATTTTTACATTAGAAAAGAAGGAAGTCTGAAAATGAAGGTGCAGAATATCCAACCTAAAGTGGAAAAAGAAAAACAGCGTGTAGAGATGCTGAATCACTACCTTGCTCACCTGAAACTATTGTGACATGGTGTGTCAGCAGGAGCCCATGGGGCATAGGCAATAAAGATTAGTGGATACATTAATAAACAGAAAACGAATGAAAAACAGGATCGATAAAGGCAAACTTTGTTTTTTTTTTTTTTTTTTTTTTTTGAAAAGTCTAACAAAAGAGACACAGCTCTGGTGAGATTGGTCCAAGTTACATCCCTGAGGAATCTGTCCTCACAGTCTCAAAAGAAAGGAGAAGATGTTGAGTGATGTAGAGGTCATGCAGAGGTCTTCTGGAGCCTTCTCAGGTCCAGGCATACCTTCGACTTTGTCTTTGGGAAGGCAATGCTTGGTTTTCATAGCAGTGTAGTCTGGTCTAAGATATTTCCCCAAAGCCCAAAGCTGTGTGTGTGTGTGTGTGTGTGTGTGTGTACGCTTTACAAACTATTTCATTTCATAATTTCTCCACCGAGAGCTTCTCTGTTTGGAACTCTGGTTACTCTAAGAGTTTAACCCACAGGGAAGTGAATAGAAACGACCCATCTTTTAGGTGGCCATTTCGATCCTTGAGTCAGACTATGCAAGAGTAAGGAGTGGAGGTGAGGGACAGTATGTTATCGGTGGTGGATGCAAAGCCCAGTCCATTTAGAAGCCACAGAACCAAACTGTAGCACAGCTAAGAAAGCCGTCGTAGCGACTGAGCCAACATAGGGTCGGACCCAGCAAGATGAGGACTTAACAGGCAAAGCCCTGTTTTTAGATTCCCAGCAGCAAATTATGATGGGAAGGGTTTTGAGCAGGATACCCTCCTGGGGAGAGACCTTACCCCCCAGCCGAAAACCAGAGGTATTCACTCTGGAAACAGATAATGCATCAAAACTGCTTGGAGAACATGATTCCAGTAAAACAAGATGGATATAAACCACCATCACCACCTTTGAATACTGTAAAATTAATCAGTATAGATTGTCAATATTCTGAAACAAAGAACTGACTGTAGATACTTTGGCTTTTTATTTCAGAACCTGACTAAATGATGGGATGTTTCTCTTTTCTCCTTGCTCTTCTCGGTAAGAACTGCACTGAATTAGCACAGTAATAAAGTGTTCTGCACTTGTGTTTGTAAGTGTTTGTGTGGGAGAAGAATGTTGGTAATTTACCAAGCCCACTGTCAAAAAGAAGCAGTATAGTGTAATTTCTGCCACAGTATAATAATAATTTTAGTTCAGTAGGTTAAGCCAACTGCTGATTATTAAACAACAGCGAGCCTTGCCTTACACTCAAGCTGAAAGTCCCTTCAACAAATAGTTGTACTTCTTCTGTTACCCAAATATTGGAGGGACAGTGAGGTTCACCTCCAGCTATGCAAAAATAAACGGAAATGTGCATTTTCTTAATGTCTAAAAGAAGACATTCTATGTGTGTGCTCCTAATTCTACTCTCACTGAAGTAGTTGATAAAATTCACAGATTAAGTATTGAATTAAATAATAAGTGCTATTTATTGAGTGTTTATTGCCTGCCCGGCACAACATGCCTTATGTGCACCCACTGTTCGATCCATACAGCAGCCCTGCTATGATGTCCACCTTGCCTATGAGTGAACTGGGGCAAAGAAATGTTAAGTAACTTTCATGGAAAACGTGGTGTTATAGACTGAATTGTGTGCCCCTAAAATTCATATGTTGAAGCCCTAACCCCGCAGTGTGTGACTGTATTCAGACTTTAGGGACTTCAGAGGTGTAATTAAGGCTAAGTGAAGTCATAAGGGTAGAGCCCTAATCCAATAGGACTGGTGTTCGGGTAAGAGGAAGAGACACCAGAGAGCTTTCTCTCCTGCAGATACACACGGAAAAGGCCACACCAGGATGGTACAAGAAGGTGGCTGTGTACAAGCCAGGATGAAAGACCCTCTTAAGGTGTCCTCCTTTTATTCTGTAAAACTCACTTTCCTTTTAAAGTCACCCGAGCTGCTTCTGGAAGGGAGGAGAGTGGTGGTAGCAGATTCTCTCATAGGAGCTGAATAAATCATTTTTAAAAAGAACTCCCCAGGTGCTGCTGCTCTTTTGACACTATACACCACAAACTTGTGAGGTAAAATTAAAAATTTCTTTGCACTTCTTCATCTTAGAATATTCCCACCGAAGTGGTATGATCAAAGTACTGGGTTCAGAAGTTACTTGAATTCATTCTTTTTTCTATGTGGCTATGTCATCTATTTTAGGTATAGTTAGGGTCATTTGTTTCTGTATTTATCTACTTCTAGGATTTGTTTTGGTTGTCCTTTAAAAAATTTTTAAACTATTTAAATGAAGTGTGTCGGGGCACCTGGGTGGCTCAGTGGATTGAGCTGCTGCCTTCGGCTCAGGTCATGATCTCAGGGTCCTGGGATCAAGCCCTACACTGGGCTCTCTGCTCAGCAGGGAGGCTGGTTTCTCCCCTTCTCTGCCTGCCTCTCTGCCTACTTGTGATCTCTCTCTCTCAAATAAATAAAATCTTAAAAAAAAAATGACGTGTGTCTGGTTGGTGGCCTGGAACTGGTCCCCGAGTGAGTGTGTGTGGATGTGTGTATGCGTGCATATGAGTGCATTGTGCATGTATGTTAGTGTGTTAGTGTGTATGCACAAGCGTTTTTGTGTTTGTGCGAGCTACCCTCATGAGTGTGCAAGTGTGTGTGTTCTTGAATGTGTATGCAGGAGTGTAGGTGGACAGAGTGGAGGCACTGGCAGGACCAGTGGGGAGAAGCACCCAGCATTTCCTGATCTAGGAGCTTGGTGAGCCCTTGGAGCCCTGCCATGAGGCCACATGACACCCCAAAGCCCTTGTGGGGAGAGCCAGGAGGTGGGATGAACATGTGCCACACCCCCCTCACCAATGCCAAAACCATAGTAACCCATTCCAATTCAGATGGCTCTTAGGGTTGGAGAGGGGAACTTTTTGAGTGGCAGTTTAGATCTGAATCAACCACATTGAAAGCTGGAAGTGACTAAGTTACCTTTAATTGGAAAAGTGTGTGTGTTTTTTAATACTAGGAAACAGAAAGGGAGCTTTAAGAGCAGAGTTCATTTCAGTAGCAGAGAAACAACGTCAATTCTATTTCTACTTATCTGAGTATCATGTCTATAAATTATCATCTTTCATTGAACATAGTTTTAAAAAGTTGGCTTAAAATTCTTAGAACTTATCCTTCCCCAATAAAACAGAAAATGACATTTATAATGAAAATGGCTTCATCCTGGAACAAAAAAAGCAGAGTCTGTGACCCTGAGAGTGCCCTCTGGAGGGTTTATAAAGCTCAAGTGATTCTGTTACTCTTTGCATCATTGAACATAAACATCTTATTTCAACTGACTTTAAGGTTCTAGTGAGAAACTCAGACCTTTAAGTCTTGAGTTTGGTAATTAGGACAACGCTGAGATGGGGATGGAATTCAGTGTTAGTAAGAGACTTGGGATCTTTTTGATGAGTAAAGAACATCCAGATGGGCCATTCTTGTCTCAGCGTGTTAATTCACTGGTGTTAAAAGTAAGTTTGTGTTTTTGAGAAGACTAAAACTTCCATGAACCACTGACTACATGCTTGGTGGGGCTATCAAGAGTTAAACATAGTTGAGGCAAACCCTAGATGATGATCTCATCCTACTTACTAGCCCTTCATGGAACCAAAACCTGAGGTAACTGATTGGCTGTTAGGTCTTTGAGCTGCTACTACATGCGAGCTCATTGGGTTGGCTCTGCTGCTGACTCTGCTGGCCATCTCCTCCTTCTAAGTCCTCTTGACCTCTCTCTGGGGCTCTGAGGTCCTCTATCTGTACTTTCTCCTTGGTTGATCTCCTTTATTCATGTGATTTCATGAGCTGCTCACTTTCTAACTCCAACCCAAATCTCATGCCTGAGTTCCAAACCTATACACTCACCTGCCTACTGGGCAGCTTTCCTTGGGGAGTCTCACTCAATGCCCCTAACTGAACATGAGCAATGTGTTTCACCTTTTTCTCCAAACCTGCCGCTCACCCCAGATTCCCAATTCCCATCAATGGTACCACTGACATCCAATCCCTTCATGCGCATGGTTGATTCTACTTCTGAAATATATCTTGGATCTCAGCTTCTTCCTGTCCCCTTTGCCATCACCACCACCTTGGCCCACACCACCCTCATCTCCAGTAGTGATTCCTGCCTTCCGCTTTTCTTCTCTCCTCTCTTTTCTTCTCCTGACACTAGAGTGACGTTGGAACAAAGCAGATATGATTATATCTGTGTCTGGCTTAGAACCTCTCAGTGACTCCCTATTGCTCCTGAAATAAGGCCCAAATTTCTTATGCAGTCTCTCTGGGGCTCGGCTCCCTTGCATGACTTGTACACTTTCTTCAGGGGCCATATCACCTCCTGCAGCAGGCTTTTCCTGATGTCTGCATTGAGTTAGGTCTCTGTCATATTTGCCTATCACACCCCACCTGGTCCCCCATGAGACTTCTTGCTGATAGAACATAAATACCACGACAAGCAGGGACTGTGTCTGGCTTGTGTTTCTGGAGCTGGGGGCAATGTGGGGTGTGGTAAGTGCTCCATCATAAAGATTTGGGGAGCTAAAGAAATAAGAAGGAATTACAAAATATAACCAATATTTCTTGCACTGATATCTCTTACAATGGCATGGATCCCCTGACTGTGAAAAATATAATGGGTGGTCAAGGTAGCACATGATCAAGGCTAAGACAAGCAGCCCAGAGAGAGCCCCAGCTTAAAGACCCTGAGGCTGGCCACCTGGGAGGGCTCCCAGAGAAAGATTCCCTTAGCTGTGCCCCAAAGAAGAGGAAGGAGGGGATTTCAGGTTGGGGGGGCCCCCTGTGGGACTTGAAGCCTCCATGTGTTGCTTGCACACAAGTTTTGGGCTAAGGTGATCGAAGTAGAACTAGACACTTCCAGAAAAGCTAAATTCAGCCTCCTCTGGACACTCCTGGCCTCAGATCACTTAGATGTCTAGACCACTCTTTGCCACAGAGTTGCGTCTGGCCAGCTGTCCAGGAGTCTGTGAAGGCAGCACAGTGAGGGGAGACCTTCAGCTGATGTGCATTTGATTTGGCAGAGGCACAAAGCCATCATCAGCTACGAAAAAAGCTTTAGTTCCCAAACTGAGATTTGTTTCCGCCTCTCAGACACGTGTATACAACACGACCCTTTTTAGGAACTGGATGGTTTACGTGTGGGAAGGGAACAGAACATGGAAAATCCCTCCTCCTGTCTTCCTTCAGGCCTGTGGATTTGAATTTCAGGAGGAGGCAGAGACTGGAGAACAGTAGCTGAAAATTAAGGAGAGCTTGCACGTGGCCTGCTATAGTTTGCTTTTAATTGCTTTTTCTTAATAGCCTATGTTTTTACTATGTTCATTAACTTTGCACCTCCAGAGCCACGTTTGATTCATCCGTGGACTCATACGCGTTCCGCTTTCTCGAAGGACCCATTTGTGTCTCGCTTTGTTTGTCGCCTGTCATAGGGAAGTGCCTTGGGAAAGGCACATACCATGTAATCTCACTTAAATGTAGACTGAAAACAAGACAAAACACCCAGGTCTTGGGAAAAAAAGATTGGATCTGCAGTTACCAGAGGGGTGACATGGGAATGGGGGACCAGGTGGAAGGTGGTCCAAAGGGACAAACTTGAGGTCAGAAGATCAGACAGTACCAGGGATGTACTGCTAATATGATTACAGTTACCACCATGGTATGGAGTGGTTGAAAGTTCAAAAAGTAGATCCTAAGCGTGCTCATCACAAGGGAAAACCCTTCCCCCCCACCCTTTCCTTTTCCTTCTTTTTTAAGGTTATTTACAGGAGATGATGAATGTTAACTAAACTTTGGTGAACATCCCACAATTTATGTATGTCAGCCTTAAACTCCCACAGTCCTACGCATCAGCTCTATCTCAGTGGAACTGGAAAAATAAGGAAATGCCCTGAGCATGTTTGAAACTCTTCCTAAAGTTGACAAGATGTCTGAAAAACAGCAACCAAACTCCCTGTCCTCTCCCCCTGTCTTCTAACTCTCAGAAAGATTCCAAGGTGCCCTTCCCATGGGGGAGGAGAAACAATGGACAAAAGATGGAGCACGTGTGAGAACCCACCACTGCAAGAAAACAGATAGTTTTCTTCAGAAAAACAGGCTTTAAGGGATTTTCGGCCAAAGCAATGGACTTTCAGTTCTTTCTTTCTTTCTCTCTCTCTTTCTTTCTTTTTTTTTTTTAAAGTAGTCTCTTTGCCTGACGTGAGCTCGACCTCATGATGCCGAGGTCAGGAGCCATACGTTCCACCGGCTGAACCAACCAGGTGCCCCAACAACGGAGTTCTAAAAAAAATAAGTTCTTTAGAGCCTGATTCACAAATCCATTGCCAGGAAGGTGATATAACAGAGGCAATGTATTTACGAAAGCAAAGACATCTTCTTATGAGCTGTTTAATAAATGCAGTCTTAAACTGAAATTTTGGGCAAGTCTTGGAAAAGCATAGCTTGCACCCTGCATGTCTGTGAAGGTCTGGACATTGGTGACTTTGGATTGACTGAACCACGTGCCATAAGTGAGCTTTTGCCTGACAGACAAAAGGGATGGCAGTGGTTGTTAGTCTAGAAAACATTATGTGGGAGGCACTTAGGAGCCTTTTCTAGAGCTTTCTCATAAATCCAGTCCTGTTCTACTATCAGAAATGTCCCAAGATGTCCGTAAGTCTCACAATAGCTACAGCCTTTCTTGCGATCTGTTGAAATGTCTCCGTTCTTCAACTAACCACAAACAGTTAACGAAATTGTGGCAAATTCTTCTTACAACTCTATTAATGAACCTACGTCTTTTCTTCAAACTTGGAATCTTTCCTGACCTGTCAAAAACTTGGTTTGGTTTGTAGAGGGTGAGGCAAGCCTTCTGAATGAGTCCAGCCTTGTAAACGTATGAGTAATATCGTTAGAAATGAGAGCCTGGTTTCGTCCAAGTCTGGTTTTGAAGTATTGATTTAAAGTAAATATACCACCTAATCTCTACGTTCCTCATTCCAACCCATTTATGGGTGAAAAATGCGGTCCAGGAGGACAGATGTTTCTAATACAGATTTTCAATGTTTAAGGAGAATCCAACATCCCCAAAGAACAGATGAAAACTCTGTGTGGCAAAATATACCCTCACCTTGGTTCACTCTTTGGCTCACAAATCACCAGCAGGTGCCCCTGTTCTGGCTCCGTGGCTGGTTCCCGGGGGTGAGAGGAACAGCCCACCAGCTTGGATTCACAAAGTCCCCTGTGGTGTCTCCCTGGCGGATACCATATTCTTGCATCTGTATCATCTACCTGACCCAGCCTTTTAAGGCAAGGAGGCACCAAAGAAAGACACAGTGTTCCTCCTCGGGCTAATCTCTGCCATCTCATTTTATTGTTCCTCCCGGAGGGAGGCCGGTATGTTCCCGCAGTCATGCCGGAGATGTTCAGCAGTGTTCCTGAGAGTAGGAACAGTAGGTACCAGGATTCTGGGTCATGGCATGTTTGCAATCCATTTAGACTAGTCCTAACAGTGGGGCTTGCACAAGAGGGGCCTCGGTTGTATGCATGGATCAGAGAAGGGGAGGGACAGAGCCCCACATCTGTGGTGGCGTGAGGAAGACAAGCCATCCCTTAGAGGGAGTAATTCATGAGTCTCTAGCACGGTGCAAAGTACTCAATTTGTTCACAGCCCGTGACACCATTTATTAAGCTCAGATTACTGTAGTGATCCTTATTGAATCCTAGAGGTGCTGATGGGATTCTTACTTTTCAGCTCATTTCTTCAGATGCTGTGAGTCTTGGTCGTTCTGAAAGTGTCCTATTAAATGTATAGACCTGGCTGAGGAGTGTGTGTGTGTATGTGTGTGTGTGTGTGTGTGCATGAAATGGGTGGGGTGGGATACTTCATGGCTCTTTCAGAAAGAGCTTGGTTCTGAGTTAATGTATTAACCATATCTTTTATCTTCTGTGTTAACTATGTTTTGACATCTGGGGACTTGATGCCTCTGGAGGGACGGCCCATCCCAGTGGGCCAATCCCTGCAGATAGATGGTGAATAGCTGGCCGTTGAGAGTGATTTTCTTTCTTTTCTTTTTTCTTTTTGTCTGTATTTATTTATTTACTTATTTATTTATTTATATCAACATATAATGTATTATTAGCCCCAGGGGTACAGGTCTGTGAATCGCCAGGTTTACACACTTCACAGCACTCACCATAGCACATACCCTCCCCAATGTCCATAAGCTCACCACCCTCTCCCTACCCCGCTCCCCAGCAACCCTCAGTTTGTTTTGTGAGATTAAGAGTCTGCGAGGGATTTTCTAACACAAACCTACCAGTCCAGAGCCCATAACCCAACCTCCTCCACGCTCTGACACTCCTGGGTAAGGTGATTAGGACTCTCACACTGGGGCCAGGTTTCAGATAGCTAGGGACAGCTCCTAGGCCCAGAGTCCACTGAAGTTATTCAAATTACCCTGCTTCTCTCCCTTCTTCCCTCAGAAACCACAGTAAAAGCTCCTTCCACAGTTTCCACCAGCCTCTGTCTCCTGACCAACCTTGGTGCTTCCCCCTGTGGTCCCATGTGCCATGGCCTCGTCCTCTTGAGATCTGTAGCAAACTAGCTTTGCAAGGACAGTTGTCTCCTGACCTGCTGGCCTTACTGAATGTCAGATTTTCTGTTGATGCACTATGTTTTAAAACAGTTAACACCAGGGTGCCTGGGTGTGGCCAGTGGGTTAAGCCTCTGCCTTTGGCTCAGGTCATGATCTCAGGGTCCTGGGATCGAGTTCCGCATCAGGCTCTCTGCTCAGCAGGGAGCCTGCTTCCTCCTCTCTCTAACTGCTGCTCTGCCTACTTGTGATCTCTGCCTGTCAAATAAATAAATAAAATCTTAAAAAACAAACAAACAAACAAACAAACAGTTAACATTACGTAGAAACAGAGAGCAGTGTCCATGGCTTCGTTTACATTGATGCAGTGGGAGGAAGTAGCTGCACCCCCAGCCGTGCCCGTGTTTCCTGAACCTCAGACTGAGACCTGCAGTCTGGACCAGCCCCATGTCGGATGTCAGGCATGTTGTCTGTGACAGTTCTGAGGCTGCCAGGAGGCCCTTCCAGCTGGAAGTAGCCAGGGATGAGCTGGGTGGTGGACAGAGATGACAGATGATGCGGCCATAAATTCCTGATTGCCTTTGGTTGACCAAGTGCCTCTTGCTGATGTTTTTGAAGGGGCTGTTTCTGAAGGAACCAGCCTGGGTCCCAACTTAGCCACATTAATTTCCTATAGGTTTAGTCTGTGTCAGTTAATAGGAAGGTGACAATGTGGCCTGAGCCTGATTCAATGAGTATTTTCTCTGTGTGCTAGGGACATGCCACTACCAAGAGCTTCATGAATAAGAAGTTATTTGAGGAATTTTAAGGACACAGAAAGACCTGATCTGTCTTGGGAAAAGGGCTACAGGGTCACAGTGTGCTGGGGTAAAATGAGGGTGGACATGGGGAGGGCAACTAGAGGCCTTGCTGATGGTCTGGGCAAGAGTCACTGGATTGTAAATGTCACAAGAGGGAGAGAGTGGATGGATTCAAGAGATAGTTAGGAGTTGAAATGGGCTGAGCTTGATACTGGGTTGGAGATGGTGGTGGGGAAGACGCAGGTTGTCTCTTGGGTTTCTGGGTTGAGTAACTGAATATCATGTGGACTCCAGGGAAAGGACTGGAGTTGGGGATGCTTGTGAGTTTAGTTTGGATATGTTGATTGCGATGCCTTTGACACCCGAGCTCTAAGAGGAGCTTTCAAATGGGCTGTTGGATAGAACATTCTGGAACTCCAAGCACAGGACTGGATTAGAGGCAAGTTTGGGAGTCACTGGCATATGGCAAGTGAAGTGGGTGGGATGAGAACTGAAGACAGAATAGAGTGAGGGGACCAAAGATCTTAGCTTGAGCTGTGAGAAGCTCTGACATTTCATGCTGGTTATGGGACTATGACTTTGGATGAGATCCTGAGAAAAATAGACAAGGGAAGAACAGCCTAGGAAAGAGAGGCGTGAAAAGAGAGAAGGAAAGTGTGGTCAACATCGAAAGCATACTGGAGGGACAAATTAAATGAAGACCTGAGCCAGCTAACTATATTGGTAGACTGAGGTCCCGGGGAGTTGGGTAAGAGATGCACCAGTGGGGCAGTGGGGTTAGATACCACAGGAGTGCACTGAGCGCACGGGCAAGAGGAAGAGGGAGGGAGCCAACAGAGACACTTCTCCTGAAGAATCTGCTCAAAGAGGGGAGGAGAGAGAAAGGGCAATCGGGAGCTGTGGAAGCAGGAAGGTTCTGTTTTGTTTTATTTTAAAAAGAGAGACTCTAACACGTTTACATCCATTGCAAAGGATTCCTTAGCAAGAGGGAGGCTGAATATTCAGGAGAAAGAGGGCATCATCGGCGGTGTTTTAGGGTCAATATCCTCATTTGTGCAGGTCAGACGAGTGTTCTGGCACATAGGGCTCTCAGTGTGGAACTAGAATGGCTTTGGGTAAACTGGGATGGTTGGTCACCTGAGATTATAGAAGGACAAAGGGGATGAGATCCAAAGCATGGGATCAGGATCGACATCCGCAGGGAGAAGGGCAGCTTTTCCGAGGCAATGAGGTCGGAAGAAAGGATGAACTGGGACGGAGGAGCATTTGTAGGCTTGTTTGAGGGGAGTTGGGGGCTGCCCAGCATTTTCTATTTCTTTTACGAAGTAAGAGATATTTCCCTCTGCTGAAGGAGGATGGGGGCAGAAAGTTGGAAATGGCCTGTGTGGAGCCCGTGAGAGCGAGTTGACTGGAGAAATCATGTAGTATGGCTGGATGGTGCTGAAGGGGCATGCGAGGTTGGGCACCTTGACTTTTACGCGATGCCCGTTCACCCATTTTGCATGTGGGATCGACCACCAGGGATGGGCACATCAGGGGAGGTTGGTGGTTGCCTTCCTCTAGGGTTGACATTTTTCCAGGAAGTGGAAGGGAAGATTTAACTTACTGCCAAGAATTTTATTGAAATGGCAGACCACGTACCTTAGGTGGGGTAAAGACGGACAAAAGGGGCTGAGGATGCATTGGGAGTGAGATCAGTGGGTTGGCATTCCTGGTAAGGGAGAAGGCAAGGCTCTGAGGTGACAGGGTGAGGGGCTGCGGCTGAGCTGGATGTGTGCCTCGTCACCATCAGTGCCAGGGGCTGTGGGGCATGAAGGTGTGAAGGGTGCAGGCACGACTGTAAACCCATGTGCTCTTAATGGGACATGAGGACAGAGGAAGGGAGGGACGAACCTATTTCGAGGGGAAAGGGCAGTGAATGACCGAAGCCGGGGCAAGCTCTTCAAGAGCGGTTTAGAAATAAAGCAAATGCAATTAGATGCATTAGGGAAATTACTATCAACTGGCTTTCCATTCTAGGATGGATGGTGTTATGGGTGGAGATGTGTCCACCTAAAATTCACATGTTGGAGTCCTAACCCCCAGAACCTCAGAATGTGACCTCATTTGGAAATAGGGTTGTTGCGGAGGTAATTAGGTTAAAATTTGGTCATCAAGGTGAGCCCTAATCTCCCATGACTGGTGTCCTTATACAAAGGAGAGATGTAGGCACAGAGACAGACATGCACAAAGGAAGAACACCATGGAGAGATGGGGCGGTGCGGCTACAAACCAGGGAGCGCCCGAAGATCGCCAGCAGCCACAGGCAGGTGCGAAAGAGGCTGGGAACGGACTCTCCCTCACGGCCTTGGGAGGAACCAGCCTGCGTACACTTTGGTCTCAACTTTGATCTCCAGAACCTGAGAGAGAATCCGTTCCCATTGTTGAAGACCTGCCGTCTGTGGGACTTTGCCATGGCAGGAAGCGAGCGCATATGGGGTGGTAAGACTTGGGTCGGTATTTGATGCATTCTCCTCTTCCGCATCCCTCCCGTACTCCAGCTCCAGCTCTGGTATATTCTAGTTTAGCATTCCTTTAACGACTTTGTCTTTCTTATTCTCCAGTGTGATGCTTTTCATGCTTAACCCGGACTACACTTGGTAAGAATATACGACCTGTTTTATAGACTGAAAGACTTTCCACAGAGAGTCAGAGGCGTGTTCTTAGTTATAACAACTTGCAGACAAACTGCGTCAGATGAATGTGACCTATGAACGACAGTCCTCAGAGTGTGAAGTAAGGCCACCAGCCAGACCTCATGACGATGAGGTGGCTCAAGTGTTGGAGATTCCGAAGGGATCTGCACCCAGGTGTTCCAGATACTTGGGAAGTACTTCTGGCAAGAGTGTCCTCAGGCAACTTTTGCCGCCTCTCAGAACCTGATATCCCACCTCGCGGGATTTTTATGAGCATCAGAGATTGGGGATGTCAAGCATCAAGCCTAGGGCCTGGTGTGTGAGCTCTTCCTCCATGCTTTCAGTTTTTCATTCATTCATTGGTGGCATCAGTGGGCACATGTCTCTCAGTGCCGTGATGGTCTAGGCTCCAGGAAGGGGCTGGGGACACACATGAGTGTATGTCCAGCGTCCCCTCTTTATGAGCTCAGCGGAGTGAATCTACTGGAAGCTCTTCTCTGTGACTCTGGCTGTCTTCTGCCTTCCCGATTTCACATTTCTGTGCTGGATTGATAAATGGGAGAAAAATAGTGGGCGTCTCCTGAGAACTCCTCCTGACATGCTTTCTGTTGGTGACAATCACAGATTCCCTGCCTCACAGCCCCTGGATGTAGCAGGAGCAGGAGCCTGGGTCTGGCCCGTGTCAGAGCCCCGACCGTGTCCCTGGGTGGGCCGTGTGACTGCTCGTCGTCAGGACCGGCACACACCTCCCTCCGGCTTCCAGTGGTCTCCTCTCACTTTCTCAGCCCCTCGGGGAAGCAGCGGGCTTGCCACTCCTGCTCCGCTGATGAACGAACGTATGCTATGAAGTGTCTCACTTGAAGCATAGGGCAGATTCATGGAAGAGGCTGGAGGTGGGGGACGTGTGTGGTTTGCCTCCCAGCACGTTTCTTCCTCATCCTCTCTGCAAGCCATGTGGACATCCCTAGGCCAGGTGGGACCCACGTCAGCCACAGGGATTCTCAGAACGTCTGGGATCTACAGGAAAGGAGTGCAGCCCTTCCCAATGAACTTGAACCTGAGAGAGTGTGATGCAGAGGCAGCACAGAGACAGCAGAGCCAAGAGACAGAAGAAGGTAAGGGCCCACAACATTGAACTCATGGGTTGAGCCATATCTTCACTAGCTCGCCTGGTCATTGAACACACTTCTCTGTGCTGCAGAGCATGCATGGGCACTTGTGTGTGTGAGCTGCTAGCAGCGAAGGGGGTAACTGATCCCCAGGGCTGGGATGTGAATCTCGGAGCTCTTAGATTAACACCCTCCATGGTGGTAGCCTGATTACTTTCTGAAGTAATTACATTTTCAAAAATTCTATCTTTCAAAGACAGCATCTCTGAATGTGACCCACAAAACAAAACCCCTTTAATTTATAAAGAAGCTGAATGAACTCACTGGCTGTTCTTTACAAGAATTTCAACAGACTCTTTGTTCCAAGGAAGAAGTAATTCTAGATTTTATGTGGCTCTCCATGCAGGCTGTGTGAATGTGTGAGAATGTGTGTGGCGGGGGGAGAAGGCAGGACACGGGTCGGATGGACAGGAAGAGTGATGTGAGGATCCTTTTTGAAGTTACAAGTCTCTCTCAAATATGAAATGAGCATCAACTACCATTCAGTTGATTCTTGGCCTTTGAAAGTGTTCCATGGGGTCCTTCCTCTGGTTCTTGTGATGGGGAAGGTGTTCCTGCAGCCGTGGCTCCTGTGTGATTTCTTCCTCAGAGATCAGGACCTAGAGCCGAGCGCTGAGGCATAAGACAATGGTGCCAGCTAGTAGGCACGGTGCTAGGAGCCTCCTTCCTCCATTGCTTCACCACCTTCTTCTACTGGTTTCTGTTGTTGCTGACACCCCTACCCGGACTCAGGTGCGGGCCTGTCCTGAGCACGCAGCCCGGGAGGATTGCATGCGGGGATTCCCAGGTCACACCATGACCTTTGTCACTGGGTTTCTCTCAGCATTTCCGTGGCATGTGGGGAGTTCTTGGCCACCCCTGTGGACTTAGGGATTTTGCTGGTGAACTTGGCATAGCTGGTGGGGGCAGGGCAGGCGTGGCAGCTCACATGGCATCAGTGGTAGTCAGAAATGGACCTCCACTAGACCAGTTGGGAGATGGGGACAGGAGAGAACAGGCGTGTCTTGGGCGTTCTGTCCATGTTCTGCTCTATCCCCACAAACCTTAGGGTGGGTCTGGGGTAGAGCTCCCACAGGCAGGTAGTGGTTCTGAGATGGGTGGGGATCGGCGCCACTGTCCCCAGGAGAGAGGCCACTGTCCCCAGGAGAGAGCCCCTCTTCCCCGCTAGCACTGGGAAAACCAGTGCGATCTCAGTGGGGAACAGCAGGCCTTCTTCCTCTCTTTCTCTTCTCCCAAGGCACCCATCTACTGGAATGGGGGTCTTTTGGGGTGACCATAAAGAAACCAGAGGGGCTCCCCTCACTATCTGGACTTGTTGAAAATCACACTCCTCTAGTTTTGCTGTATCATTCCTGGCGAAAAGACAGTTGAATGAAGTGGTGATTCCTCATAACTGACCCGTGTGGGCCACCACCTGGTTTGGAAGGGTCCCTGCAACAGGCAGTGTATCTGTGGGGAGGTGGGACGCGTTAGATCGGTGTTTCATGAAGGGGTCTTTCCCAAGATTGCTTTGCAAGTGGGTGAAGTGGTGAGTGGGACTGGGAGCTCAGATCTGTGGGCCACCCAAGTTCATCGCCCCACGATGGACTACATTCAGGTTTGGAGATTCATTCTGTCACCTGGGTGTTTTCTGTTACAATGAGGCTCCTGTTTCGGTAAACATTTGTGGATTGTTTTATTATACATATGCAAAGACAATGCTTTGCACGTGATGGGGGCAGGGGACAGAACTGTCTGCGGTAAGGGCCCAATTAACTGATTTCATAGCATCCACAGCATGACCAAGACATTCATTTTAGAGATTAAGTGCAAAATAAAAGCGAGCTCGGTGCATTGCAAGCATACGGCAGGAAAACGCAGCGAATTAAAATGGAGGGAGAGAAGCATTTGGTCCCCAAAGACAAGCATGACATTGCAATTTAAATTGGAAGAGAAAACTGAGATCTCTTGGATTTGCGGATTTGCCTTCACATGTGTGAGCGTCCCTGTCAATTTTTGCTGCTGTGCAGCCATTTTAAATTGGTCCTAAAATATCTGCAGTGCAGAACATTTCAGAAGAGCTTTTCATTTGCTGAAACGTTGCAGGAAGCAGGCAGAAGGGATGTTTGTATGCAACTTTCTGATGGTTTAAAAAGCCTCGGAGAAGTGGGTGATAGTAATAGATTTTTTTTTTTTTATTTTTTGGCTTGTTTGCACAATGGATGGAAAAAGAAAAAGTACCCAAATACTGTGCCCATTCCCAAGGGCACACCAGGCAATTCAAACACCAGAAGCAGGACTTACGGGAGGGAAAGGAAGCTGAGGCCAAAGGAATTCTCTGTGGCTTGGAATCCTGGCTCGTTAGGGGTGTAAAGGACTTTAGAGATCATTCCTACTCCTCTTACTATACACGGGGAAACAGAGG
Source organism: Mustela nigripes (assembly GCF_022355385.1). Taxonomy (NCBI): domain Eukaryota; kingdom Metazoa; phylum Chordata; class Mammalia; order Carnivora; family Mustelidae; genus Mustela; species Mustela nigripes. Next base: position 211,994,216 of record NC_081558.1, read on the forward strand.
CAGCAACCACTGGCTGCAGGCTGTCCAGCAAGCTAGTTGCAGAGCTTGGGGCTTGCCTGGACCCCCCAGTTCCTAGGCTGGTCCTTCTTCCATTCTGCACCCCCCTAAAAAACATTAAGTTTCTGTCTAGAAATGTTGGCTCCCACACTTAAAACAGAAAATTCCTTGTTCTCACACCCCAAATGGGACTGTGGTCTCACCACTTGCGTTAGCGGAAACTGAGTTGGGAATGCTCTGAACTCATTTTTCAAACAAGATGTGTTTCAAAAAACTTTCCTGGGCTTAAATGCTTTGCTGCTTTGTAAGGATTGAGTTGGTTGCAGCTCACTTCATGAAGTTCTCAGAGCCCCTGGTGGAGTTACAGGCCGTCTCTGGTTTTGTTTTTTTCCAGGCACTCCTAGAAACTGCAGCATGATCGGATCACACTGTTCCCTGAGAAAAAATGGGTAACTGTGAGGCTGTGTTCCTTACCATGAACTCAGTACCAAATATGTCATCGATGTGAACCAGACTGCTGTGAACAAGAGAGGGGAGAGAACCCTCCAAGGGTGAGTCTGGGCTCTCAGGACACACTCGCTGGCAACAAAGCCCTCGTTCAGAGTGGGGTAGGGGACAGCTGCCGCCCGCTCACACACGGGCAGATCTTTGGCAACGCCAGGTGTGTAAGATTCTCTACGTACTCCTTGGGGTGTACAGGCAGGTCTGAGTTGTGGTCAAGAACATGAGCACGGAAAACAGGAAGCATGAGAAAGAGAAAGAAACAGGAATAAAAGAGGCGAATTGCTGAGAAAGGACTGGATATGAAACCCACCTGCAGGGGGTCGGGGGCACCTGCACTGACCACGGTCTCAGGACCGACTGGGTGTGGAGGTGGGCATCAAACAGCCCCTCAACTTCCTCACCATAGTGCGGCTCGAATGAACCGGCGTTCTCCAGCCTCAACCCAAAGCGGGAGCCGCTGTCATCCCCAACACATGGGGGTTGTGATGCCTCTTCAAGTTTGTGGCTTTGGGACCCAGTCTTGTAGGCGTTTGGCTCCTCCTGGCCCTCCCCGATGGGCAGTGATTGAAAACCTTTTGTAAAGCTACAGACGCATTTTCATTTCTGGCAATAAGGCTGTGTGCAAAGAACCTGAAAAATTGTCACCTTCCAAAATACTTAAAACCCCGAATGCACGATGAAAATGTAGGTGGCAGTGAAAAGTGACGGAAAGGCTGAGAAGCCAGAAGAGGAAATACTGATGGAGGTCCAGGCTGCTGCGGGAGCACAGGGGTGAGGTGGTCCCAGCGCAGGCGGTGACCCCATGCCTCAGCCTCAGGCGACTGCTCTGTGCCCACCTGGATGTGTGACTCTCCTGGGGGGCTCAGCGCAGCATCACCTGTAGAGCCTCAGCCTCCAGGTAGCCTTTCCCAAACGTGTCTGTCTGGCCGCCCACCTGCAGTCTCTGTTCTCCCTTTCTTTGGTGGCTGGGCCCGTTGCACTTGACTCAGAACGACCAAATTCCACCAGCATCGATGCTCCCAAGTGCAAGAACCCCCGGAGGCCCCAGACCACATGAAATCCCAGTGCAGTGAAGGCCCTTTCCATGCCGCGGATGGGCTTCCAGGCAATCCCTGTCTCCCCGGCCCCTCCCTGAGTGGCAAGCCAGGTTCTGGCCCAAGATGCAATGTTCTGAAGTCATATGTGTTATAGCGTGGGTTGGAATCCCGCTTAATCCACTGGGCGCTGGTTGTCCGTTTGCCACCTTGCTGCTTCCCCCTACTACAGCCACAGGATGCATCGTTCCCATGAAAACGAAACCAAGACTCCTGGACTGTGGCGCCTCAGGTCACCCGCACAGCAGACACGTGCAAGGCTCCACACCTGCATTAGAAATATTTGGGGGGCACCTGGGTGGCTCAGAGGGTTAAAGCCTCTGCCTTTGGCTCAGGTCATGGGTCCTGGGATTGAGTCCTGCATGGGGCTCTCTGCTCAGCAGGGAGCCTGCTTCCCGCCCCCCGCCCCCCACCTGCCTCTCTGCCTACTTGCTATTTCCGTCTATCAAATAAATAAATAAAATCTTAAAAAAAAAAGAAATATTTGGGACTCGAGAAGACAATCTGGCTTCGCTGGCTTCAGAGCTGCCCCTCTGCCTGTTTAGTCTTCTCAGAGGGAGGAAAAGCTCGTTAGCAAGCAGCTGGTGGCACCAGGTACCAGCCACAGGAGTCAAACACCTTGCCTTTATTAACCCCACTCATCCTGGTGGGTCCTGTCTTTCGTGGTGTCTCTGTCTGTGCATCATTTGTTTGGTTTTAAGAACAAGAAGATGAAAATCACCACGGTTAGCAGATTATCATGTCTTTGAGAGAAGGTCCCATTTGTCAGGGATAAGATACTGTTTTAGAGTTTCTTTTTTACATCTATTCACGCTTGTAGGGACAATATTTTTATTATCTTTTGCTAAGATTTAATTGAAACCCTATTCAGCATTTCCATATTCAACTTTTCCTTGGCAAAGGTGTAGGGAAATCAATAATATTTCCATTTTTTCTAAAATTTTTTGAAAATATCAGGTTAAAAGAGATGCCTCCAGTTCTAAGAGTAACTGAGGTAATTAACAACTATTTGATACACCTTGATAAAACCCTCTTTTGTGCATAATTCCTTGAAACTGCACATGTGATTGACTATGATACAATAACAAGTGTCTTAGTAATTCAGCTGATTTCTAATGATTTGCTTTCAACAAAACGGAAACAGGACCTGCTCATTTATCAGCCTATAGGTCATTTAAAATAATTTTTGATGATTAATCAATATCCAATTTTTAAAACAAATGACTTCGAAGAAGATGAAAAGAACTGGGTGACTTACTATATTGATACCCATTCTAGTCCCTTTTATTTATTTATAGGAATGATGTTTATCAGCACTTGCAGCTAAACTAATAAAAAAAATTATATCAGAGTTGGGGCTGACCCCTTCTCAGACTACTGAAGCAATACTAATCTATAGCCACATATCAAAAACAAATACTCCACCGCAAAATAAACATATCTATTAAAATTTTGCTATTTCTACTTAATAATTACCAGCCGGAAATTAATATATCTATTTTATGATCATTTGTGTTCTACTTATGTTGTAATGAAAACTATCTAGAAGGAAACAATTTCATTCTTGCAGTCTTATGGTCAGAGGACTTTAAAAAAATTTAAATTTATATACATATTCTTATTGCAAAGAAGTCTTTTTTAGGATCAAGAGATTTTGAACCATGTAAAAATGTAAGACGTTAGGATAAAATCTTTTGGGGGAGGGTCAATGAAGATAGAAGTTCAAGGGAAAAAGGACACTAACATTTTAGACGTGTAAAGAAAAGCTTGTCTTGGGGCACATGGGTGGCTCAGTCAGTTAAGCATCCAACTCTTGATTCTTGGCTCAGGTCATGATTTCAGGGTTGTGAGATCAAGCCCACACTGGGCTCTGTGCTCAACATGGAATCTGCTTGTCCCCCTCCTTCTGTTCTTCCCCGTGCTCATGCACTCTCTCTCTAATAAACAAATAAAATCTTTAAAAAAATTTCTCTCTCTCTCCCTCTCTTTTTTAAGATAGAGCATACAGGCGGGGCAGGGAAGGGGCAGAGGGAGAGGGGGAGAGAGAAACCCAAGCAGGTTCCATGTTCACTCTAGAGCCCAACATAGGGCTTGTGTTGTGATTTTTAAATGGATGATGAGTAGTGTATTGCTAGATGTTTATATTCCATGGGACATATTTAAATTAATTATATAATCATTTTATAGTTAATGCCAGTATTTACAATATGCTAAAAAATCTTTTGCAATTATTTGAACTTATGATAAAAATTTTCGATGTTTCTTTCAAACTATGTGAGTTGTCAATAGTTTGCCAAATTTGTTAAAGACTGTGTGAACAATAGAGTTGACAAATCCCCCTTACACCACTGACCTCGAGCACTCAATTAATTCTCTAGTAAAAAGAAAAAGATGGTCCTAGTGAATTTTTAGTAAATCCAGCTACATCCTGTTTGTAAGAGGCATTCCTCGAACAGAAGAACATGGAAAGGTGGAAGAACCATTGTAGGGAGAGAACTTTCAGGCAAATAGTAGCCAAAGAACACTTGTGTAGCAATATTCATATGGGACAAATGGGTGAAAGCAAAAGTTATTACAAGAGATGAAAGGGTCACTTCATAATGATAGAAGGTTCCCTTCACTGAAAGATATAAAAGTGTTACATTTAAGTCCATCTAATAACATAGTTTCTTTTCTTTTTTATTTCTTTTCAGTGTTCCAGAATTCATTATTTATGCACCGCACCCAGTGCTCCATGCAATACCTGCCCTCCTTAATACCCACCACCAGGCTCCCCCAAACTCCCACCCCCCGCCCCTTCAAAACCCTCAGATTGTTTCTCAGAGTCCACAGTCTCTCATGGTTGTCTTCCCCTCCAACTTTCCCCAACTCACTTCTCCTCTCCTTCTCCCCATGTAGTCTGTGTTATTCCTTATGCTCCACAAGTAAGCAAAACCATACGATAATTGAAAACCATATGATAATTAAAAACAATAATAAAATAAGAACAGTTTTAATTTTATTATTGTTTAAAATTTTTTTTATTATTTATATATTTTTTTAATATAATTTTTTATTTTTTATAAACATATATTTTTATCCCCAGGGGTACAGGTCTGTGAATCACCAGGTTTGGGGAGGGTATGTGTTTTGGTGAGTGCTGTGAAGTGTGTTAAATTTTTATTTTTTTTAATGATTTTATTTATTTATTTGACAGACAGAGATCACAAGTAGGCAGAGACGCAGGCAGAGAGAGACGAAGGGAAGCAGGCTCCCTGCAGAGTAGAGAGCCCGATGCAGGACTCGATCCCAGGACACTGGGACCATGACCTGAGCTTAAGGCAGAGGCTTTAACACACTGAGCCACCCAGGCACCCCTGTTTTTAATTTTTAAATAAATATTTCATTTGTTTTATTTGAGAGAGGGAGAGAGATTGAACATGAGCTGAGCAGGGAGCTTGATGCAGGTCTCGATCCCAGACCCTGGGATCATGACCTAAGCCAAAGACAGATGCTTAACCATCTGAGCCAGCCACGTGCCCTTCACAAAGTTTTTAGACATAACAAAAAGAGTCACATCACTATTGTCATGAAGGCGCTATCAATGACTGATAAACAGACAAGACACGAGTAAGGACTCATTGTAAGAGCTGAGTCCGGCTGGCTCAGTCAGATAAGGGTCTGACTCTTGATTTTCACTCAGGTCATGGTCTCAGGGTCATGAGATCGAGCCCCACGTCAGGCTCTTTGCTGAGCACGGAGTCTGCTTAAGATTCTCTTCCTCTCTCCTTTTGCCCCTCCCCCACAGCTCAGTCTAAAAATAAATACATGTAGACAACAAAAGACACATCATGAACACATGTCAAATACTACATCCAATGGCTGGGGTTGCATTCATTTTAAACACATTCACCATATTCATTAAAAGGGCCATGAATAAAGTCAGTAAACAAGAACTGATAAATCTTAAAGGACTGTCTTTTAGTTCCCTTTCTCTAACCATAATGAAATTAAATTAGGGTCAACAACAAGGCTAATAAAATGACATGCTTTTGGAAATAAAGTCCCATCTAAATAATTTATCAGTTAATAACATAGGATCATAGAAATGAGATAACTCTTCAAATTAATAATTAAGAACAAGTACATATGAAAACATGTGGGATGAAACTAAAGGGAATTTTAGAAAATCAATTCTAAATTGTAGTAGAAAAGAATGAGCAAAGCAACCACTTTAAGATACCAAGGAGGGAAAGTAACAGAAGTAATCCAAAGAAACAGAGGCAGAAAGATGATCGAGACGACACTGGGTGGTAATTAAAATAGAAAATAAAGGGGCGTCTGGGTGGCTCAGTGGGTTAAGCCTCTGCCTTCGGCTCAGGTCACCATCCCAGGATCCTGGGATTGAGGCCTGCATCCTGCTCTCTGCACACCCGGGAGCCTGCCCCGCCCCCGCCTGCCTCTCTGCCTACTTGCCAAATAAATAAATAAATTTATTTTGTCTGTCACATAAATAAATAAAATCTTTAAAAAAAGAAATAGAAAATAAAAATGTAACAAAAAGGATCAAAGTGGATTCTTTGGAAATCATGAAAATGACCAACTCCTCATGAGATAATACAGTCAAAAAGAGAGATGATTTAAATAAACAGCATCAGGGATTAAAAGTATACACACCTGAAGATGCAGTAGAGATGTGAAAAAGTAATAAGAGATATTGTGAATTCATACCAGTAAGTTTGAAAATTCACGAGGTAGACAAATTTCTAAAAAAATATATAGCTTCCTAAAATGGCTCAACTAGAAATGGGAAAACCTGAATAGTTTCACCACTATTAGAGACATTAGATTTATAGCCGAAAGATTTCATAAAAAGGAGAACAGTGGATGGGAAAGCCCAAATGGTTTTACTCTAGGTTCTCTCAAACATTTAGGGGTAGGTAACTCTAGTTCTACAGAGGTTGGAAAAAGAAGAAATACTTCTTCTAAGGGTTAGTCATAGTTCAATGGGTTTAGTCATCTTGGTTTAGTCATCTGCTCAATGGGATAGCAATAAGTCCAACCCCATGGGTTTGATCCCTGTGAGGATTCAAGGAGATCACACATGGAAGTCACTTGGGGGCATATGCCTTCAATAAATGGCGACCGTTATTACGGTTATGGATCATGCAACAATAAAACAGAGAGTGATGGTATGGGGAGGCTGTTTCCAAGAGCCTCGCTGATGAGGCAGCCCATGGCGGGGGACGTCTGTCATGGATGTCTCCATCGCCAGGAGTCATTGCTCCAGGGAAGAGGTAATCATTACTCACTCCAGTTTTATGGTAAACCTTTAGCAATTGGCAGGATACAGACAAACCTCACAGGAATCAAAGGCAGTTCTGAACTGTAAAGGGAAATAGTGAGATCAGGTGGGAAGGTACCTTTTGATTATTCCACCTAATTTCTGAGTGGGGGATGGGGGAAGAAGGTTGTTATCTTGGTGGACGAGCCTCCCTGCTCATGAGAGAGCTAGGATTCATACAGCTCTGTCTAGGAGAGGTACCTCTCCTGCCTCTTCCCGTGGTTGGACAGCAGTTGAGGGTGATGTGTGAGCTCGTGCTGAAGGCTTGGTGGTTTAGTTATTCAGGGAATAGAACTGTCAGACACAGTTAGGGCCGCCTTCCTGGAGGGCACATGAGTCCAGAGAATGGATTGCCTGTGGGTGGAAGGAGGAGACGAGTGGGCACGCGTGAGTGTGCGGTGATGCCTGGGGACTCTGCTGGTTGTTTTTCATGGGGGATCTTATTTTATACCCGGTAGCCACCCTGAAAACCCAAGAGGAGGGTAATACTCCCCTTCTGGAGGTAAGAAGACTGGCACGCACAGGTGAAGTGCTTCTCTGCAAACGACACAGCCAGGAGTGGAGGGATTCAAACCCAGGGTGGGGGCTCAGAGGAGAGAGGAGAAGAGGGAGATCAAGGATAGACTCGGGAATGAGCAATGCCAGCTTCTGTTGACCCAGGAGCCTCTTGTCCTGGCTTTCTGTTGGTAGTGCTAAGTCTCTGCCCCATATTCTTTGGGCTTACCCCAGCGGAGCTAGACCCTCGTGCTCTGGACAGGACAGCCTGGCACAGGTGCTGCTGTGTGATGAGAGAACGAGCTGTCAACGAGGCTGCGGATCGCCCTCCGCTGCTACTGTGTCATCTCAGCTGTGAAATGGGGGTAAGACCTCGTTCCTCTTCCATTGTTTCCCCTGACAAATCAAGAGACAACAGAGGCACCCAGAGCAGAGCTGGGAGTGTAACAAATACCCATAAGTGTTGGTCCCTTTTCTTTACCTCCAGAACCTCTAGGTCAGGGCTCCTCAGCTGCATGCCCTGGGCATTTGGAGCTGGACAATTCTTGGTTGTCAGGAACTTGACAGCTCTTCCCTCCTGCACAAAGACCCCCAAGCCACATCTACCCTCTCTGGACCAGGGGTCCAGCTCAGCCGAAAGTCAGCCCACAGAACCCTAGGTGGGGGGACGGCAGCGGACTTCACAAAGCTCTGTGGGAAGCAAGAGATGGGGGTTTGGATAGACCTTGTCAGATGTCAAGAGGCATCCCTGCCTCTGCCCAGTGCCCCTCAATCCTCCATTGTGATAACTAAGATATCTGCAAATGTTGCCAAATGTCTTTTGGGCACAAACTTGGCCCTGACTAAGAGCCACTATTCCAGATTTGTCTTGTGTAGGTGGGCCAGAGCCAAACTAGGCATGGACAGAGAGAATAAGCATGCCTGCCAGGGTGGTGGTTCTCGTCCTGGATGCATACCCTCAATCCCGGGAGCTTCTCTAAAGTACAGGTCCTTGGGCTCCATCCCGAGATCTGATGTCGTTGCCTGTGTTGGTCTTGCTCAAAGCTCACCAGATGGCTGTGATGCAACCATAGTTGAAAGTCACTGGGGACAGATCCCAGGAGACCGGAGCCCACACTCCTGGTGGCCTGAGCTCAGCTGTATCCCACGTGTATTACAAACATGGGGAGCACTTACTACCAAGGCACTCCTGAGGGCTCAGAGAGGCTGTTGAGAGGGAAGCTTCCTCTTCCTCTTCCTCCCCCTTCCCTGCTTCTTTCCAAGTAGGAGCTCCTTGAGCTCATCCACCCTCACTCCTGGAGCTACTGGTTTCATTTCCTGAGGCACAGGATTCATTTCCAAACCTCCAAAATGAGGGTGCATCTCAGAGCAGTTCTTTCCCTGTTCCATGGTTGCACACACTTTTTTTCTGTGACTGGATCCAACTCACTCATCATTGCCTGTGAGGGACTGGACATTGTGCTTGACACGGGGACACGGCGGGAGGAGGATGTCAGATAAGAGGATGTAGACACCGACATGCATAGTAAGCAGATACATGGGTGCATTTAATTTTAGAGGCACGTTCAAGACTGGAAGGGGCAGAAAGTTGGGAGGGATTTGGAAAATGGGAGTGATGCAGGGGAGTTGTCAAGAAAGATGGGCTCTGCAAAGTATGGAAAGAACCTAGATGTCCATCAACAGAAGAATGGATAAAGAAGTGTGGTGTATATATACAGTGGAAAACTATGCAGCCGTCCAAACTGAAATCTTGCTATTTGCAAAGACGTGGATGGAACTAGAGGGTATTATGCCAAACAAAATAAGCCAATCAAAGAAAGACAATTATCATACGATCTCTCTGATATGAGGAGTTTAAGAAGCAGGGTGGGGGGCCGTGGGGCGTAGGGAGGGAAAAAATGAAACAAGATGGGATCAGGAGGGAGACAAATCATAAGAGACTCAATCTCACAAAACAAACTGAGGGTTGGTGGAGGGTGAGGCGGGGAAGGATAGGGTGGTTGGGTTATGGACACTGAGGAAAGTATGTGCTATGGTGAGTGCTGTGAAATGTGTCAGCCTGATGATTCACAAATCTGCACCCCTGGGGCAAATAATATATTATATGTTAACAAAAAATTTTAAAAAAGATGGGCTCTGAAGGATGAATAGGAGTTTACTAGGTGGGTCAATGGAAGCAGGAAGGGGAATAAGCTCTCATCAGGACTTGTCTTGCTGCACATTGCAGATGCCTGAAGGAGCCTTAGAAGAGAAGATGGGCGGAGAGCAGGGTTTACCTGTCCTCTTTCATGGTGTGCCTGTCAACCCTGGTACTTTCCTCTAGTGATTAGAGCACATTCCGCCCACGTGAAGTCTACCTTCCTTGTAGCCAAGGATGATGGAGACAGTGAAAACAGGCTATTTTGGAGTATGAGACCAGGGAGGAAACTCACAGTCCCTGTCTATGCCCAGCAGCAGATGGTGGGGCTCCCTGGCATCTCCCCCATCGTCAACCCAACCTGCCCCCACACTGCGTCTCTCCAGATTCTCCCTCTTCTGCCAGCTACTGTCCACATATAGGGCGACCAACTCATCCAGGCTTGCTGTGGTCCTTCCAGATTTAGCACTGAATGACCTATCATGTCAGTCCCCGCAAACCTAGACATTGGTCATCCCGGCTCACATACCAGTCAGACGATCTTTTAAAATCACGTAATACTTCCCCAGTCCTTTCTCGATGTTCTCTGGGGCTCCCCTCTTGGAGCAAAAGCTGCAGTCCTTACAATGGTCTGCAAGGGCTCCCGGTGTTGCTTTCCTCAGCACGGCTCATGTACCTTCGCACCAGCTACATGGCCTCCTAGCCTTTCTGGAAGCTGCCCATTGCTACAAGACTTTTGCACTGACATCCCCTCTGCCTGGAACACTCTCCCCTCACTATCTCTGTGGCTCACATCCTCTCCCATCCAGGAGTATTCTAGCACTAACTTCTCAGAAGACCTTACCTGACTCCTTGGCTCCCCAGGTGCACCACCTGCTTGGGCCTTACTTCCCTTTCCTGTGTGCACATCAGACCCTGATATACTCACTTCTGGCTTAGTCTCTTTCCGGCTCACTTGCATGTAAACATGAAAGCGGGGCCTGGTTTACTCACTGCTGTGTCCCCATAACCTAGAACATAGCATAGTATGTGCTCAATTAATGAACAATGAATGCCTAAACTCTGGATGACCTGCTCAGTTAGAGTTAGAGTGGCCAAGGAGAGGCAGGAGTAGCTCTTCCCAGACAGCCCTGTCCTGTCCCCTAGCCTCCCAGGTGGGCTCAGGCAGCGCTACTCAGAGATCCTCTGGTGTCCTGGGCTTTACTCAGTAGACACCCTTCACACTACTTTCTAAGTGTCTCACTTGGACTGAACCCGTGAGCCACGGGTTGTGTTCTGTTCACTGCTTTCTTGCCCTGTCTGGGAATAGTAGGTGCTCAATAAACATCTGAACTAATAGTCAGTGCAAACCCCCAAAAGCTTTTCTTTAGTTTTCTGGATTTCAGGGATGATGGCTATACCTCAGATATATAATCGCCACGAAGATTAAACCTCAGAGGAGAGGAATAAAATTAAGGTATGTTTTTCAATGAGTGACTTGCGCTGGTTTAACAAAATGCCCCAGGCGCCCCGAGTCTGAGGACGGCTCGGCGGGGTTGTGTGGCCGCTGCACCACGCGGTGGCGCTCGCGCCCGCGTGTCTCTCGGGGCTGATGGGGCGCCCAGGTCCCTCTGGTCTCTGCTGGCTGCGCTGGGCAAGAAGCACCCGGCGTCCCCGGGAACCTGGTAGAAAAGGTGCGTTCGCCCGGGCTCTGCGCGCTGCCCCTCTGGCCCCAGCCCCAGCAGCTCTGGGAGAGGGTGCACGTGGCCCTTTCCTTGGACCCTCGTTTAAGGAGGGGAAGGGCTTTAGCCTCCGCGGTGCGCCTTAGTGCACCTGGTGCCTGCGCTCTGCCCCCACTTGCGCAGAACTTTCCACCCCGAGGAGGGGTGTGCGATAGGAGTGGGCATCCTGACCGGGCCGACCGCTAGATTCTGACTCTGGAGGCTGTCGCTAGGGGACTTCGCTCGTCCCGGAAACAATAAGTCTGCAAGCGGACTCTTACATGGCTTTGTGTGCTTGGGAAGAACTTGGAGGTTCTTCCTTGGAGATTCCTCCCTGAGCCGGCCTCACAGTATTACCCCATTCCCAAGTTCCGATTGCTAGAACCTTTAGGGCGAGAGGCCTTGCAGTCCCCAGGTCCCTCCTCAGGAGGCAGAGCCCTAACCCTGCTGGTGCATTTGCCTCATTTCCTAACTGGAGCTTGGCTCTCCACCGCTCACCGGGTCCCCTGGACCAGCAGCCCCAGCATGCCCTGGGAGCTGGTTGGAAAAGCAGAACCTAGACCTCTGGATCCAAGCCTGCATTTTAACACCATCCTCAGGAGATTCCAGAGCTTGACATGCGCTGGCAGAAGATATGGGGGGACCTGTGGCCCGAGGGCAGCCAGCAAGGGGGGCGGGGGGCCTGGACAGGGGACTGGTCACTGGTCAGCGGCTGAGTGGGAGCCCTGGGGGATCTCACTCTAAGAGATGGTCCTGCCAGGGTTCAGACGTGTGTCCTATGACCTCAGGGCATCTGGGGTGAGGTAGGCAGATGGGCTCTAAGCTCTGAAGTGTGGGCCATGCACATTGTTCATCATTGTTCCCCACTACCAGCTGATACAGGCAGCTGGTAAATTGTGGAATGAAACAAGAATGCGGACAGGTTGGGGCACCTGGGTGGCTCAGTGGGTTAAGCCTCTGCCTTCAGCTCAGGTCATGATCCCAGGGTCCTGGGATCAAGCCCTGCATCTGGCTCCCTGCTCAGCTGGAGCCTGCTCCTCCATCTCCCACTCCCCCTGCTTGTGTTCCCTCTCTCACTGTCTCTCTCTCTCTCTCTGTGAAATAAATGAAATTAAAAAAAAAAAAAGAAAAGAAAAAAGAACGTAGACAGGCAATCCCCGTGCCTATGGAAGGGCCACAGAGGGGGGCACTGAGGGCTGTGGGCAGGTGTACAGGGTGCTGGGCAGTGGGGTCTGCCTGAGGGCACAGGCAGGTTGCTGCAGGGGCTGTGCTCAGGGCCATCCCCTCTGGGAGGTGACAAGTAAATGAACAAAACAGTGGGAACGCAGAGGGGTTCTGTTCCTGCTGGAGCAGTGGTTCTCAGTGGAGTCCCTTTGCCCACCTGGGGACATGGGCCATGTCTGGAGACACTTGATTGTCATAACTGGAGGAGGGGTGCTCCTGGCATCTGTAGGGTAGAGGCATGAGATGCTGCTGCAAAACACCCTACAAGACTGTCCCATAGCAATGAAGGCCCAAATGTCAGCAGTGCCAAGGTCGAGTGGTATGAGAAAGCACAGGGGCTCTCCCTGCATTGTTGGAAATTTTTAGTCTCGTAGTGGCTCTTCATGATCTCCACTGTCCCCAGTGCTGGGACCTGAGACCTTATTAGGAGTGAGTACAGTGCTGGTCCCAGCTGACTGTAGGGTAGGGCTCCTGGCTAGGCTGAGGCTGCTCTCAAGAGCTGTATTTGTCCAGCGACAGACTTCCACCACTGGTTCTCCCCAGATGGCCTATGTCATCAGTGCCCACTGCCCTGCTGGCCTTGGACTATTGCCTCCGACTGCAGGACCCTCCTGTGATTTAACACAGCTGCAGTGTGACAGCCTAGGGGTGGAAAGGGATAGGACTTCTCTAAGCACTGCTCCAGAGATAGTGGCTTTTCCATGGCAGCAGCTCAGTGCTGGGTGTGCAGCTCTCCCAACCCCAGACCCTGATCTGGCTGCATGCTGGGCATGTGGGACCCCCGCAGCCCCCCAGAGAGCAAGTTGGCGCAGAGAATTTATCTTCAATCCTTTGATTCTTGACCTACAGAAACTGTGAGACAACACATGTTTGTTGGTTCAGCCACTAAGTTTTTGGGTGAGTTGTTGTGTACCAGTAGACAACTATTACAGAAGCTATGTGCCCTTGGGTGAGCTGGTTAACTCTCGAGTCCCTCTGTTTCCTCACCCGTAGAATTAGGGTAACAAGCATGGTTCTCCATCTTGGAGAATCAGTAAGGATTTTATGAGTTAGTACACATAGAGTTCTTAGTGCCTGGCACTCAGTAAGCGCTCAATAAATGGCAATTAATTTTAACTAGCATTAGTGGTAATTGCATGAATTTGAGCAAAGGTAGGAAGATGGGAAAGAGACAGAGCCCTTGCTGGATGAATGGACGGTGGAAATCAGCACTCATCTTCACCAGTTTGCAAGCTCTGACAATCCAAACTTAGCACAGGGGTTAGGATGTCTGCTGGCCAATGAGGGGCTGAAAGAAATGAGCCCATCTTCCCTGTGGGAGGACCTCTTGTGTGCTAGGGACAGTGCCAAGCTCCACACCCTGCTGTCTCAGTCACTCGTAGCTGCTTTTGCCATGATTCAGCATTATCACACTTGCTTGCCTCTATTCTTGCTTGAAAGAACCCTGTATGTTGACCTTAAAAAGCTTTACCAAGCATCCTCATTACTCATTTTTGAAGTAACCAAGGGCATCTGTGAGCGTGGGTGCCCGGGGATGCCCTGAATTAGCACAAGGGCCAGTTCCTGTCAGGGTGATTTTTGTCAAAATCTTTATTTGATTATAACTAGATATTCGTATATAAATAAAGGCCGTACAGTGAATCACGCTTTTTATCTCTGATACAAAAGCAAAGTGTGTATCTTGTTCCCTCTCTCTCAAATGGTTTCCCTGATTGGCCAGAAGTATATATAAATAACAGCCTGTTTTTAGTTGTTGCTTACTCATTTTTACCCCTTTTGGAGTAAAAAGGTTAGGAAGATTCCCACTCAGTGGAGAAATTCCTAAGGAAGCAAGCCATCTCAAGACAGATTGTAGAGTGAGATACGTGGCTAAGAATGATGTGTGTGAAGGTAACAGCATTTTATAATGAGGACTGAGACTCTGGTCTGATTGGCCAGGGCCCAGGTGAGCAACTGACTCTGAATTCCTCCCCCGCCCTCACCCCCTTCGCCTGCCTCCCTCTCTCCTTCCTTCCTTCCTTTTTAAAGATTTCATTATCCATTTGACAGAGAGAGAGAGAGAGAGAGAGAGAGAGAGAGAACCAGCACAAGCAGGGGGAATGGCAGGCAGAGGGAGAGGGAGAAACAGGGAGAAACAGACTCCCCACTGAGCAGGGATGGACATGCGGCTCCATCCTAGGACCCTGAGATCGTGACCTAACCTCAGGCAGAAACTCAATGGAGCTTCCAGGTACCCCCTGCCTGTGAATTTCTAAAAGCACCTGCAAGAAATGCAAATAGCATGCATGGCCGCGCTGGCTTCCCAAAATATTTAGCTGCTGTCAAGGGCACATGAAACGTGCTGTTTCTCCAACTTGTGCTTCCCATGACCCTCAGCGTGGTCACCCACTCCTACGCCATACCAGAAGTTCTGAGGCTGCACCAGGATCTGAGGACATGCACTGCCTGAGCTGACTGGCCAAGCCTGGGTTGCGTGAGGCCACCACTGAAAGCTGAGGTATCCATACTATGGTGATTAGTGTGTGTTGACTTTACTGGGCCACAGGGTGCCCAGTTACTTGGTCACAAACATTATTGTGTCTGTGTGTCTGTGAGGGTGTTTCAGGTTATCCAGAATTGGTAGACTGAGGAAAGCAGAGTGCCTTCCCCAGTGTGGGTGGGCCTCATCTACTCCACTGGAGGCCTGAATAGAACAAAATGTGGAGGAAGGGAGGATTGCTCCTTCTGCCTGACTCTCTTTAAGCTGCGACATTGGGGTTCTGTTCCCTTCTGATTTGGACCTGAATGGGAACTTACACCATTGGTTCTCCTGTGTGTCCAGCTTGCCAACTGCAAATCTATAGCTATATGATCCAATCCCCATAACAAACCTCTTGTATCTATCTCTCTAGCTAGCTACTTACCCACCTACTTCCCTGTCATCTCTCCTTCCACCCATCCATCCATCCATCCTCAATCTCTCTCTATCCCATTGGCTCTGTTCTCTGGAGAACCTAGACAAATACACATACTACATAGAAAGCTGTAGCCATCAGCTCTATGACTCATCATGCAGCTTCTTTGATGCACACCTCTGGGACCTCACTGTTCACTAGAGGGTCCATTCTCCAGAGCAACACCACCCATGGCTACTTGTCGATCTTGTTTCTGCAGAGGTTCTAATCCAGAACACAGGCTGAAGATCATGCTGGTTGTGGAGGGAGCTATGAGCCCTGGAACTGACTGCACAATTTCTAACTAATCTTAAGGAATTGCTCTGTTAGCTATTGAGGAGTAAAAATCTTAGGTCCCCATGGCCCTGGTCAGAAATAACAATGCCAAAGACCAACTTGCCTCTTCTCTAACTCTCCAGGGCTTGAGAGTTCTTATGCTTTACTTTTCCTTGAATTTTTCACTTGGTGCCAACAACTTATAACTCCCAAATTAGGGGAGCAGATCGCCAAGGTGTAGGCAAAGATAATGTGATATAAATGAAGGATGATCTAGAAGTAGCCAGATGGCAATGTGATAAGAAGCCGAGCTTCTCTGACTGGGCCCTTCCCTTCATCTTCTGTGGGTGGTTCCTGTGTTGGTTTCTGCCTGAGAGGAGACTGACAGGTGCCTACTGATGAATTTAGCAGAGGATCCTGCATTGTCCAGGGCTAAATATAAACATGCAATTTGACTAGGAACTTCTGAAGGAAGTGAAAACTTGAGTAGTGTTTTCTCATCTTGCTGTTCATGAAACTTCCTCTCTCTGAATGTGTATGTGCTGGTGAATTCCTCTAGTGAGGTCAGCTGGCAACAACAGCAACAAAGAACTGAGGGGAAGGAGTGACCCAAGGCAAGTTTTCTGGAAGGTCAAGGTTCTGGGCAGCCATCTTGGCCCACTGAGACCACCCACCACAGAACTCCTGTGACATTTGATGTCAAGGAGTGTGGTGCTGGACCTGGCTGAGTGCTGACAGCAAGGACCACCGGCTGCTCTACTTCGTGAAGGGAAAGAGGTCTGGTGTGCTGGCATGTTGACGGACTATCTTGGCCTTCCGCTTCATGGTTGTGTAGGTTCCATTCCACAAATATTGGTGGTCTCTGAGGAGACAGCAGGGGACAGGGTTACTGGAGGGGTGGTATATTAGATTCTTGGGGCTTCCCTAACAAATTACCACTAACTGGGGGGACTTAAAGCCACAGAAATGGATACTCTCCAAGGTCTGAAGGCCAGAAGTCCAGGTGTCAGCAGGGCTGTGCCCGTCTCAGTGCTCTGGTGGAGTAGCCTTCCTGCAGCTTCCAAGGACTTTCCTGGGCTTGTGGCTGCATCCCTCCAGTCTCGCCTCTGCTTTCACGTGCCCTTTCCTCTGTGTGTACCTATGTCTTCTCCTCTTCTATTTCTTTCTTTCTTTTTTTATAAAAGATTTTATTTATTTGAGAGAGAAAGAGAGAGAGCACAAGCAAGGGGCACAGCAGGCAGAGGGAGAGGGAGAAGTAGACTCCCCTCTGAGCAAGGAGCCTGAAGTGGGGCTCAATCCCGGGACCCTGGGATCATGACCTGAGCTGAAGGCAGACACACTGAACCACCCAGGCGCCCCTCCTCTTCTATTTCTTATAAAGACATTTGTCATAGCATTTAGGAGCCACCTGGTAATGCAGAATAATCTCCTCTGGAAATCCTTAACTTGATTACATTGGTGAAGTCCCTTTTTCCAAGAAGGTCATGTTCAAGGGTCCTGGGCTTAGGGCGTGAACATATCCTTTTGGAGGCCATTAATCAACTCGCTACTGAGGGACTGGTGCCCAAGCAGTGACCAGAGTGGTTCTTTGTTGACCCAAGGATGTCAGGAGTGCTCCTGTCCCTGCAGCCTGTGGAGAATGTGCCCCAAGCCCTGCACTTGCCCTAGGCTCTGGAGTGGTGGCGAAAAAAGCAGGGCTCTTCAGGAAGCCACAGGCCCTTGGGAGAGGTGCTCACGCTAAACCAGAGCTCCAGCGTTCAGACCTGCTTTTGTTTTCCCAGGCAGATCCTGCTTGCTCCCACCCACCATGCTCCAGTGAGGGACGCATTCCTGGAAAAGTATGTCCTCTGAATCATGTTGCCATCCTGATTCACATTATAATTTCTTCAGCTGTGCATTCCCAGAGGGAGGAAATCAGCTACAAGATATCACCAAAAATTCACACAGAAGCACAAAGTAAGCCCCAAAAGAAAAATCATGTTTGCAGGAAAAAGAGGGAGCCAGTGTTGCAAATGTGGATTCCCCGGTGACAAGAAGTGGTCGTGGACACCAGTGTGATGCGGCAGCTGAGAAGCCCCCATTCCCAGAGAGATTTTCAAGGCTTTTCCTTTTTCAAAGCAGCATTCAAAGAGAGTGGCTTTGAATGAATCCTTCTTCAGGCTTCCCTGAAGTGACTGTCTGCCTGCCACTCCCCCCCCCCCCCCCCCCCGCCCCCGCCCCGTGGGCAGTCAGTGCTTCCTGGCTGAGGAACCTCAGATGCACTGTCTCACTGAGGGTCAGAATGGTCTGTTTTCCCAGCTCAGCATGTTTGTTGGTTTGCAGGAAGAGGAAAAGAATGCTCAGAGCCAACCCCAGCAAGTGAGGGGGCAGAGTCCTGGTGTGACAGCAGAGGGGGCCATGCAGGTGGGTGGTCTGGCCCTGGAGCCAGGGCTCTTTCCTGGTGGATCACGGGTGGGGGCAACTACTCTTTGGGCAGGTGGAGCAGGGGCTTCCCTGTGCGGGATTGGTGAAGGGGGACCGGGCATGCATTTCTTCCCTGGTGGTCTACAATGCACACTGACCCTGTCTGGGAGGCTGCACCTACACAGAGGAGATGGGCTGTGCATTGTACCTTCCCTGACAGCTAATGACCTGGTTTCAGTCATAGAGAGGAAATCATGAAACGTTCCCTGTAATTGTATTTGTTTGCTGGGGCTGTCATTACAACGTGCTGCAGGCTGAGCCACTTAGACAGCAGAGCTGTATTGTCTAGATGCTCTGCAGGCTGGAAGTCCAAGATCAAGGTGTGGGCAGGGTTGTTTCTTTCTGAGGCTGTGAGGGACAATATGCTCTACGCCCCTCTCCTGGCTTCTGGTGGTTTGCTGGCATCTTTGATGTTCTTCTGCAATCCCCCAGTCTCTACCTTCTTCTGCACATGGCCTTCTCCCTGAGCATGTGCCTGTATCCCCTTTGAGAAGGACAGCAGTCATACTGGAGTAGGGCCCACCCTGCTCCAGTATGACCTCATCTTCGCTAATGACATCTGCAATGACCCTATTTCCAAATAAGGCCACATTCTTAGGTACTTCGGGTTAGGACTTCTCCATTTGAATTCTGGGGGTGGGGGGTACAATTCAACAATAACAGTTGTGAAAAGTGATGTTGGCAGAGGTGACCGACAGGACCTTAGACTGATATTTGGAAGAATTGTCATATTCCAAAGGTCAGGAATATTTATTGGCTTTTTTCCCTTTCCTTTCCTCTCTTCCCTTTTCTCTCCTCCCCTCCCCTCCCCCTCCTCCCTCTTTCTTTCTTTCTTCCTTCCTTCCTTCCTTCCTTCCTTCCTTCCTTCCTTCCTTTCTTTCCTGAAGAAAGATCAGGCAAAATCACAAAGTGGAAGGTTGATGGACACTCAAGTCAATGGAGAAAAGTGTATCATTCCACAGTGGACAGTGTTAGAACCAATCAGCTGGTTACGCAGAGCACAGTGAAAGCTGGCTCCCAGGCTGAGTCCAGCTGGCTCAAAGATGTCAGCCCAAAAGTTAAACTGTTACAAAGGGTACAAGAAAACAGCTATTTAACTTTCATAATATAGGAATGGGGAGGGCCTATTCCTATAACACAAATTATTTCTCTAGTCCTAAAGCACAAATATCTCAATGACATAAAGCTGAGATCTCATGAAGGAAAATATTGATGTTCACTGCATAAAATAAAAATATTTTGCAGAAAAAAGATACCAAACATAAGACTACAATGAACAAAGAATGCCATGGAACAAAAGACAGACTCTGAAAAATATTTTTAAGACATATAAATAACAAAGGTCTGATTTCCTTTGTATAGAACAGGACTTTCCAAATTGATAAGGAAATGCTAAAAATACACTAGAAAAATGGACAAAGGGCCTAAAAAAACACCACCAACAAATATGTTCAAAGATGCTCAACTATACTCTAAGAAATATAAGTAACATCTCCTTTTCACTTACCCTATGGGCAAAGATCAACCAGTTGTCCGTCTCCACTGTGGATGCAAGTGTGTCCCACAGGTGTGCTCCCTTCTGGAGTTGGGGTTATAAATCAACACAACCCTAGGTAGGGCAATTTGGCCTGTCTTTTATTTTTGTAATAAAAAAATTTTTTTTTTTAACAGAATGTCTGGGGCAAGGGGCAGAGGAAGAGAGAGCATCCCAAGTAGGCTTCATGCCCAGCATGGAGCCTGATAGAGAGCTCAGTCTCATGACCTTGAGATCATGACCTGAGCTGAAACCAAGAGTTGGATGCTTAACCAACTGAGCCACCCTGGCTATCATGGCACTGTCTTTTAAAGCAAAATATGCATATCTTCTGTTACCTTGTCCATTTTACTGCTACAGATCTGTCCTATGGACATCAAAGAGGATCCTTGTAGTGTTAGTGTAAGAGAAAGGGTTTGGGAAGCTTTCTAAGTATTCCTCAGTAGAGCCCTACTTTTTTTTTTTTTTTTTTTTTTTTTTTTAGAGATTTTATTATTTATTTGACAGATCACAAGTAGGCAGAGAGAGAGGAGGAAGCAGGCTCCCCACTGAGCAGAGAGCCCGATGTGGGGCTTGATCCCGGGACCCTGGGATCACGACCTGAGCCGAAGGCAGAGGCTCAACCCACTGAGCCACCCAGGTGCCCAGAGCCCTACTTTTGTAAACTGCTGCACATGCATGTCTCAAAGTGTTATTCTGCAGTTTAAAAGAATACATTAATTGGGATTTATAAGGCCAACAGACACATGAAAAAATGTTCATCATCACTAGCCATCAGGGAAATTCAAATCAAAACCACATTGAGATGTCACCTTTTACCAGTTAAAATGGCCAAAATTAACAAGACAGTAAACAACAAGTGTTGGAGAGGATGTGGCGAAAGGAGAACCCTCTTACACTGTTGGTGGGAATGCAAGTTGGTGCAGTCCCTTCAGAAAATAGAGTGGAAGTTCCTCAGAAAATTAAAAATCGAGCTATCCTCTGACCCAGCAATTGCACTACTGGGTATTTACCCCAAAGATACAGATGCAGTGGAAAGAAGGGCCACATGTACCCCAATGTTCATGGCAGCAATGGCCACAATCGCCAAACTGTGGAGGGAGCCAAGATGTCCTTCAATGGATGAATGGATAAAGAAGATGTGGTCCATATATACAATGGAATACTATTCAGCCACCAGAAAGGATGAATACCCAAATTTTGCAAAAAGATGGTTGGAACTGGTGGAGGTTATGCTAAGTGAAGTAAGTCAAGCAGATAACGTCAATTATCATATAGTTTCCCTAATTTGTGGAGCATAGGGAATAGCATGGAGGACATTAAGAGAAGGAAGGGAAAAATGAAGTGGGGCGGAGAGACTATGGACTCCAGGAGACAAACTGGGGGCTTTTGAGGGGAGAGCGTGGAGGAATGTGTTAGCCCCAGGGTGGGTATTAAGGAGGGCACATATTTCATGGAGCACTGGGTGTTACAAGCAAAGAGTGAGTCATGGAACACTACATCAAAAACTAAAGAATAAATGAAACAAGATGGGATTGGGAGGGAGACAAACCATAAGTGACTCTTAATCTCACAAAACAAACCGAGGGTTGCCGGGGGGAGGGGGTTTGGGAGAAGGGGGGGGGATTATGGACATTGGGGAGGGGATGTGCTTTGGTGAGTGCTGTGAAGTGTGTAAACCTGGTGATTCACAGACCTGTACCCCTGGGGATAAAAATATATGTTTATAAAAAATAAAAAATTAAAAAAAAAAAAACTAATGATGTACTGTACGGTGACTAGCATAACATAAAAAAAAAAGCACAATGAACCACGTGCAAAAACTCATGCTCCCATTTGTGTGACAAAATATAAATATATGTTAATGTGTGTGTATGTATGCTTGAATAGGTATCAACTATTTCTGGAAGGCATCCATGTGACTATGAGCAGTGGAGGGTTTGTAGAATAGAGGATGGGAGTGGGATGCATTTCTATTATGCATTCTTTTATGCTCTTTGAATTTCTCACCATTTGCAAGTATCACTTTTAATGCAAGAACATCAAAATTACAATAAAAAATGAGGAATAAGAAATCGATTCTTCTCTGGCATTAAAGAGGTTTTGCTCAGGGCTATTGTTTGATGATCCCCTTTAATACACAGTTGAGGATGGTGAGAAGCAAAATTTAATTGCTTTAGACTGAAGCAAATAAAGAGAGATTCATCACACAGGTCAAATTGGAGATGCAGGCAGAAGATTAAGGTGGCTGCTGTCCGGAAAAAAGAAAAAGCTACTATGCTTTAAAAAATAATGTGCTGTTTGCAACAACATGGATGGAACTAGAAGTTTATGCTGAGTGAAATAAGTCAATCAGAGAAAGACAATTATCACATGATCTCTCTGATAGGAGGAATTTGAGAGGCAGGGTGGGGGCTCGTTGCGGGGAGGGAGGGAGAAATGAAACAAGATGGGACTGGGGAGGGAGACAGACCATAAGAGACTCTTAATCTCAGGAAATAAACTGAGGGCTGCTAGAGTGGAGGGGGTTGGGAGGGATGGGGTGGCTGGATGATGGACATTGGGGAGGGCATGTGCTATGGTGAGTGCTGTGAATTGTGTAAGAATCACAGACCTGTACCCCTGAAGCCAATAATACATTGTATGTTAATTAAAAAAAATAATGAGGTGAATTTGGCATTCCTAAGTTGTGATTGCCGTGCATCCCTTGTGTTGCATTAGACACCATCAGGACACAAATGGAGACACGGGCCTATGCATTCAGTGCTGGCTGGTTGGTGCCCAGGCTGAGAGCAAGGCCCCCTTCCTCTGGTTCCTGCTGATCTCTCACTGTTTACCCTGCCATTCCTCCTCCCCTGGCTTTAGGAGCTAGGAAATGTGGCGGGGGAGAGCTGTCCCTACAGGCAACTGTCCCAGAGGGCAGGGGTATCTGGGGAGACTCCTTTAGGCTGAGGGCATCTTTCACTCACACCACTTAAAACACAGTTCCCAGGCCCTTAGAGGTGCTTTGCTTGCTGGCTTGGGTCCAACAGCAGGACAGTGTTCTCTCCTTCAGGACAGCCTGGGCTCAAGAAGTTGGTTGCTGGGAATAAGGAAGGCTATTGGTTGGGCCCCAGTGGATGTCTCAGCAATGTGAGATCATATGCCACACAATGATTTCCCCAGATGACTGAGGTTTTTCCCTTTAAGTTGCAATATAAATAATGACCACTTCTCAGAAATCTTTGTATATTGTGGCAAACACAGCTTCGAAGCGGACTTCACCTTGTATAACCTACGTTCTTTATGTCTCTGGGCTGTCTTGCTGAAACCTCAAATATCATTCTGTCCTGCAGTGCAGACCTAACCCCAGGAGACTGCAAGGTGGGCAGGAGCGTTGCCCTCTCTCCTTAGTGCTTCCAGACAGCTACACGTTTGGGCTCTTTTTCCTTTGATGTAGGGTTCTGGGCATTTTTTTTTCCCCCCACTCGCTGCCAGACTCAATCCTTACTGCTTTCCATGAAACAGTTTTTAGTAAACCCATGGCCTTCCTTTATTTGCTGTTTCCAGGCTATTGTGGTCTGGGACTCCAGTCAACTGAACTCATTAGGATTTCGTAGAAGATGAAAGAAACATGCTTTGCTTATCTTCACATCAGTCTCAGACACTTGTGCTCTGTGTACGGTGTTCAATGAATGGAACCTGTGGTATCTTCTGTGGTTGCATTTCTGTCCTTGCTTTTGGGTTCTTAGTTGTGTTCTACAGTCTAGATGGATGGTGTTTGCAGAGAAGCAAGTGCTTGATTAAAAAGTCTCTTTATTCTATTTATTTTTTCAAAGATTCTCGAGGATTATAGTTTTTTATTGTTGTTCCCTGAGTCCTACCATCCAAGATGGAAGGTGTCCCTCTCGTCTGACCTGTTTCAGGTGTTTAAAAGGCCTGAACAAGAAGAAGAAGACTCTCCAGTCTTCAGTTTAGTGGATTTTTCTGGAAAGGTTTGGAAGTCAGGTATTTTTTTTTCCCCTAATAAAGGTATAATTTCAGAGCAGAAGTGTTCTAACATACCTGAATGTGATGAGATTCCCAGTTCATCTTATTAAATTCAATCTAAGAATCTCCTGCTAATAAGGGGAATGAGTGCTTTTTCTAATGACACTTCTAAATCTTTAAACCATCTGCCATTTTACAGGTGAGTAGAACCTCTGAGCACTAGAGATATACCAGCATTTTAAAAGCACTCCTATACTGTTGGTGGGGATGCAATCTGGTACAGCCACTCCAGAAAACAATATGGTGGTTTCTCAAAAAGTTGAAAATAGAGCTACCCTATGACCCACCAATTGCACTACTGGGTATTTACTCCAAAGACACAAAGGTAGTGATTTGAAGACGCACGAGCACCTGAATGTTTATAGCAGCAATGTCCACAATAGCTGAACTATGGAAAGAGCCTAGATGTCCATCAACAAATGAATGGATAAAGAAAATGTGGTGTGTATATATATATACAATGGAATACCACGCAGCCATCAAAATCCCCAAATCTCATTATTTGCAATGATATAGATGGAACTAGAGGGTATTATGCTAACTGAAATAAGTCAATCAGAGAAAGACAATTATCATATGATCTCACTGATATGAAGAATTTGAGAAACAAGACAGAGGATCATAGGGAAAGGGAGGGAAAAATGAAACAAGATGAAACCAGAGATGGGGACAAACCATAAAAGATTCTTAACCTCAGGAAACAAACTGAGGGTTGCTGGAGTGGAAGGGAGTGGAAGGGATGGGGTGGCTCCGTGATGAACATGGGGGAGGGTATGTGCTATGGTGAGTGCTGTGAATTGTGTAAGACTGATGATTCACAGACCTGTACCCCGGAAACAAATAATACATTATATGTTAATAAAAAAAACAAAAGCACCCCTTTTTCTCTTCAATTGTCTACTATATTTCAGATTTTATGCTAGATTTTTTTTGAATCATCTCATTTAAAAATCACCCAAACCAAGCCAGGCAGGTATTATCATCTCTAACCAGGTAGAGGAACTGGGGTTGAGTTAGACCAGATGTTTTGGTCAAGGACATGACTCAAGGACATGACCAAGTTAAGTCGTGAGCACATCTTCTGATCATAAGCCCAGGGCTTTCCCTGTGAACCTCACCTTCATTTGTCAGCCTAATGGAACCTAACAATAATATAAGTATGGGAAACATGACTCACTCCTGGTGACCAAGGCACTCCTGATCCCATGTCAGTCAGGCTCCTCTGAACCCTCTTCCCCATGAGGCCTTGACCTTTGGATTTCTGTACTTGTCTTTGCATCATCCAATTTTAGCAAAAGTCCTGCAAGGTCTGGTTAGCCAGAATCTCCCACTCTGATATCTGGTCACCCTCAATATCAGATCAGGTTTCTCTTCCTTATCCTCCATCCCCCAATGAGGTCTGATCACCTGGCTTGACTTCAGGAAGACCCTGTGAGGGCAGTTTAGCCAGAATGCCCCTCACCTCCTCCTGGTATTTTCCCATCCACTGGCTCCCCCTAAGCTAGAATCCCCTTGCTTATCCGTGCTGTATTTGGCCTTAAATCCAGTTCTGGACTGAAGTCTCTTTCCCCTATTGCAATAGCTCCTGATTAAAATCTGCTTTTACCCCTTTGACTACTGCTAGGCTCTGGTTTTTCTCTAACACTGGCTAAGCCTGTTCTGGGACATGGAGTTCTAACAGCAGAGAGGTGGGGAAGAGGGAGGCAGGTGTCAGCTAAGATGCCTGAGAGTGTTCATTAATGAGACCCGTCTTGCAGATATTGGCTGGAAACCAGACTTGGTTGCTTAGTAAGTATTTCTCTTTGTCCTACTGTTTCAGAAAAGGTATTTAATAGACACAGTGATATTATGGATGGCAGTGCTGGCAAAGAAGGCATGACAGAGGTCAAATGGAGAAGTCTTTGAGGATATATTGAATCAGTGCAATTCAACTGCTGTGAAGATACTAAATCTATGTATTATCACAACTGTGTATATTTCAGGTCCAGTTCCTGAAAGTACAGTTTGAAGTGCAGGATGGAGCAAGAAGTCCCTTTTCCAGAACGTTCAGAGTCTACAGCTTTTATTTTAAAAATTATTTATTTATTTATTTATTATTTATTTATTATAATTAAATAATACTATTTTTTGGCCCACAGCTTTTTCAGTGGACAGGGTCCTAATAACAAGGAGAATTTTGCTCTCCTGCCTGCCACCGTTCTCAGTGAGGTGAAATCTGGATGGATTTTCTGCTCTGAGATCACCTCAGAATCACAAATATTAAAAGGTCTGACAGGTTTTAGAGGAGAAGGGTGACAAGGAACATTGGCAGGTCGGTATCTTTTCCTTTTCTGCTCACCTTTCCCTTCAAAGGGGCTCTACCTTGTTCTCAGGTCTTCTTATCCTGTTCCTCCCAAGAAAGGGGATTTCCAGTTCAGGTTAAGTTTTTGAGGAAGTTATTTATCCATCTACAGACCCTAGTTCTTAGTACACTGAATACACTGAATACACTGTACACTTAGTACACAGGGAAATCAATATATCCCTGCCCTCTCTTTCAAGAATTAACAGTGGGCGTGCCTGAGTGGCTCATCTGTTAAGCGTCCTACTCTTGGTTTCAACTCAGGTAGTGATCACAGGGGCATGGGATCGAGACCCATGTGAGGCTCCATGATTGTTGGGGAAGATTCTCTCCCCCCACCATGTCCCTCTGCCACTCATGCTTTCTCTCTCTCTTTCAAATGAATAAATATTAAGAAAAAAGGAATTGACAATGTATTAGTAAGAAGAAGCAGACAGTTACTACTAAATGTCAGCACAGATGACATCTGAAAGGCAAGGCTTAGTCTCTTACTTCTCACATGCCAGGCATCAGGAGTTGGGTGGGAGGCACTGAGTGGCCTAAGACCCCCTTCCTCACACCATTTAATTAACTTCAGGGAAGCAGTAGCTCCTCCCAATCAACAAAGCTGTCTGGGGTCTCAGCCTGAGTCAGAAGTTGGATTTCACTGCATCAACAACTAATGATTGGTTTTATGGTGACTAACATAACACACACACACACACACACACACACACACACACACACATACACACAAAGTTGGATTTCAGAAGGTCAAGCCATCAGTAATTTTCCTCAAATAAATGGTTATTTAGTTAACGTTAAAATGAAAGAGCTGGATTGGATAAATTTTGCTCTTAATATAGGTATTCATCATCAATGACCCATGCTACTGTATCCTTAGAAAACTTAATTTTGGGTAAATAATTTGGAAGAATGGAAGACATCCACTGCAACCAACTAGAGACAATCCTTATAAGTATTTTCCTTCTCAATATAGTATTAAGTAATTAAAATTGAGTTTAGTCACATATGATATAATCACTTTAAGTTGTCAGTATATATGAAAAACCACCAAGTGTAATTTTTAGATCATTGCTATGAATTGTTCTATGTCCAGATATTTATCATTTCCATTTATTATTATTATTTGTGACATTCAAGGCTCTCTCCACTATTCAGCATGCCCCCCCCCAACCATCTCCCCCTTGAATCTTGTTTAATTTGTAGAAGTTTAAAGACTATCTACCACAAGACTTTTCATAAAGTGTCTTTTTTGCATTGAAATCAGTGGATGCTCAGTGGGGTGAGTTTTTGGCTTCAGCAAC
The DNA here is from genome assembly GCF_022355385.1 of Mustela nigripes. Taxonomy (NCBI): domain Eukaryota; kingdom Metazoa; phylum Chordata; class Mammalia; order Carnivora; family Mustelidae; genus Mustela; species Mustela nigripes. The sequence continues at coordinate 212,021,573 of NC_081558.1, forward strand.
TATCCACTATCCATAGGGGAGCTATACATCTTTGCATTTGTAACTGGTGTTGGTAGGAGAAAAGGCCTTGGCTGTGGGAATCTTAGAGAATCTCAAGATTTTTGAGTTTGCCCAAGGTGTGTGAATATCTTTGTGAGTTCTGGGGACCGTACCATAGTTACCACGAATGGCAACTGGCCCAGTTAACAACCTATGGTGCCATCAGGGCACCAACATGAATTTTTAAAAATCCACAGAGCCTTTCCTTTCCCAAACAGAAAATGAATCATACATATATAGATCAAAGTAACATATTTCCTGGGTGAAGCTCCGGGTTATTTTCAATCTCACACCAATCTTAAGCCATACCTTTGAGGAGGCAGGATGGAGACAGCACTGTGTGGTGGCTGTCTGCATAGCTTCCTAGTTTAGTAGGTGACCACAAGATCAGCTGGCCAGGTTATGGGGATGGAGTTGTCTGAAATCACATTATCTTATATTAAGTTTCTGACTCTTTGCCATCAGTATGGGTGAAGAGTTGGGCCTCCAAATTGCGTTCTGACTGCTTGCTTTGGACAACCCATGTGGCACCTGGCAGCTCTTGTTGGTAGCCAGAAGGAGCTGACACCCACTGGATGGAGTTCTGTGGACTCTGAGAAACAAACTGAAGGTTTTGGAGGGGAGGGGAGTGGGGGGCTGGGAGAGCATGGTGGTGGGTATTAAGGAGGGCATGTATTGCATGGAGCACTGGGTGTGATGCATAAACAATGAATCTTGGAACACTGAAAAAAATAAAATAAAGTTTAAAAAAAAAAGCTTGTTGGTTTAAAGTAGACAGAAGAACAAGTATAATTCCTTTAGCTATACCAGCCCCAGTTCCTACACTTACTGGTTGTAATAATAACCTCCCTACCCATGTGTCTCATTTTAGTAGAAAAGTCTGGAAGTTGATGGGAACGTGGAGGTCAATATAAGTCATGTCTCGACTGGATATACTACCTTCTCCTGATTGTGGAAGGACTTTGGGACCTAATGGTCAAGCCCTTCATTCTCTCTAAAATGCAGAGTTTCGCCCAGCTTTGGACTGATCCAGAAAGATGGGAGAACATTTATAATTCACTTTCAAAGAAATACAGAATATTGACAAGTGGACATTCTCTAAGACACGGATCTCCCACTGAGACCCATAGTCACCCAGTGACCTGCTGAGGAACCAACCAGTTAGCCCAAATTCCAAAGTAATTTTCCTCAAATAAATGGTTATTTAGTTAACGTTAAAATGAAAGAGCTGGATTGGATAAATTTTGCTCTTAATATAGGTACCAAAAAGGGATGGCTTGTTATATAAGCCTTTATTTGTGTTGTAAATAAGCACAGTGAAACTAATTCTGTAAGCAACCTTGTAAAGAAGGTCTTGGTAATGACTAGCTACACTTTATTTGTGTTCATTCTGTTTTTCAGCTTTTATTAAAAGGCTTAATGGGTAGAGAGAAACATTCCTGTGATAATTTCTATTTTGACAGCAGGAAATTAACAACATTAATCCAATTTGGAAATCAATCAGATCAATTATTTAAATGTCATACTTTTCTCTTCTGAAATAGATGGTACTGAATGCTCTGTTGCTTCTTGAAAAGGGAACTGGTGTTGTAGGAAGTACTCAAGAAATGATGACTTCGGTGATACATAAGCAGGGGTATACGGATATGCTATTGTCTCTTGATTAATGTCACCTCTTGGAGGCTGGTGGCTGAACTTCCTCTTTCACAAGAGGGTGCCCCCAGGGTCGGTCTGAGCTGAAGAAGGAAGTAACATGTAGGTCTGGGCTATGATGATTGCGTCCACAAGAGAGAGTCCCCGGTCAGGGTTTGGAAACGACAGCTTTAGTCCAAAAGGCCAAATCTGGTGGGCAAGAGACAGATAGGAGGAGATGCTAGGCAAAGTAGGCTGCGTGTTTCTGGGCCAGGATAGGAGATAGGAAGGGCAACCGTATGGGTGGGGGAGCTTCATAGGAGGCCCTTGGGCCTTTCTAGAGGGCAGGTGCTCTGAGAATGTGGGGCCCCTCAGACAACCGTAGGCAGGAAATACTGGAGGAGGGAGGGTGACACAGCAGAGTTGATAATGCAAAGTGAATTGATATGTGATTTTGGACTAAACTCAGGAACACCATGGGTTGAACTGGAAAAACAGCTTCCCAGGCCTGCAGATAAACAATGCTAGGTGCTGTACGAGGCACAACCTTCCTTCTCAAAGGGAGTTGAAGGTAAATGTAGAGAAGTTTCTAGAGAAAAGTCCAAGCTGGGGGAACATGTGTGGTGTGTAGCCGTGTGTCCTTAGGATTTTCCTGAAGACACTTTCTGTGAAGAAGACCGTTGTATACATGGATGCCCTGCTCTGTGTCTCTGCCAGCAATTCTCACTAGGACAGTGATGCAGCATCTTTGCCCAGGCCTCAACCTTCCCATCCTGGAGGGCTCTTCTAGCAACTACAAGTTCAGATGTTTCAGTAAAGAGAGAAGGGTACGGGCAGCATCGAGGGAGGGACAATGAGACACTTTAGGATTTTTCCATACCACTTGACTATGGAATAATGAGCCTAGTTCCAGTGCATTTTGCTTAATGTAATTTTAAGATACAGCACAATTAATCAAGTCATAGATGTGGCCTTTGTTCCATTTGAACCTGCAGAATGGCAGGTTCTGCATTTTACATGTCAGTCAAGTGTGGGGAATTTCTGTGAAGCTGTCAGCTCCTGGTGAAGATGAAAACACTGTGTTTATTTATTACTATGACTTGGTCCACAAAGGTTATAAGCAGCTTGCAGAGTGTTATGGGCTTAATTGTGTCCCACTTCCAAATTCATATGAGGAAGCCCTAAGTCCCAGTGTGACTGTACCTGCAGATGGCGTCTATTTGGAGTTATAAAGGTTAAATGAGGTCATAAAGGTGGGGCCTTATTCCAATAGGACTGGTGTCCTTCTACAAAGAGGGAGAGAGCTTCCTCTTGGAGCACAAAAAGGAAGGGCCAGGTCAAGACATTGGAAGAAGGTGGCCATCTGCAAGTCAGGAAAAGACCTCCCACTAGAAACTGAATCTGCCACCACCTCAGTCAGGGGCTTCCTCCCTCCAGAACTGTGAGATGTCTGCTGTTTATGCCATGCAGCTTGTGGTGTGCTTTATGGCCTAGACAACTAACACACAGAGCATGTAGAGAGCAACTTCCATGATGGGAGTGATTGTCATCGAGAGAAACCCGTCAAGGTTGGGGCTGTGGGAACCAGTAGGGTTGATGCTTTGTGAAACACACACATAATGATGTGAAGCCTTGCTATATGCACCACATATTTGGTTCTAGGCATTATTGCAACTGCAGAGGAGACCTGGCTCATTATAGGGTTTATAGCATTCATCACATCCAAGGAAAGAAATTTCTAAGCAAAAGTACAGCTCTTCATAGTGCTATGACATGAGGAAATTTCCCCCAAGAGTTTGCAACAAGGTGGTGGGGCTCTGAACTGTAGTCAACACCACCTTCTAGTAGACAATCTTACATCATGCAGCAGGCTTCAAAGCACAGGGTCACTCTCTGTTTCTCTGGTAGGTGAGAAAGCTCAGTTTTGAGACTTTCTGGAAGAATTTAAGGACTGTGTGGTCACATGCAGGCCTCTCCATGTGTTTCAGTCCAAATCAGCTTTCTGATAAATATTGGAGGTGATGAGCTTGGGCTTTTTTCCTGACAAGTTCCTAGGGTGGAGTGTTTTTGAACTACTGGTTTAGGTCAGATAGAAACACTTAGCAGAGAGTGGAGCTGGGGTAGAACTGATCTTCTCTTTTGTAACTGAAGGAGTCTAATAAGAATATCAGCTCTGTTCTAGAAGCCCAGGCTTTACTAAAGGGAATGAAGACTCTTTGGAGAATGTCTCATTTCATAGCAGGGACTGGCCAACTATGAGGGGAGCCTAAAATATCTTTTTGTGCATAAAGGAAGGAAGAGTACAAAAAAATGATGAAGAAATGTCCAAAGGATGAGAAGCCTGGCTGAAGAGGATTCCACTGGCCAAATCTAGGATTATTAGATCATCTTGAATAAATAATGATAGGAGATTGTAATCCATTGAGTAAAATAAGACTCAGTGAGTCCAAACTGGTATAGATTGGTAGATAGATAAATAGATAATGGAGGGAGAAAAGCTCTTACTTATAGCTGAAAGCCAACACATAAATGAAGAAAGACTCATGGAGTTAAAAAAAATCACCTTTTGGTGACCATGTTAGTAATGTCTAGTTGATTTAGGTAAGCATCATCAATGAGTGCTAAAATGAAAGCTTGAGGAGGAACAAGATATTCACATGGTCTCAAAATACCTATCCACAAGAGATTGTGTACAATGGTTGCCTGATAGAGTGCAGTTTGTGTGTGTGTGTGTGGGGGGGGCGTAATTTATAGCAAGGTTGTGTGTCTTTGTTGATGGCTAATTACTGTATTTTCCACTCAGCCTTCCAAAAAAATGGGGTGAAGGCAGAGTGGCCTTTGGACCAAAAACATCTCTTGGAGGGTGGAATGGACTTTAAAATCTTCATCCTCCAAATGGACTGATGTTAAGAATATACGTTGTTATGAGAAAAGTCGGAAAACGTGAAGTAGTGGGAGTACTTTTCACCCAAGAGCAAAATAGAGCAAGCAAAAAAGTAAATGAGAAGTTAGTGCAAACCCTCGTTAAACAAAACTGCTCATGTCTTTTTATTTTTTTTTCTTTTAAACACGATGCTAATAATGGTACTGTTTACTACTGACAAATCTCTGCTTTTGAACAGAAGTTAATTTTAGCTTTAGCTCTCTCTCTATGGTCAGGAAACCTCTGCTCCCTATTGTGTTCTCATTCTGGGGCATGCAGATGTGAATTATTTCATCTTTCCATGGATTATGGCTGCTTCTCCTTTTCCAGGGAGGTGTCATGCTTGCTGCTCTCCTTGACAGTGAGAATGTGGAATCTGTCTGAAGTGCAGTTCTGACCAGAATTACTAGAGAAAATCTCATGTACACGGTCCCACTTCCCCATTTTAAACATTTCTTTACATACTTTATTCCATTTTGTATCATATTGTGATTTGGTTTGTGTCTGTCTCAATGTCTAGAGCAAGGGAGAGCTAAGAGTCATTTTGACCTTTTTAAATGGTTGGGAAAGAACCCAAAGAAGAATATTTTATGTGCCCATAAATAAAGTTTTATTGAGACATAGCCTTACTCCTTTTTCTCCTTACTGCCTATGGCTGCTTTCATGCAATGGTAACAGAGTTGAGTCATTGTGCCAGAGATGTCACAAAGTCTAAAATATTCACTACCTGGCCATTTACAGAAAACATTTTGCCAAATCCCTGTTCTAAAATGTGAGTTCCCTAGGGACAGGACTGTGTTTCCTTTTGCACAATCCTGGGCACATGGAAGTTTCTGGAAATTTCTTGCCTGCAGACTGAATACAACTCAGCCTAAGACACCCTGCCCACTGAATTTTTACTTTCAGAAAGGTCTCTTTGGAGGTGTCAGGAGTGTGGTGGTATGTCCTGATTCAGTATCGCCCCTCATCCTTCATAACTGTAGCTAGCAAAGATTTTCTAGTGAGACCCTCCTTGATGGAAACTTCAGAGGCAGTCCAGAGGCCAACTGCCCCCAAAACAAAACAAAACAAACAAACAAACAAACAAACAAAAACCAAAAAAACAAAAAAAACCCGACAACAAGAAAACCCCCTCAAGCCCCCACAAAAAACAAAACCATCATGTGTTCAGGAATTTCAGCTGCATAGGCAGGTGGTGGAGAAAGTCATAGGGCCCTTGGACAGGTGCATGACTGGGACATACAAAAGATTGGTCTTTATTCTTCAGTGACTCAGAAGCTGCTGAGAATGTTCCAACTGAGGAGTGAGGAGTGGTATTTGTAGGTTATAAAGTGTTTTCTTCACAATTGTAAGGAGGGGAATTGCAGAAACAAGAGTCTACAGTTAGGGAAGACAATATGGAAGCAGGAAATAGTCCAGGGGGAGGGAGTGGTGCTGTGAATCAATGCAATGGCCAAGATGATGACGAGGAGAGAACATTTGGATACTCCAGATAGGTATGAGATGGAATGGGCAAGCTTAGCCAGTGCTGCCACATATGGTTGTGCAGGTGGTACACTGCGTAACTCATTTACATCTGAGTACAAGTTTGTTTGTTTGAGAAATTTCCCAGCAGATGGCAGTAGAGTGTCTTGAGGAGTGATGCCTTCTCCTCTTTTGCACAAAGGAGACTGATGGTCTAGCAGCAGTCCAGGGGTCAGGGAAATCGTTGGGAGTGAGAAAACTGTAGTGCCCAAGGGAAGAGGCAGTGTAAAATGACAGCAAGTTTTCTGGCCTGGGAAACTGAGAAACTTTATTCATCAAAGTGTAGACTACAGAAAATATGAATTTAGGACAAATTATATTTAAGAGACCTGAGAGTCACCCAGATGGAGGTATCCAGGACATAGTTAGCTTCTGGGCCTGTAGCTCAGGAGACAGGTGTGGGGCTGTACTATGGGAACCACTGCCCACTGATAGGAGGTGAGGCCAAGAGTCAGGGATGGGTTGCTTTGGGAGGATGTACGAAAGAAAGTGATTGGAGCTTAAGACAGAGCCCTGGGGAGTCACTGAAATTTTCTCTCCCACACTCTGCAAAGATTTATTTATTTGAGGAAAACAGACAGAAGGGGAAGAGGGACAGGGAGAGAGAATCCCAAGTGGGCTCCACATCCAGCACAGAGCCTGATGCAGAGCTGGATCTCATGACCCTGAGATCATGACCTGAGGTAAAACCAAGAGTCAGACACTTAGCTGTTGGGTCAACCAGGCACCCTGAGCCACTGAAATTGTCAGTAACACATAAAGGAAGGGAGACTTGAAGAAGACTGAGAAGGGGTGGTTGGAACTAGTTCCCCGAGTGATTCTCAATGTCAGGAGGCAGAGGCTTTAGGCTAACCATGGCCAGGTGGATTTTTTTTTTTTCAATTTTAAATAATTCCAGACTTCCTCTAGTGCTTGAGGGACTAATCTATTTGTGACCACATAGGATATCTTATTCATTCCTCCACTCATTTATTCTGGCAGCTACATATTTACCCAGTGTCTACTGCAATCCAGGAATTATTCCAGGTGCTGGGACTACAGCAAAGAACAAGATGAGGAGCTGCTCTCATGGAGCTTACATTCTGATTGATAATAAACGCATAACCAGATGTCAGCTGGTGAGGCGTTCCACACGGCACAATGTATGCACAGTGACTGAAGCCGGTTTCTATCAGGTGGTTGGAGAAGATCTCTGTGGGGAAGATTCCCTGTGCTTAGAAAATAGAGAACCCATGTGGTTGCAGCATGATGAGTCAGTTGGGAAAGTGGCTGGAGGTAAAAGCAGAGAATCAGGCTAGAGACAGTCCAGAAGGACCTTGTAGGCCATGGCAATGAATCTGGATCTTTCCAAGTGCCATGGGAATGACTTGCTCTGGTTAACACTTATTAAAAGCACTCTAGATGCAAAATGGACTTCCGTTGGATGGTCAAAATAAAGCAGGGAGACTCCGTTGAATGTCATTCCCTTCACATAAGACAACTTAATCTGGGGTGGTAGCCATAGACATAGATTAATTTTAGAAATCATATCTGTAGGACTTCTGGATGGAAAGAGAATTAGATGAATCAAGGACGCTGCTGCAGTGTTTGGTGTAAGTCAGTGAATGGCTGATAATGACATTTATGAACATAAGTGTCAGAAGACAAAGAGGGAAAGTAATTGTAGCACATTCTAGAATCTCTAGTTTCTGCTTTGGCCACATTAGTTATACAAGCTTGTTAGGCATCTAAATAGGGATGCCAAGTATGCAGCTGGATTTCTGAGTGCAGAACTCAGGGGAGAGGTTAGGGCCAGAGATAGAAATTTGATGTCACATGCAAAAAAGATGGTAATTGACGTCAAGGGCCTGGCTGAAATGGCTCAGAGGGAAAGTGGACAATAGGACTCCAGACAGAGTGGGCTCTGAGGCAAGAAGAAATAAGTTACAAAGGAGGTTGGAAAGTAGCTTTCACTAAAGAATGAGGGAAAACAGAAGAAGTGATAAACACCAGGGGAGAAAGGTTGGGGAAAGAGGCAGTGGTAATTATGTAAGAGGCGAAGTAGAGCAGGAATAGAGGGGGTGGCCTCTATGCAACTAACAGGATGGACACTGCCAGAGAGTTTCAGTGGTGTGCTAAGAATACAAGCCAATTTGGGATAAGAAGTTAAAATATGACAGTGGGGATGTCAGATAATTCCTTCTAGAAGTAATGTGGGAAGGAGAGTCAAGGAATGGGACAGCACTGGAGAGGAGCATGGTGCCAAAAAGATGTTCAGTTTTGTTTTTGTTTGTTTTTGAAGATAGCAGAGATCAGGGAATATTTTTATGTTGATGGAAATAGACTATTAAGAAAAAATTGTTGATAGAAGAAAGAGAAAGATGGTGCAGTCTGAAAATCTTTGAGTAGACTGAAGTGGGGGGAATCAGAGTTGGCCCTGGGTTGAGCAGGCCTCTCCAAGAATAGGAGGGAAGACAGATAGGGGTTAACGGCCCAGGCAGGGTGGAAGATATGGCTGTGTAAGGGGGGATCAGTGGTTCATCCTGATTGTTTCCATTTTCTCAACTAAGTTTGAAGCCAGGTTGTTATCTAGGAGAAGTGGCATTAGATCAAAGAGAGGAGAAAGTAGATTTTTATAGATGGGAACATGAACAGACTAACCATTTAAATTTAAATGCATACTCCTTGGATCCATCTGTGAATTTTGTTTCATCCTAAGAAGAGACTCTAGGGCAGGACATGTGAGATGCTGTGAAGGAAACTGCACATTTTTATCTAATACCCTTCCTGTCTCCTGTCCACTGAGCCATTGCCTTCTGATAATGTATGCTCATTACTCATGAGATACCCTCTTCTACTAGGTTCAACATGGATTAGACTGAACTCAAGGAAAGAAATGCCACTGTGTCATTCTATCCTTCATTCTGGCAATAGAGGACACCTTGCTTTGCTGACATGGGAGCTCATGGTGCCCTCAGCAAGCCTCTTCAAAGTCAGGAAGGGCATTTCAAATTATAGGGGAGCTTTTGCTAATTCATCCACCAAATGCAGGGTGCGACTCTGTGCCAGATCCCCACAGCAGTGAAGGCTGCAAAGTTGTACTGGAAATGTCCCTGCCCTTCCTTGTTCTTGGCCTGGTTTGTCCATGGCCAATCAAGTTGCCTGCCTCCAAACACAGTCTTTTGCTGTTGGCTTAATGAATGTGATCTCTTTCTTCCTCTAGCTATGGGGGCTGACACAGGGTCATCAGGCAAGACTGAACATGCTGAGGTCCCTCTGGGTGGACACAAAGGAATCATGGTGGAAAGTCTCAGGGAGGTGTTTGGAAATCTTTCTTGCCCCTTATTAGACCTTGTGGATTCTTAAAACCTTCTGCAAGAATTATGGACCAGCATCATTTTTGTTCCCCTAAAGTTTAACAACCTTTTCAACTTTGGAGAAACAGACAATATAGAAAACCAAGTATCTGAAACAAAGAAAGTACTAATATTCACTGCTACTTTAGCTCTCCAGGTTGTACTAAACATACTTAATTTGGGGCCATTGTGAACACAGGGCATTGATTCTCTTTAGACTCAGCCTTTAACTTTGTCTCCTCGGTGCTTGCTTTGTGAGTTCTCCCCTAATATCATCACCCATCAGCCTCTCCTCAACTATTGGCTTTCACAGATTCCTATTAATATTCACCCTATATAAAGTATGCTTGAGAAAGTGTAAACGGAAATGTATTTACTTAGCAAAAGTTTAATTAAAACCTTCTAAGGATGATCTCAATGACTAGAGAAAAATTATCATCATCATCAAACCCCCAAAAGAGTCTTGTTGGACATTGCACAGTGAAATAGAAGCCACAACAAAGTTTAATTAGGCTAGTCAAAGTCCAAACATTTTTATTGTTGTACTTCCTGGCAGGGAATTCAGAGTCAAAATTGATTCTTCTCTTTCAATATTAAACTTTATTTTTTTATTCCCTAAGAGTTTGTGAGCTGGCTGCTTGATGGCACTTTGGGTTATACTTGGCATGGAATCAGGTTGTTTTGGTTGGGGTTGGCCCAGAGCATCAACTGGCATAGTCACCTGATAACAATGAATTGGGCGGAATCTGGAGTATGAGGCAGTGGGTGTCTTTTCAGGAGATACAGTGCCAAACGTTATGCAAAAGCAGATTTCCCCTGCTTTTTATGGTCAGGTGAGGTAAGCCTGATGGGCAAGACCACTAATCAGAAGAGAATATATCATTGAGCCATAATTCCCAGTGCACTGATGAACCTGAATCAATAACCATCCCTTTAAATGTGACTGTGTGTACCATGCCGCCTCCAGAGAGACATGGGGCAGACAGACTGGGGAGGTGGGCAGCTCTGAGATTGAATCCTGGCTTTATCCCTTCACTGGCTGGGTGACCTTGGAAAAGTTACTCTATAACTCACCACTCAAGAGTCAGCTCCTCATTTGCTAAATGAGGATGATACCTACCTTCCCAAATTGTTTTGAGGATTGAAAATAATCTTTGTGCAAACCATGTACTAAAGTAATTGGTATCTGATAGACACTATAAGAATGATGGATGGGAATAGCATGATTCACAGAATTACAGATTCACTCTTTAAATTTACTGAGCACTTAACTATGCAGTAGGTCCCATGGTAAGTGACTTACATATATTATCTCATAGAATTTTCTTGTAGATATAAGCATCATTCTCACTTTACAGAATGGAAAAGAAAGTTTGGTGAGATTAAGGAATATGATATACCAATTTCACTGATAGTTAGGAGAGGAGACAGCCTGTCTGATCTGAAAGGCGTAGCCTGTGAAGGGAGAACTTTAAGTCACTTTAAGTGGGGAGGACGTTCTGCAAAGTAACTAACTACAGATTCAATTCATGGTTAATCTAGAGCTATTAGCAATGTACAACAGCCAAATTGTCAAAATATTAGTGTGATATTTTGTGTCAGAGAAGATAGGCTAGATTTCATCATGAAATAACCCAAATTTCAGTGGCTTAGCCCAGTATTAACCAATAACATGAGGTTATTTCTCAGTCATGCTACATGATCCAAGTGACTTGTTAGGGGTCTGCTTTTCAACGCCAGTCAACAGTCCAGGATGACAGAAGCTCCACTGTGACATGCACTTTGAGTACCATAAAAGTGGAAGGGAACATTATACATTGGCTTGTGAATTTTCCACCAGAGTGATATGCGGGGCTTATGTGTATATGTCTGGAAGAATGCACATCACATGTTCAACAGGGAAATGTGGATCCAAATGTGTCTAGAAGGATGAAAGCTGGATATATTTGGTGTACAACACTAATGACTCTGTCCATTTTAAGCCTTAACTCACAGAAAGATTTTAACTCAGTCTCCTGGTTTTCAAAACCACTTGGTTATCTGTGGTAGATTGTACTATTCTATTCTCAATTGTTTATTCCACATCCTATGAGGCAATTGCATATGGCAATCACTGCCATATGGCTTGCTATGACTAATAAATGATGAGCTACAGTGGTGAGGCGTCCTGCCATTTTCTCTTTTTTCTCCCTGCCATGAGAATGGCAAGTCCTACACAGGATTGCTTGCTCCTTCAATCTGCATCCTGGAGTAAACACGATGTGAACAGAGCTGTAGCTTACATGTAATGTGAATGAAAAATAACCCTTTGTGTTTTAAGCCCTTATGGTTGTTTGTTACTGAAGCATAACTTCTAGAAATCTGACTGCTACAGTATCTTTATCTTTCTTCTTAGTCAATAAAGAACAATGGAGTTGGCTATACAGAAAGTACTATTTATGTTTGACTCTTGAACAACACAGGTTTGAACTATGTGGGTCCACTTACGTGTGAATTTTTTACAGTATAGTACTGTAAATGTATTTCCCCTTTCTTATGCTTTCCTTAACATTTTCTTTTTTCTAGCTTACTTTATAAGAATATAGTATATATTACATGTAACATGCAAAAATATGCGTTAAACAACTATGTTATTGGTAGGCTTCTGTTTAATAACAGGCTATCAGTAGTTAAGTTTTGGGGAGTCAAAATTATACATGGATTTTTAAAGAAGATTTTATTTATTTATTTGACAGAGAGAGACACAGTGAGAGAGGGAACACAAGCAGGGGGAGTTGCAGAGGGAGAAGTAGGCTTCCTGCTGGCTGGGCAGGGAGCCCAATGTGGGGTTCAATCCCAGGACCCTGAGATCATGATCCGAGCTGGAGGCAGACGCTTAACGATTGAGCCACCCAGGTGCCTATACATGGGTTTTTAACTGCATGGGGGGGGGGTCAGTGCCCCTAACCCCTATATCTTTGAGGGTGAAATGACTATTCATTTTGTTAAAGTATATCCGTAGTTTAAAGCAGAAATATCTCTATGGAATTATTATGTAAGTCAATATTATTTAGTTGAGTTCAGTTAAAAGCACAAAACTACATTCTCCAAATTGGGACATCACCCAATACCTTAGAGTTCTTATGAGAAACCTAGGAGGAGAACTGGGAACATGGAAATACCATTTTCAAAGGCAGACTATTGGCCTTGTCCTCACTGAGCCGTTGCCTTAGAAGACCTGAGAATAATCTATATTCATGCCCACTTTGGGCAGAAATTATAATGATGAAATGTTACTATCTATAGGAATGCAAAGTCTTTTCTGAGTCCAGTGATCCTCATTAATTCACATCCCATTGATTTGTAATTCATGGTAAGTAACTGGGGCAGAGGCCAGGCTGGCATTTACTCTCAGTTGTGAGTATGCATTTCTTGAACTGGCTATCACAAGTTAACATTTGCCGTTTTGACTATTCAGAGGGCCTTCAAAGGGTCATTTGTTACTCTGTCGAGACTTCAGCTGCAAGGTCCCTGAAAACAATGGAGCCACTTTCTGTGATTGGCCCTTTGGACTGCCAGACTTCCCATCCTCTCCAAGTTTTGTTCTCTGTGGCCTTTCACCTGTGCATTCTATGGGGGAAGAAATGGTATGTTCTCACAAAATCAAGAAGTCAAAAGGCTACCTGTGAGTTACCTAACTCCCATTATTGCTACCTGTGAGGTACCTAACTACCATTATTGCTCCAATTTTAGTGTGGAGATCTCGAGGCATTGAGAGATTAAGATAGCCAGTGAATGGAGCAACTGTGGTTTGAACCCAGGATGGTCTGGCATTATAAACGACACCAAAAAACACTCAAGCTTAGCTGTAGCTGAGAGAGATTATTTTTAAAAAAGAGGCATACTATGGACTCTGAAAAACAATCTGAGGGGTTTGAAGTGGCAGGGGGTGGGAGGTTGGGGTACCAGGTGGTGGGTATTATAGAGGGCACAGATTGCATGGAGTACTGGGTGTGGTGAAAAAAATAATGAATAGTTATGCTGAAAATTAAAAAAAGAGAGGCATACTAAATAATTAATATAACAAACAGAATTTTCAAGTGGTTGGTGTAAGAGAAGAGAAGGGACATATTTAACTGGAGAAGAAGCACTCTGGCTGTTTAGCTCAGTAGGTAGTGTGTGTATATGTGTACGAATAATTTACATGATTCCCCACCCCCCCACCCGTGATTCTCTCCTGGTCATTAGAAATTGTCCAGTAGAACTGTTTCACTGGCAACACGCTGTCCCCACTCATATTGCAAATGTCCTAAGAAAGAATAAAGCTCCATTGATTTAAGGATATGCTAATTAGAAACTTCACACTATTTGACACTCATCTCTTAATTTTCATAGAGCTATTTCTTCCCAACATGAGTATTGACTTTAGAGTTTGGGCCAGAGGTAACTTCTAGGTGCTAACTCAATTTTTCTTCCTTGGGTTTGATTCTAAATTGTATATATTATGTGTCCATCATTGACTTCCATGGGACATCTATTTTAGTAGTTCCTCATGGCCTATTTAGAAAAGGAAGAACAATGGATTGTCAGGTATGGGCATTTAAATAATGAATTTTTTGGGTCAATTTTGTCAATTTTTTGTATTTTGTTAATCACAATCACAATAATATATGGTCACTTTGATGTACTACCTTCTAAATTATGGGGCCCTACATGCCTCTTAAACTAGGGGAAACATTTAACAGAGTTACAGTAGTCTTCCCTTTAGAGGGATTGTGGAAAAGCTCAAAACCTTGTGCATGCTCTTTGTAGCATCCCACCTCAGATTGCTGGGACATTTGGTGAACCAGTACACAGTGTTCTCAAACTACTGAGAATCACAAAAGTTTACTGTATTGGGAAGAAATTACCATTAGTTTTTATCCAGCCAATGACACTATTGGGATATTGGGGTGGACATTTTGGAAAGAAGCCCTGAATAAATCACTTGAACCTAATGCTCCAGGGAGAAAGGATAGTTGGATTTCTTGATGTTGATGAATGGTAGATTTCTACCTAGGAAAAATAAATTCATGTGTCTCTGAAGTTTTTTTTTTTTAATTCCTTTTTATATAGATTTACCAGGAGGTTTTCACCCAAGTTCTTAACACTTCAGATCCCATCAATTAATTCTTTTCCTAGGTTAGGTAGTTGGGGTTATAACTCTTAAGACAAAAATGGTAAATCCGGAGATAATGACTTGTCAATGGAGAGATTAGCTGTAATTTATCAAAAGGAGAAAATAAGATTTGAAAAATGTAATGGGTATGAAATATCATTACTAGAAATAGCTTAAGAGTACTGTAATGCTCACACTCAATCATCTTATCTGTGAAGTGCCACCTTTTCAAAATCTGTGATCTCATATTCTCCTCTATTATAATGAAGTGGCATTTTGATCACAGCAAAGAAAAATGGCACTTGGAAATCCGATCTGACGGAACATCGCACTCTTCCGGGGTATTCGTGTAGACATCACTTACATGATTTGCATGACAGCGCTGTTTTGCGGCACGTCTCATTTTAACATGCGGCTGTTAAAAATCCACGTGAATGCGTGAGGAGTTTTAGAATGAACCGGTAACACTGGAGACCAACAGAGACGCCTTAGAGAAACATAGGAGCTCATGGCACAGGAAAACGGAGGACAGACAGACTGCACACTGTGCAAACAGAAGCGCCCCGTTTCTTCGGGCGCGCTTCTCTGTTGAATCCTCATGAGCCAGCAGCATTCAACATGCAGAAAGCACTGGGCTTGGAGGCTGTCAACGTCACTGAGCTTAGGTTTCAAGTTCCTACTCTCACAGCGGCCATTCGGCTTTAGCCAAGTACTAGTCTTGTTAGCGACTCATCTTGCTTGGGTCTCATTTCCTCATCTTACTGTAAAGTAAGAGCTGGGTGAAGACTCCTTCCGGCTCAGAACTCCCGTGATGGGCGGTGTGATTTTTTGATAACAAAACCCTCTCCAAAAGAACGTTTCTCTAGAGACAGAAACTCCTTCCGATTTGGCGCCCTCACTTCCGGTTTCCGACTTCCGGTGTGCGGACACCCATTTCCGGTTTGCCCTCCCCGGCTTCCAGCGCGCACTCCTCTCCTCCTCAGTAACCTGCGGAGGCTGGCTGCCGCGCGGTCGGCCCTGTTTCCTCATCTGTGGGGTTCACAGACCTGCCCTGACTTGGCTGCCTCCCACCCTCCCCTTCCCCCCGTTTTCTGGGCAGTATTTAAGTCTTAATACTTAATAATTTAATTCGATTGTTCAATTTATTATTTATTAATTTATTTATTAAAATTTAATGATTTTTTAAAAATGATTTCATAATTTAAGTATTGAGTTCTCGTCTTTGGGAAGAGGACTTCTTCGAGAACAAGTTGAAGGAGAAACCCCCCTCGGAGACGGAGGTAGAGCTCAGAGGCTCAGAGGCTTGACTGGGATCCCAACCAGTCGCAGCGCGTGAGCCTCCTCTGGATCCCGGTTGGAACAAGCAGATGGGAAAGCAGCAAAAAAAGGCATTTATGAGACTGTTGGAACTCGGACACTAGGTATTGGATCTCAAGAAAAAGATCTAATTATTTTAGATATTTTAGGGGCCACAACGGTGCTCTGGTTATTTTAGAAGCCTCGTCTTTTAGAAACACGTGCGGAAAGGTGTGTCGATCAAACGGTCTGATGGCCGGGGCTGTTCCCGAGCGGGGGTACCTATGGAACGGGTTTGACGGCGAACTGACAGCGCCAGAAGTCGAAGGATGGGCTCATGGGAGTTAGTTCTACTGTCTAATCTACTCTTGTATAAGTTTTATGATCTCCATAATAAAAAGTGTACGAGGAAAGCTTAATGGGGATTCATCTTAACTAACAGGCACATTTGCTGAGGTGTTGGAAAGGACTGCTTGTCATAGTTGCATAATCATTGGGGGTAAATATGGAAATTCATCAATCAGAAAGGCTATAGTGAGGAGCTGGCTGGCAGTGGGCCCAGCTCTGTGTAGCTGTCATCTAGCCTCCAGGCCAATTTGCCCTCTATAAATAACAGTCTATATGAATGCTTTACTATTTTAAAGCGCATTTGCCACAGCTGCTGAGCATGTTTGTTTACGTAGCTGTGAACCCTTCTGTAAACACCACTATCTCAAAATTGCCCATGTGTCAGGAACATAAAGGGCCCCCTTTAAAAATATATTTGCAGGATGAGATACGGCCAGTTCCCAGATGTCTGGGTGGCTGGTGTCAGAATTTTCCAGGGTTTGATTCGTTTTCAAAAATAGAATCACATGACTGGAAGGTTCTTGAGAGGTCACCATGCACATCCCTCTGACTCCGGGCTGGACCAGATCGAAGCCATCCACCAAGGATGTGGGTCTATCTTATCTATATCTTATCTGTGTCGTTTGTGAGTCTGTCTTTTATGATGCTAGAGGGCTTATCAGGTGGTGGACTGAGGCCAGACGTGCAGGGCATCAAATTTGGCAAGACTCATGTCCTGCCTTCAAGGAGCTTGCTCTCATTTGCTAAGAACATGCCTGATTCTGATAGAACACAGCAAGCTTGCTGCAGTACAGCTGCCATGAGAATATAATATGTCAAGGGAACACCAACTGACCTATGCTAGGCCAGGATGCTTAGCAGACTGAAGGACCCCAGTGGAAACCCAGCTTACTGCAGGATAGCTCAGGTTTCCATATTGGGATCACTGTGTAACCACAACATGCGTGCCAGGAAGAGAGCACTGTGGTGAGGTTGTGGTGTGGGGTTCATCCTGTGGGGCTCATCCTTGGAAGAGGCCTGCTAATTGGGATCGGTGATAGTGGTTTAAGGCCAACTAAGACATTTTGGAAAGGAATGAATAAAACGGAAATTGTTTTGTGTCAGCTTGCTGTTTTCAAGGCTTCTGATTTCCCATCTAGTGCTACAATGAATAATTAGATCCTTGCGAATTTGTTTTCCTTGGTGTGCATTTGGTCCACATTTATTTTTTTCCTGTGGCTTTGACTCCTTGAAGCATTCCCTCTGTCATCCCTCAAAAGCCTGTTTGGTACCCACAAATCCCATTTGGGCTTCTCGTTCACAAAGAAAAAGCATCTCACTGAAGTTTAAGAGATCAGATATTCTGGGAGTACTGAACTGTATGAATTCCATCAGGAAAAGATAAAGACATATCCAGCTTCCAGACAAACCCAGAACTTTCTAGAACACTCTTCCCTCCACTTAACAGAAATTGGAAAATTATTCATTTATTTATTTTTTTAAAGAAAATTAACAGTAGTTGCCTTTCCCCAGATGCAGGATAAGTATTTTGATTCTTTTTGCTGGCAACTACCAAGTTTTCTCTAAGAAAGCAATAAGAAAGACTTCTGAATGCTCAGAGGCAAGTATCACTGTTAATTACCAAGAGAACAGTGTTCCTCCTTTTAAAAAGCCTCACTCATAACAAGCTGTCATTGGAAAGACATGGTCTGCCTTAGGGAGAATTCCAACTCAGGGACGTTACAAAGATAATTTGCTTATTCTGGATTCATTTATTTTTTGAGACTGGGCTTTGGTTTGAGGGAGCATGAAGCTCAGCTCCTGCGATCTGAAGCTCAGATTAACACCAGTAACCGGAGGGTACATTTCCAGGAGTTTTTGCTTTTTGAACTCAGTGATAAAATGGTAAGAAGGCTTGTCTACTTCCCTCCCTCATGTCCTACTGGGAGAGTTTATAGTGAGAAATATTTTTTGAAAATTTAAATTTAATTAGCCAACATATAGTACATCACTAATAGTGAGAAATTTAATATTAAAACCACATCATGAGTGGTCAGCTTATGCTGCCGGCAGCTGTACTACACTGGCTACCACTAGGGGGATCCAGAGTCCCTGTGCTCAGCAGAGGTGGGAGAAGTTTCTGGTCTGTGAGAAAATGATAGAGCTCCCCGTTTGGATTGTTTCCTCCCCTCTCTTCTCACTTTCCTTCTCCTCTCTTTTCTTCTTCCTCCTCACACACAATCATTGCCTCAGGAGTACATGGGACATTCAGGCTCAGGGTACAGATAGCCCTGTTCACATGAGCAGCTCTTAGTATTTCACATGAATTATTTTGCTATTCTCTGTAGCCATTTCAAATTAGGTCCATGTTCCTTTTGTTTTATGGAAAGTAGCACATGCCAACCATTGAGCTCCATACAAAGACTTTTACTCATATTTTCATTGTTTGATGCACTTAAAAAAACTTAGCACAAATGTTTCCACCACTCTAAGAGAAGGTAGTTAGAAGTTATGACTTTGCCTTTTGGGTACTGGGAAGTGGAAATAGGGGATCAACGACTTTCAAGGAAGGATCAAGATCAGGTTATGGGCCGAAGAAGACCCTGGGGCCAGGTTGTTGGCTGGGCATTTTTGGATTTTATAGATGAACCATGAGCCTCAGTTTGCAGACTTCAAAGCACAGAAGGGCAGACTTCAAAGCACAGATCTTGCATATCTAAAGAAGATTTTAAGTCTAATATTGATAACTCCAAAGAACAGGAAAGAAAATAATGAATTTGGGTTCCAGTTAATACTTTTCCTGTGGGGCACTGTTCTTAGCTTAAGTCAGAATATAAGGATCTATTTTGTGGAATGTTACTGATGAATATGGGTAGAACCTGCTTTGTTGTTGGGACGTATAACACGTATAAAGTTCAGATATGAGTGAAAACATCAATAAAACAGACTGTTTCTCTATTTTGAGGACAGGTCATTTTCTGGAAAACACACAAATGATCAGCCATTAACAGCAGAGGAGTCAATAGGATTGCAATGAATGGATCCTCAATTTTTTTCCTTTCCTGCTAGAATTATTTACTGGATCCAAAATGTTACGTCAGTTGGGGGTTCAGCGGGTAGAGTACCTGGAAAGACACCTCACCTGCACTTGATATAAAAGAAAAACCAGTGCTATGGGTCTTGCAAATGGCTTCCAAAGAAGAGGTGAAATTACATTTTTATTAAAGCAATTTGTCAGGCTTCCTTTGAAAGGCTTAACTTTTCCCTCCAGGCTTGCCAATAAATAACCTCAAGTATTTAAATTAACCAATGTTTTAGAGCCACTTAAAAATGTCTTCAGAGACGGATAAGATTTTAATTTAAGGAAATACTTGGAAATTTAAAATATAATAAGTGGTGCTTTCAAAAAATTATTTATTGATTTATTTTCCAAAGGCTCCTAAAAAGTTAAATTATTAGACTTCTTGGTGGGTACACCAAGGTTAGAGGACACATAGGCATATTATTTCATGAAACAAGGGGATGGAATGAATAGTGAGTGAAATTCAATTTTCATATTTTATCATAAATAAGTATGTCAGATCCAGCTTAAAAGGAACGTTGATCCCACAGAAAACCCAGGATGGAGCACACCTTACCTGTAGCTTCCACCATTCCTTCAAGGATGACCACAATTTCCAATTCCTCTTTGGGCAGCTGGGCTTTGGAGATCTCCCAGAAAGGACTCTGTTGGTTAATTTCGTGGCTGATGATGAGTGGTGATACCAGAAACAGACGGTCATCCCCGGTGTAATACCCTACATTGATATCTGTCTGGTTCAAGGGGATGAACTCACCCTCTGAGGTCTGTTTGGACTTGATCAACTTGGCTCGGATGGAAGCTTCAACAATGTGGGAATTCCTGAGATCCCCTACTCGGAACATCAGGCATAGTTTCCCATCCCTCATGGAGATCACTGCATGGGTGGAAAAAACCAGGGTCTCTGCCCTCTTCTTGGGTTGTGATATTTTTACAAACATGCATCCCACCATGAATGCATTGACAATGGACCCCAGCACAGACTGGATTAAGAGAAGAATAATTCCCTCTGGGCACTTGTCCGTGATGACCCGGTAGCCATAACCAATGGTGGTTTCTGTCTCTATTGAGAATAAAAAAGCAGAGACAAACCCGTTGAGGTTGGTGACACAGGGAGTCCATGAAGGGTCCTCTATGTGGTCCATATCTCCTCGGATGTATGCGATTAGCCACCAGATCATCCCAAAAAAGAGCCAAGTCACTGTGTAAACCATGACAAAAATCAACAGGTTGAATCTCCACTTGAGATCTACTAAGGTGGTGAAGATATCCGTCAGGTAGCGGTAGGTCTCCCTCACATTGCCATGGTGGACGTTGCATTTCCCATCTTTCCGCACGTACCTCTGGATTTTCCTTTTGGTTCGGTCTCGGCTGATGTGTCTTGGCAGGTCATCCCTGGCCTGCTTAGGCAACTTTGGCTGGTGAATGGCCACAGGGCTCTCAACATCCTGATCCATGGAGTCGCCCTCCAGGACATTAGCTGGTTAGTTTGGAAGAAAAAAAAAGAAAAATGGAATGAAATGCTGGTTCTTTTGGGATCATGGAAACCACTGTGTAATGGTGTATGGTAGTGAAACCAAATAGCATTTGTGTAGCTTTTAAAGGAATAGATGAAGCCATTTTTATTTGGCATCTCTAGACAGGCCTTTAGTTGACATGGACTCCGGTGCCTTGTAATCTAGCTCATGTGAATACTTCCCCACCCTCCCCACCAGGACAGAGCTTACTGCTGTGAAACTGTCTCCCTCCAGCAAGTTCTAAGAGTCAGCCCCTACATGGGACATTCCATCTGAGATGTCATCACCTGAGAGAGGCAACACACCCTGGATAAAGAAATAGTTCAATTCAAACTGTCTTGGTTCTCTCACTGAGCAGTTGTGGACTCTTGGACATGCTATCTCTTATGGGCTGAATTGTGTCCTTCCTCCTATCTGTGTTGAAGACCTAGCCCCCAATGTGATTGCATTTGGAGATAATTAACAAGAAGGTTGGAGCTCTAATAGAATAGGTATCCTTAGAAGAAGAGGGAGAGACACCAGGGGTATGCACCAGGGTAGATGCACACAGGTGCTCATGTAAGGACACAGTGAGAAGGTAGCCATCTGCAAACTAGGAAGAGAGGTTTTCCAAACCAAGCAAGGCAGACAGAAAGGAATCCTGCCAGCTTCTTAATCTTAAACCTCCAACCCCACCTCCCACTCTGATATTCTTTTATGGCAGGCAGCCCAAGTAGACTAACACACCATGCGAATTCCTTGTGCCCGAGTTTCCACATTTACAAAATCGTGATCATGTCACCAGATTTATAGGGTTGTTATAAAGTTGAATGAAACCACATATGTGCTATGTGCTTGCATGGAACAGACTATAATAAGTATTCCTTTGTCTTAAATTGTGCCTGTGCTAGTACTCCCCTTATATAGGGCAAGAATTTTGAGTGATCTCTTCAAACTGTGACCCGAATTTCAGAGCTGAAAAATAAAAATTCTGGTTTATATTGGTAAGCATGCATGCCTTATACTCTAATGGTAGATTTCATGCCAAGGTTAGGAAAAAAAAAAAGATGTGGGGGAAAAGTTCTCTCTCTTTCTATGTGTTACACGTTTTATTTAGTTTCTGCCTCAACATGTAACATCTGCAATTTTGGCTCATGGTTATTTCCTTTCTGACAGCCTTCATGACTCATGCATTGGTACAGTCTTTAGCTAACAGTGCGTTAGGAAAACTCTTCTAGAATCTGAGTGCAAGGGAAATTTGGAAATGACACTGCTAGTAAACACATAAGCCACTGTATGAAACTACTTGTTCAGTCAATAATTTTAAAGCTTCCTAAAGGTTTTATAAGCCGTTTCTTACCCCAGGCTTTCATCCCGAGTCTTTGGCTTTGCCATGCATTTTTCTCTGTGGTAACTACTTGTTCCCCTGGGTTAAAGGAGAAGCACAGTCTGCTGAGAAAACATTTACCTGAATAAGAAAATAATTGCAGAGAGGACCTGAGTGGTACCAACTTCAGTTATAGATTAACCTTGTTCATGGTTGGTTAGTTTCCTTAAAAATCAATCCCATAGATCTGTTTTTGTATTTCAGCACCTGGTCTGCAGAACCTGCTGTTTGGTTTGACAACCTTGACTTTGAGACCACTGCTCCCAATAGCCTTCATTTGTAAAAGAGAAACTTTGCTTGTCCATTTCCTTCTTCTAACAAAGAGACCAGGACAGGAGTCAAAGAGAAGCAGCTGGGCTCAGGACTCAGGATAGGATGGAGGTGGTTGGGGTATCTGAATGGAAGCAGAGGCCCACACTCCTACAAGGTGGGGATGTGTGTGGCCCAGAGTGGTCATGCCTGAGCTCATGCCTGAGCTCCCTGGTTGGGAGTCTCTAAATACGACTTCATGTGGGATGAACTCTGGGCTCAAACCTACCACGGTGGGGAGGCTTTGTTCACAGGACACAAGGGTCCAGGTGGACCTGGTGTTTGGTTTTGCTGTGATCCAGGTGGTAAGCTCTCAGACTATACAGAGCCACCTGAGTCCTGTGTCCTCAAGTCCTTCAGTCCTTCCAACTCAAAGAAGAGGGCTTGTCAGATTAGATGACTCTTAACAGTCTTCAGTGATATTTCACACTTTAAAATGTCACAGAGGAAATATATTATCCCTCCACTTCCCCTTGAAGGTGTTTCCTTGCTTTTCCTGGCTAGGGTATAACCTTCAGATTCAGGCATTTAACCTGACATAGAGGAACCTGTCTGAATGGTTAATGAGTGAATAGAGACAAGTACTCTGGTTACTCCTGGGAGCCTGCCAGCTGATCCACCAAATTCTTTTTTTGTTGTTTTTGTTTCCTCTTTTTCTACCTCAGGACTGGGCCACATTTCCCAGGTTCCTTTGCATTAAATCCTGGCCTACCTGGAGTTGGTATGTCTTGCCAATTCAAGGCTTTAAATAGAGAATGTGTCCTCTCCTATGCTCCTGCCCCTTCTATGGAAGAGTCAGAAGGTGGTAGAGGCGCCTCGGTCCCTAGTCAGTGGCAAGGAGCTGCCATATCACTAGAAACAAGAAAGAAAAAGATCATGTTTGGGCCATTATGTATTTTGTGTCTATTATCAAACCCAGCCTTATCTCTCATTTTATGGGCAGCCATACTGACTCCAAGAAGCAGAAAGAAGTGTCATCTGGGGGACTGACATGGGAAAGAGCAGGGAGAGAAGAGGGACTGTTTGAGTATGGCCTGTACAGTGAAC
Organism: Mustela nigripes; assembly: GCF_022355385.1. NCBI lineage: Eukaryota > Metazoa > Chordata > Mammalia > Carnivora > Mustelidae > Mustela > Mustela nigripes. The sequence goes on from NC_081558.1 coordinate 212,045,104, forward strand.
TAGCATGTGGTTAACCGAGGGCTTGGGTTTGGTGTTAGGGAAAATGTAAACGCATATGCTGCTTAAGTGCCCTTTTAAAACAGTTACAAATGGAATCAAACAAAGAAAGCCAAACCTCCTGGGGAGGGGGGTGGGAAGGTGGCCTTTAAGTGTGTCCTTGTAGATTAGGCAGTGGCTGTAGGCAAGTTGCATTCATGGGAAGATGGGGAAGGGGTTCAGAATATGTCACTCCCCCCAAACATGCCACTTTGGCACACTGATTATTTTGAATTAAAGATACTTACAAAAGAGCTAGTGCAAGGCCCCCGACCCCCCTGTTCTCCTGAAAGCAGGAGATTAATTTCCCACATGACAGAGGCATTTCCCATACGAAGAGGGCGGAAGACACTTTCACCACAAGAGATGGGGAATTTGGGGCTGAGAAGGCTGTGTAGACAAACTTTGTTAAACTAACGTGCATCTTCCTCATGCCTTCTTCACGATTTATGACCCACGGCCCAAACTCCTTTGTCCTGCCAATTCTTCACACATTGTCTCTCTGTCTGAATAGACAGCTTCCTGCTCTGTCGCCCGTCCTGTCTGAGCTCTTCAGTCAGGCTCCCATGGTCACGTGTGTGCTTCTCTCCTGCGATTCGGTGATTCTTAGGCCCAGCCAGAGAGCAAAGAAGGAGAGAGGAGAGTGTTGGCTTTGGGCAGTGGGAGCTAAGGTGGGGCCTCTTTCTTCACAGGGGTCCAGGGCAGGGGCAGGCAAGGGATTGAGAGAAACCACAAAGCCAGTGACATGTGAAAGGACTTGGGGAGCAGAAGACGCTGGTGGAGGAGTCCCAAGGGGCAGAAAGAGTGAGGCCAATGGGGAAGGAGTGTGGAGTGCGCAGAAGGAGGGCCGAGCCTCCAGGCTGTGTGCCAAGTAATTGTGGGAAGCCCTGGATAAGGGAAAGCGCATCCCAGGTCTGAGCAGGGAGCGAGGCTCAGCAACCCTCAGCAGGAATGCAAATGCGTGTAAGGGAGATACAGAAGGGAACTTCAATGATGGTTCCTAATGTTCCTTTCGTGCCTGGAATCCCAGGTGTGGATTTGAGGGGGAATGTGAAGTGCATTTGCAAGAGCATCGGAGCTGCTCAGAGCTGCATTTGGAAAGGAGACCTGTCGCCCCGGGGTCCTGTGCAGCCTTTGGCGTGAACGCTGGCCCTATGGTCAGACCCGCCCTCCGCACCTGCTGGTCCTTGCATGTGCTTTTGCCAGTGGCTTGACCAGAGAGGATGTAGAGGAGCTCTCTGCTGCCTGTGCAGTGTTGGACCGCGGGAAGGAGGACCGTGGCTGCCACGCCGAACATCCTGATGCTTTCCTTCATGCGCTTTTTACGAGATTTTGGCTTAAAGTAAATGTGGGTCTGTGTGTTAAAACCTGCTGTTTTTTATCCCTCTCTCTCTTTTAGAAAGGTGAGCAACTGATGGGAAACAAGCCAAGGTGCAAAATAGCCTCGTGTTGAAATTTAACCTGAGAGAAATAATAGCAGGGGACCGAGCCGCAAGCTGGAGGGGCCCGACCCCTGAACCGCTGGGATCCTGTTGTGCAATCTTCAGGGCTGCGCTTGTCCAGGGAAGGCTGCTGGGGTGCCCTAGTCAGTAGAAATGTTCTCCTGATGGGAAATTGTTACATTTCAAATTACATATGAATTCTTTGGGTGATGCTTCCACTGATTAGGGAAATATTTGAAAAATACCCCAAGAATCTTTAATGCCTTTCAGAAAACCTAATAGGAAAGCAGGAGAGATCTCAAATCCTTGTGCAAAAATCAGACGTTGGAAGGACATGCACACCGATGTTAACAGGGTAACTCTGAGTGGGTGGTTTATGGGTGATTTAAAAATTTAAAAAACACTCTGGTTTTTCTAGAATGAGTTTATATCACTTTTATAATAAAAAAGAAAAAGAAAATTTCAAATAAAACTTTGAGACCCTTTTAGTGCATGATTTAAGGAATCGGAGAAAATCATAACTAAACCCCCACTGTTGGGGTTTGAAATGAAAACATTATATCAGGTGAAAAAGTCAGATATGAAAGAGCATATATATTATGATTCCACTTCCACGAGGTACTTAGGAGAAACAAATGCATAGAGACAGAAGGTGGAATAGAGGTTACCAGGGGCCAAGGGGAGAGAGGAATGGGGAATTATTTGTCTGTGATGATAAAAAAAAATTCTGGAAATGGATCATGGTCACCATTGCACAACATTATGAGTAAACTTAATGTTACCGAACTGTACACTTGAAAGTGTTTAAATTGGTGAATTTTATGTTACATATGTTTTACCAAAACTTAAAAAAATTACCTACTCAAATAGTTCATGTGTTACCTCGAGTCCTTAGATGGTCCATCAGATGTGGCTCACTTTTATTTTACCTTACTTTCTTTTTTTCACCCCTGAATCAAAAGAATGTGGTCAATGTGTTTCAGCATTCTTGATTAGAGGCAACTTAAAATGCGGGGCATTTTGCCATGTGAGGTCTACTACGGAGCTCTAAAAAGACCTCACTGGGAAGGAATTTCTCTGGTCAAAAGTAAGCAACAAATTAGAATATGATAAGGGGAAGGGGATACCAGATAAGGGGAAGGGGAACTGGGAAGAGATCAGCAAGCTCAAACCTAAATCTGTTTTGGGTGGAGTGCAGGAAGGGTTTGCTCAAGGAGGTGATGAGTGTGTGTTTGCTTCCTTGTAGACAAAAGCTGGGATGGTGGGACATTTGAAAAGCAGGAATAGCATGTGTGAAAGTCTTGAAGGGATGAAGCACTTTTGTTTGGGAATGACAGAGGTTTTGGAATAGAGAGCATGTGTGGGGGCAATGGAGGCAGCCAGGAGAGCCATGGATGGGAGCCAGGCTGGACCCCGAAGTCTTCTCTACCAGGCTGTGGAGATTGTTCTTAAAATGGGGAGTGATATGATTGACTATTTTATGTATTTTAGAAAGACCCCTCTGGAGGGTAGTCATGGCAGAGTAGAAATAAGAGGGAAGCGTAGGCAAACTTTTTCTATAAAGGGCCAATGGTAAATAGTTTAGTCTTTGTAGGCAACGTAAGTGTCTGTTGCATATTCTTCTTTGTTTTTTCAAAAAACTTCTTATAACCCTTAAAAAATGTAAAACTAATCCTCGCTCATGAGCAGTACAAAAAGAGGTCACAGGCTGGAGTTGCTGAATTCTGGAGACATGGTGCCAGCAAGAAGGAGAAAGAGCCAGGTGCTGGATGACGGGAGCAGTCATGAGGATGAAGAGGTGGCAATGGATTTAAGGTTGAATACGAAGCAGGATTAAGATCATTTGGAGATTAGCGACTGTGGAGGGGTGTGGGCAGGGAATCATCTGGGGGACGGCAGGATGGTGCTGGAGGCGTAGGGGTAGAAGAAGATGCTGGTTTGGGTTTGTTTGGTTGAGAATGTCTGCAGACACTCAGGTGGGTGCTTCTGTGGGAAATCAAGTGTGAAGCTTAGTGGTGAGGGACTGGGCTCCAGGTTTGGAAGGTTATGGAGCACACAAGGGGAAGCTGCCATTGTGCGTGTGTGTAGAAGTCCCTGAGGGGACTGTGCAGGGTGAGAAGAGGATATCGGAGAGAGGATGCTGGAAACTGATTACATGAAGAAGTCAGAAGTAGAGGAGCAGCAAGAGGAGGGGCGGAGGAAGGGATAAGAGGTGTGAGGGGCAGGGGGAGAGAGCAGCACAGGAAGCCAGGAGGGACTCCAGCCCAGGGGTCAGAAAAAGGGGGCATTATTCGGCACACACTGTGGGGACAACTGTAAGCCCACTTGGAAGAAAAGTCATGAGTCCTTTCCTTATTTCTTATATCAGGATAAATTCCAAGTGGATTAAGGATTTAAATGCCAAGAAAAAAAAATCCTACAGAAGGCGTAGAGGATGTATTTTTGTAATTGTAAGAGTTGAGAAAGCCTTTCTAACCATGATAGGAATCCAGAAACTATTTTCAAAGACTGGTATTTTTGTCAGTACAAAGATTTCAAGTGTTTGTTAAAAAAGTAAGACGACAAACCAGGAAAAATATTTGCAACACATAACATATATATTCCAATTTACAAAAGCAATAAATACCTCTGTAGAAAAAAAAACGATCATAGGAAATGAATAAGGATTTTATAAGAAAAGAAATATACAGAGCTAAAAAGCATATGGAAAGACTGTTCAACCAAGTAAAAGCAATGCAAATATAATAACTTTTTTTTTCTTTTTTTTACTCTAAACTTGGCGCAATTAGAAAGGAATGGTAAATACAGTATGTGGAGTGAGAGGCAGCGGAATTGTGAATGTGTGTGTTTTGGGGCATTGTAACTGACAAGGTCTTCCTGGAGGTCAGGGGACAGGAGGTCTCACATTTTAGCAGTGATTAGATGCCTTGGATCAGCAATTCAGGGTCTAGACATTTATTCTAAGTGAACAATGCCACAAATGTCCATCAGTTGTTTGCAGGGGATATATTTCAGCCTCTCTCATAATAGTGATAAATTAGAAACAACCTAAAGGTCTGTTCACAAGCACTGGCTAAACATACTGTTGCAGATATCATCAGTGGAATGCTAAGTGGCCATTAAAAATGATTTTCCAGTATTTTTGGGTCTTCAACTCTTTGTGCCAAGATCAGCTTCTTACTGAGGACTAAATGTAACCCCCTTTTAAACTTGCAGTCATCCCCGCCCAGAATTTACCTGAGTCTTCCTTGTGTTACCGTTTGCTTTCCCTGTATCAATTCTCACTCTCAAGGTCAAAGGGATTAGTTATCATGTGTTGGTGATTTTGTTGGGGGTGGTGTCATCTGAGTGATGGGGTTTAAGGTCAGACTGTAGTGGGTTCAGGAGTGATTGTTCAGGGAGGGGGTGAGAAAAAAGAAGTATACACAATGTGTTTAAAGTGAGGGGGTTGGAGGGAGCTGATGGAGTGGGACCTTGTGTGTGTGTGTGTGTGTGTGTGTGTGGTGTGTATATGTGTGTGTGTTGGGTGTCTGTGTGCTGAGAAGAAGCCAAAGGGGAGAGATTGCCCTTATAAGGAAGGGGGCAGTGGTGGAGTGAGGTGTTTCATGGACTGGAGATCAATCCAAGGTGCTGTATGGGGAGGGCTGGGTAGATACAGAAAAAGGGGCAACACTGCATCCCAGAGAGTTGGGGAGGATGAGGGGATGGAGAAGTGGAGGGAAAGATAGGAAGAGGGTGTCGGAGACATCCCTCATAGGCTTCCTGTGGTGAAGGAGATTCAGACTGGCTCCTTTTCCAGTGTGAATTTCAAACCATACTTCAGCAGACACCTTGAATTAAATCGACATCTAGCAATGCAAATAACTGAACTTGGCGTCATCACAGACCAGGCAAAATTTTCCCCGTGCTTACTAGTGAGGAAAATCATATGAACACAGCTATCTGCACACAATAGGCAAAAAGTGGGAGCAACTCAAGTGTCCACGAGAATGAATGGAGAGGCGAAGTGTGGTATACACATACGAAGGGATCTTATTTGGCCTTAAAAAGGGAGGACATTCTGTTACAATGTGAATGAACCTTGAGGACATTATGCTGAGTGCAACAAGCCAGACACAAAAGGGCAGATACTGTCTGATTGCACTTACATTAGGTCCCTAGAGCAGTCAGATCCCTGGCGACAGAAAGTAGAGTGGTGGTTACTGGGGCTTGGGGTGGAGGGATGGGGTTAGTGTTGCATAGGTATGGGGTTTCAGTTCAGAAAGACATACAACAATGTGAATGTGCTCAGTGAGATAGAAGTATTCACCTAAAAATGGTTAGAATGGTAAATTGAATGTTTTATATATTTTACCACAATAAAAAAGTAAACTGTGTAAAAAAAAGAAAAGCACATATACTGGCTAAATGAGAGGAGAAAATTAGCTTTTCTAAAATGCTACAGCCTGAGGATGGGGTGGGATTTTCTTGCCTTACTCACTCCTGCATTGTTCGATTACTGTTCCCATTCAGGACGGAGACACATGTGACAGATAACCCACAGGTGTAGTTTTAAGTGGTGCCTAAAGTTCAGAATCAGTTTCCCTTGTCCCAGTGCTCATCTTCTTGAATAAGTCCCTGTCTGAAGCCTGTGCCTTATTGGGGACTGGTGATGCTGGGCGTTTATGTCTGAGATGTCATGAGAAGGTGAGGTAGGTTTTATTTGTCTGGTACTTTGAGCTATTGTGACTTTGGGGGGCAACTGTAGTCAGAAATCCAGAGAGACTGGAGAGTTTAGTGTCGTGTGGAAGAACATCTCCTGTATCCCGCTGGCGACATGTGACAGCTACCGAAGGGCAAAGGCTCTTATTAAAATTTTAGCTTGGGGGCTCCACAACATGAACCTAAATTTAGAATGTCTAGTACCCCCTGCAAGGTCAGGGGACTAATGTTGGCTGCTCTGTGCGTGGATATGGCTTTGTAAAATGTGCAGTTTCAATGCTCTGAGGAGAGGAATGACAGGTTACTTTGGTCTGCATGAAGGAGACTGACATCCAAAAAACTGATTTCTCTTCTCAAAGGATTTCAAGAATCAGAACCTTAGACAGAACCACTGGGAACCTTTTAGGACCACCTCATACAGTTGTGTGGGTTGTCCACTGCACAAGGGTACCCACAGAAGGGGAACAGAAGGGCTCTAAATCCAGTCTATTCCTTGTCTGCCAACTCACGTGCTCCTTTTCAGGCCTGAGTCTGTTCAGAGGAAAGGGCGCCTTGGCATTTGCTCTAAAGCATTTATAGGTGAACAGTGGTCCTGGAGCCCTGGACATCATTTATTTCATTCTCTTCCTGTTTTGGATATACATGAAAAAATTAAAGCCCCAGGAAGCCTGCTGACACCAGGAGGCAAAGCCAGAGTGAGCTCTGAGATCTTGGATTCGAGCCTGGGCTCTCCTTGTGTATCTATGTGTTTTCCCTGTTCTCTGAAGTGGTGGCTACTTCAGGCTTTCCCTCCCTCAGGGACCTTGACTTGCTGGTTTCCTTCTGGATCATGAATCCTTTATTACTCCCGTGTGGGCTCAGAGTTAGCCAGACCTGGGAAATCCCTGCCAGGAGACGCGTTCTTTGCAAAACAGATTCTTTGTTTGCAAAACAGGTGCAATGCCACCCTGCTGGGTTGATGGGAGAATTAGATGACGTAATGCATGTGGGGCAGTGTAGCCTGGTGACAGGCGATGGGGTTTGGCCCAGGCAAACCGGGGTTGGAACCTGCTCTCCCACCTCCAATCTTGTGTACATTTGTTCAGGCCATTTCTGTCTCTGAGTTTCATTTTCTCCAGTTAGAAACTGAGAATTGTAAGACCTATCTTTCAGGGTTACTGTGAGAAAAAAATAAATCAAACAAACATAGCACCTGGTACATAGCAGACATTGAACAAATGGTAGCAATTATGACAGGGTCTGGGTCGAAGAAGGTACATAACTTGCAGCTATAATAATCACTAGTTTAATAAGCTCGACATTGTCCTGGAAACTGTGGGAAATTCAGAAGCAATCTGAGACACAGATGGGTAGACCCATCTGGATGTTAAGAGCTGCCTGGTAACATCAGACCTACACACTGTCCTGTATAATGTGCAGTTACATTCTACACTGTGGACAAGAGATTATGAATGTTCCAGCATGCTGGAGACAGAGGTCAGCAGGGGCTGGACTAATGGACAAGGCATCATGAGGGTTGTGAGAAATGACTGTGACCCTTCAGTGTGAAAAGAAGAAAGCCAGCCCTCATTGAACATCTACTATGTGCCAAGTACTGGGGCTGGACACGGGAGCCACACAGGAACTGTTGACCGGTCTTACAGATGAGGCAATGGAGGTCTATTGGGTTCCGCTACTTGCTGAAATGTACACCTCTAAACTATGGTAGGCATTGCTTCTTAGGTTGGTATGATTGTTTCTCTTCTGCTGTTGCAGACAGATGAGAAGAAGGGTGTGTGCATGTGTGTGGTGTGTGTACATGTGTGTGTGCATGGGTAGGCTCATGTGCATGCTGGGTGTGTGTGTGAAGGAAAGAGTGGCAGAGAGAAGGACCCTCCACCTGTCGCTCATGTGCCATGGCAGTAGATGGCCCTGGAGGGTAGCGGAAGGCAACCAGAGGAGTGGCCGATTTGTGGTTGCTCCTGGAGTAAGGGCCAACTCCAGAGAGGGGCAGGTGGAGCTGGAGAAGGGACAGGCTTCCAAAAAGCCTTTCTAGGACCTATTGTGTCAGCTGACTGTATGGTAGTTTGGAATATTCTGGTGTCTTTTGGGACTGACAGGGCGGAATGAATGTTTATTGACTCCCTACTCTGTGCCTGCAGTGAGCTCTCTAGTTCTCCATGTTATTTCTCTGTCTTCTCATCCTCCATACAGCTGTGTGCATCACTAATCTGAGGGAGGCTGAACTGTCTACGGCCATACCACCCTGAACGCGCCTGACCTTGTCTGAGAGACGCTGAGCCCCTTGCCCAAGGTTACAGTCAGAATTGTGTTTGATCCGGGGTGTTTGACTCCAACTTGAGGACTCTCTCCATTCATCAAACACCACAGAAATGGGAAATAACCCAGCCAGTGGCACTGGGTGGATGGGTGAGCAGGCCCGGAGGACGAGAGTGCACAGGGACCACCAAGGAACCAAGACCGCAGGTACCCAAGGAGTGTTCACAGATGGGAGTCAGGGGGAGCAGAGGGTGGAGGAGGTTGGGAGGAGCAGCGAGCAGTGGAAGTAAGAAGCATGAGTCCAGACTGGGGCGCCATGGCAGTGCGTTTGGCAGAGGAGAGACCCTTGGGTCTAGCAGCAAGGAGAGTAGGGCAACTCTGAGTAGGTGGTTGGAATGAAAGTCGGGCTGCCAGGGAGGTGGTAATGATGGGCTGAAGCTGCTCGAGGCATTCTGTTTGCAGGCAAAGGAAGGAGGTGGCAGAGTGGCTGGGGACAATGCGTGTGAAGCCTGGTTTCCCAAATGATGGGGAGGCGGGGAAGGAGCCATGGGAAATTCAGGAAGGGATGCAAACAGGATCTCCTGGGAGGCTGGGAAGGAATGGAAAGCAAGGCCAAGCATTGCTCTCAGAGGGAAGACCGGCCCCAAGCATTGCCCTCAGAGGGAAGACCAGCGCCATCCTATCTGCTGAGGACACCATGCCAGGCCCAGAGGGGCTGACAAGGCTGTGCCCAGCTCAGAATGGTGACACATGCTCCAGTCCTTTCTTCTTCCTGCCTATGGATTCGGTCATTCCTCTAGGAGAACTCACAGAATAATCTGATTTTCTAGTTTTGAGGAGGCATGAGGAGTGACAGGGAGAGGTGAACAAGTGGTTTCTTACTTCCCCAGTAGAGCTGTAAAATGAGACACCCTCCCTCAGAATCTAAAATGTGGAAAATCAAATCTTCTACCTTGAGGAGAGGGGGATGCTCTTTCAGAACAACTGGCCCCGTGACTGGTGGGTGTGATGTGTCCTGGTAAATTCTCTGGGGCCAGACCAGTGGAGGTTTGCTTCTACCACCCCACATTATGGGCTTTTGCAGTGGAGGAGAGAACACTCTCCAGTGCTCACATTAGCCAGAGTTACAATTTTAGACAAATGTCTCAGTCCACTTCCCACAAATCCCTTTCTGTTAAGAATTCCAGCAAGTGGAAAATTGAATTTCATTTCCTTTGCTGTCCCTGTCCTGGGGGTGACAATCACTGGGTTTCAGAAGGAGAAGAAGGGTCCTGGGTTATTCACTGAGACCAGTCACCACATAATTGAGGTTTTGACATGAAGAGTGCCCATGTCGAAACACCTGGTGGGAGACTCCACCTGCTACTGGCAAAAAAGGAGAGGGCGCAGAGAACAGGCACTGAGGTTGTTTACCTGCTCTAACAAGGTATGTTTCATTTTACAAGAAAAGTGTTATTTCCTTGAATCATGCCTCCCTTGACTTCACAGTTAATGCACAAGCTATAGGCATCATGTTGTTTAACTTTGCACTTGAAATTTATGTATTTTGAACCAATTAATGCCAACTTCTTCTCTTCCTATGAAGGCTTGTCCTCTGAATGTATTTCAGTGATTACACTAATTCCTGCATCAATAAAAGAGAATTACTTTTACTAAGATGTGGTTTGAATTTCTAGTGAAATTCAATCAGAATGTAAAAGGCCTACATTTTGCACCTCATAAAATCTGTGCTGTTCTGGAGAAAAGTGCAGTTGGTATTTCAGAGTCTTTTGAAGAGAAGCAGGTTCCCCTCAGTCATTGTTTTAGCACTCAGATAAACCCCTTAGCTGGGGTTCTATGGGGGGAATGCACTGGATTTGGGGTCCCAAGATCCAAGTCATCACATAACCACTTAGTAACTTATCTTGAGCCACTGACCTAGCTTCCCTGCCATCTTGGTGTCCTTAGACGGCTGCTAGATACCCTACCCCACCACCTTCCACCCTAAACAATATTACTATCCACATTTTTTTCCCTAGGGAAAAATAAGAAATCTCTTTTAAAAAGGAAGCTTGGTGTGTTTTGCTCAACTAAGTAAATTGCACTTGATTTACTCTGGAAAGTAAATGACATACGATTTTAGCCGTAAGTTCTCAAAGGCTTTGGCAAAGTTTCAGCTGAGGTGAGAGCCTTGTCTCACCATTGACTTACATGTATGATTCGGTTCCATGAGGTCTGCAGCTCCCTCAGGTGCCAGGGAAGAAAATGCCTCCCCCCTCCTGCATCAGGCACTCAGGTCCATTACCTACACCTTCATTTCTTGGATAACTCGGTTTTCTGTAAGGGTGTGTCAGCACTTTGGGTTGTCTTCAAAATGGGACGTGACTGATGGCAGGCCGCCAGCTGCCTGAGAGGGCATTCAGCCTCACCAGCTTCTCTTGTAGCTGTCTCTTATGTTTTAAGTGTTTTTCTCATTTGTATCAATTCTTGTGTGTTGTGCACCAAAGGCTCTGAGATGCTGATAAGCAGGGGCCTGAATCCTTAGGCTGGATGTGAGTTTCTGGTTCTCTGTGTTGCCAGGTTCCAAGGATATAATTTTTCTTCTGAAAATCGTTTCCCTGGATGGGGATACTTTGTGAACAGCATGTGATGGGTTTGCTTGCATTAGGGCTGAGAGTGGGGGCATGGTTTTGAAGTGTTCCCATTGGGGTGGCATTGCGTGGGATGTGGCTGCCTGCACGTGTTTCTCCCTTTTAGTCTGTGCAAACAAGAAGGGGCTGAGGCCTCCAAAGGCTCTGAAAAGGGGGCCAAGTGCAAGATCTGCATGGGGGAGGGAGCAAGATGGGAGGAGTCCTCAGCCTCCAAGCCCCCTCCAAGCTCAGGAGATTCTATAAATTAGGCTAAGTCTACTGGTGTGCTACTAAGGTGTCTGAACAGGGGAGAAAAAACCCACAAAAGAGCCCTGATCTGAGCATTTACCAGTATCTGTGGTGTTAAAAACTCTCACCATCGCTGATTTCAAGCCATCAACTATTGACTAGCTCTCAAAATTCCTGAATATTGAACAAGCAGCTCTCAGGAGCTGGAATGAGCTTACTTAACACCCTAATGGATCAAATCCTGCATCCCAGCAGTGAGGGCAATGCAATCCTATTGTGCCTGAGAGCTGGTGGGGAGAGAGGGTGAAAGGGAAGGGAAATGATAGCCTTCCTCTTGGAGAGTTCTAGAACAGGTTAGCATAGCAATGGTTCTGAGACATCCTTTTACATATATAAATTTTATCATTATAGGTAATAATACAATTACATAAAATTGCTTGAATTTGTTTCTCCCAGAATTATTTTAGCTCCCTGAAGCTCGGGATGACCATGACATCCAGGTTCTGAAAATAACGTTTTTGAAATATGTATGGTTTGCAGGTTTGTGGAATAACACATGGAGTTGGAGAGTTAGGCCCACACTTTACTGTCCTCATAACCTGCTCAGGGCCAGTGCCTTGCTCTCCCCTTGCCTCCAACAGAACCCCATGCTGCTGCCAGCATGACTCTCAGCACCCCTATTGTTCCCTGAGCACACGCACGCACCTTCTCCCTCCTCTGCCTCCTTCATATAATGAGACGTGACTCAGTCACCCAGCCAGGAGTAAAGATGAGAGTGACATATTATCCAAATAGAGGCAGAGTCTCCGACACAAATGGGAGGTTAGCTTAGACTCTGTTGCTAGACACGGAGAGGAGGATGAAAGTAAAGCTTCTAAAATAGAATCACAGAACCTGAAATGGGAGCAGCCCAAGGCTGGGAATTACCTACAGACTCTTGGTGGTGCTTTTCCACTTTTGCCCAACCCATCTCTCTTGTCATCACCCATGAGCGTGATGACCCCTCTCAGGATGGCAGGGAGCACCCGGACCTCCGCATCCAGTTTTGATTTGGCAATTGGGGAGGTGATGCCGGCATCCTGGTGTAATATCCAGATCAGACTCCTTTCCAAAGGATCCATGCAAATCCCTGACCCTTCCCAGAGAGCACAGTGTGAGGCCATAGGAAGGAAGGGGTACTGAAAGCCTGCATGAATTGACAGTCCTTGAGGTGACTTGTTTGGTGGAACCCAGAGCTGGAGGCAGAGGACAAAGGGACATCACTCTAAATGAGGCCCAATGCCACCTCGCTGGTGGAGGCTGAGGGCAACGAGCTCATCTCCAGAGCAGCATCTGTTGCTGTTGGAACTGCATGGAACTCCTAGGAGAAAAACATGCTACAGTCAAGTGCCCTTCCCTAAAAAATGCTTGCTATCTCTGCTGTGATGGTACTGCCCATCACAGTGTCCCATGGGCCATGTACAGCTGGGCTTTTGAGGGGAGGTGAAATGGCATCAAGGACCTCAGTGATGGGATGCACCATTAGGGATGCACTTGGGGCTCAGGATTCCATAAAGGAAGGAGCCTTCTCTCCTCCTGCCTCTCACTGGCTTCCTAGGCAGCAAGGCCATGGGTGAACTTCATGTAGAGTCGATGTGAGAAAGCAGAATGAAGTTCAGAGCTCTCTTTAAAACAGATGAGCTGAAATATGCTTTCCCGATGTCCCAGTGCAGGCCTAACCCTCTATCTCGGCCATTTTGGGCTCCCTACTTCAGCTGCATTCCCACCATATGCCAACCACTGTACTAGGCCCTGGGGACAATAGGATAAATAAAACATAAATCTCTACCAGGGAACTCCAAGTTCTTTTGTGGCTAAAAACTGGTTTGAGGTCAGAGTAGGAGGTGGGGGAGGGAAGATACTTTTTGGAATTAAATAAGATGTTCTTTTAAAAGTTGTTTTGGCATAGAGGTGACAATCTAATTGGGCATGGGGTCTTTTTGGGGTGGTAAGAATGTTTGAGAACAGGGGTTGTCCGACATTGTTAATATATTAAATACTATTGAAATGCACTATAAAATGATTCATTTTAATGTTATGTGAATTTCACCTAAAAAAGAATTTGCTTTAGAGGGCAAAAATCCAGAACTCTGATCTCTCAAGTAGGTCATGACCCTTCCCTCCACCTACCTAAGCCTGAGAACCACATGCGTAGCTGGGAGATAGAACGTGTTGGGACATCTGCCCAGGGCCACCACCCTCATGAGGAGATGGAGAGGGACGAGGGCACCGGGCAGGTGAACCCCGCATCACCAACCTGGGGAAGGCTCTCCCTGGACACCTATTGCTGTTCATCTTTATGGGCTAGAGCACCAGTACTGGTGCCCAGAGCCAGGCTAGAACATCGGGCAAGTCAGATGTTCTAATAACCAGTGGGTGTGATGAATGCCTCTGAGCTTCAACCGACTTTAGCATTTCATGGTCACTGGACTGGAGGTGCCACCCTTAATGATGTTCTTATGCAAGTTGTGCACAATTTGTCACCTTGGGTTGTTATAGTGAACAGGATGACACCAAGCTTTTCTTTTGAGATCAACTTTCCAACAAATTACTTGGGTGTGTCACATTTTCCCTTTTGATATACTGGACTTTTACTTCTATTGCTCAACACTCTCTTCCTAGGTTGGCATTGGAATGTCAGGGACAGAATTAAAAAGTTCTTTAGGAAACATTCGCTTGTTCTTTCCTTGGGGCTCCCACTCGATGTCAGAGCCTGATGCTGAGAGAAGGACCCTTTCTGTTTGCCTCTGGGTAGGCTTGCTGGATGAGGAAGTCACATTTGGGGTTAGAATGGCCAGAAGTCAGCTGGATTTGTGCCTATCATTCATTCACTCCTTGAGGCAGTACCTCACTTTAACCTACAATACTTTCTGGGTGTTGGACAGGCAATGGAAATATTTGCATTGTCTTTCTCTCAGGGCAGGTGGCAGGTTTCTCTTAGAAAATAAAGTGCATTTAGGGCGCCTGGGTGGCTCAGTGGGTTAAGCTGCTGCCTTCGGCTCAGGTCATGATCTCAGGGTCCTGGGATCGAGTCCTGCATTGGGCTCTCTGCTTAGCAGGGAACCTGCTTCCCTCTCTCTCTCTCTGCCTGCCTCTCTTTCTACTGTGATCTCTCTCTGTCAAATAAATAAATAAAATCTTAAAAAAAAAGAAAGAAAAGAAAGTGCATTTATAAAGTGAAGCAGAAGGACAATCAAGAGGGTGCTTTCTCTGCTGTTCTTTGATGGTTGGTTTGTTTGTTTCTGGTGTCACTTTGCTAGAAGGAGGAAAATTTCCCTAGTGATAGCCTTGTCTGACCACAACTGATCTCGAATTGAGTCTCCAGTCCTGGAAGGAAAAGAGGTCTGGAAAGGTCTGTTGATTCCCTCCTACCCTTTCATAGCCTCATGAGCATGAGTTTGAGTGAGCTCTGGAACAAGGTCTGAGCACCAGCACAGGCTCTGGCTACTTCTCTGTCCCCCAAACTCAATGCTCTGGGATAGGGCTGTTTCTGCACAGAAAGGGACAAATTACTGCACAATGAACCTCTGTAGCACTCTGGTGGCCCTTTCTGGGGGTATCAAGGCCATTCTGGCCCCAGGGTATTCAAGTCTCCATTTTGAGCCAGTGGTGAATGAGCTTGGCTTGAGGTTGGAAGGATCTGTGACTGAGATGTGCTTCTTATGGAAAATGCCTCCAGCAGAAATGCAGAAAACTCTCAGCTCAGCCTGTACAACTTCACCCCAGCCTCTGCATCTGATGAGCTCTCCAAGAGGCCTGGCTGGGAATATGGGTTCAGGCCAGGGGCTTCCAGGCCTTTCCAGTGCTGTATTGTAGTTCAGTGTTTACATGGTGCTCTTCGAGTGAGACTGTGAGCTTTCCAATTCTCTGCTCACACAGACAACTGGTGTGGGCAATGGTGACAGGCAGCCTGGGTAACTATGATGCCTGTTTCAGCTTCTGTATCTCCTGGAGCTGACTTATTAATAGCCCATAGATTACAAATGGACTCATGCTCTCTGCCCCTGTGGTCTGTGGGCTGCAATGCTGTTTGGGTTTCATGCAGTTGGGATCTAGTCCTTTTGAAATTACATTTTCTCCTGCTTCTGTGCTCCTGCCCTGAGGCCCACTGACACTGTTGTGTACTTTGGTTAGCCTGCACTGAATCATTCTTGCCTTTCGGTTCTCTCACAAAGATTTATTTGATTTCTTTAAAGTCACTTGATTGAATTCTCAACACAAGTACATACACTGAAGTAATTAGAGCTGCTCTTTTTAAAAAAGGAAAAATAGAAATCTGTGCTCTTCTCTGGACATTGCCTTGCCTGTAAAACTCAACATTTGTAAATGTTGTGTCCTTGAAAAGTCATGTTTTATTCCGTTGGCAAACTTTTGACTTATATCATAAATTCACAGATACTGGTATTCTTAACCTTAAATCTAATACAGTTGATCTGTAAACGACAGAGTTTTGAATCAATTGTGTCTATTTAACACGTTTTTTAAAAAATCTTGTTCTATTTTTTCAGCGTTCCAAGATTCATTGTTTATTCACCACACCCAGTGCTCCATGCAATACGTGCCCTCCGTAATACCCACCACCAGGCTCACCCAACCCCTAGTCCCCCTCCCCTCCAAAACCCTCAGTTTGTATCTCAGAATCCACAGTCTCTCATGGTTCATCTCCCCCTCCGATTTCCCCCAAATCACTTCTCTCCTTCACCCAATGTCCTCCTTGTTATTCCTTATGTTCCACAAATAAGCGAAACCATATGATAATTGACTCTCTCTGCTTGGCTTATTTCACTCAGCATAATCACTTCCAGTCCCGTCCATGTTGATATAAAAGTTGGGAATTCATCCTTTCTGATAGAGATAATACTCCACAGTATATATGGACCATATCTTCTTTATCCATTTGTCTATTGAAGGGCATCTTGGCTCTTTCCACAGTTTGGCGATTGTGTTCATTGCTGCTATGAACATTGGAGTAGAGATGGCCCTTCTTTTCACTATGTCTATATCTTTGGGGTATTTACCCAGTAGTGCATAGGAAGCTCTATTTTTAATTTCTTAAGGAATCTCCACACTGTTTTCCAAAGTGGCTGCACCAACTTGCATTCTCACTAACAGTGTAAGAGGGTTCCCCTTTCTCCACATCCTCTCCAACACTTGTTGTTTACTACATAAGCTAACTGTTAATCAAAATAAAGAGTCATATCGATATGAATACATTAATAGCAGGGGATCTTAACATGCCACTCTCAGTAATAGACAGATCATCCAAGCAGAAAATCAATAAAGAAACAAGAGCTTTGAATGACACATTGGACCAGATGGACCTCATAGATATATACAGAACATTCCACCCTAAAACAACAGAATACTCATTCTTCTCAAGCGCATATGGAACTTTCTCCAGAATAGGCCACATACTGGGTCACAAATCAGGGCTCAACTGATACCAAAAGACTGTGATTATTCCCTCCATATTCTCAGACCACAATGCTTTGAAACTGGAGCTCAACTACAAGAAAAAGTTAGGAAGGAATTCAAACAATTGGAAGCTAAAGACCACCCTGCTTAAGCATGTTTGGATCCACCAGGAAATCAAAGAAGAACTTAAACAGTTCATGGAAACCAATGGGAATGAAGACACATGGGTCCAAAACCTATGGGATATGGCAAAGGCAGTCCTAAGGGGGAAATACATAGCTATCCAAGCCTCACTCAAAAAAAAAATTTTTTTTATAGTACAAGACTGTAAATGTAGTTTCTCTTCCTTATGATTTTCTTAATAACATTTTCTTTTCTCTAGCTTACTTTATTGTAAGAACACAGTATATACTATGTATGCCATAACAACATATATTAATTGACTTCTGTGTTTATGTTATTGGTAAGGCTTCCAGTCAACTTTAGGCTATTAGTAGTTACATTTTTGGAGAGTCAAAAGTTATATGTGGATTTTTGACTACTATGCCCCTAATTCCTGTGTTGCTCAAGAGACCACTATATTCCTATTTGTATCTTTTTCCCTGAGCCCCAAGAAATATTCTTCAAATAAAGTCTCAGGTGGACCAGGCAAAATTTTGTGTGTTTGTTTCAAATGGACCCTCCATTGACTTGGATAACACTGATAATGTTGAAAACACAGGAAGGCATGTGAATTACATGCCGCTAACCCTCTTCCAAGCCCAGCACTCTTTGATAACTTCTTGATCCACACAAAACAAAGAGATCCTCATTAGCCTGGTTGGGCTGATGGGCTTGTTTTATCTGGAAAAATGAATGACTGTTGCTGGAGAGAATCCTGTGTTGGTCACCAGAGGAGGGCACAGGAATCTTCTTGGTCTGTTGTGACCTCATAGATTTGTGCTGGCTACTGTGGCAGCCACCAGCCATGGGTAGCCATTGAGCACTTGAAATGAGCAAGTGTGTAAGTGAATGGTATAAGTGTGAACTTAATGGGATTTTGAAGTTAGAATGTGAAAAGTATGGAAAACATCTCATCAATGATTTTCATATTGATTACATGTTCGAATGATAATATTCTGTACATATTGAGTTAAAGCAAATATACCCTTATGTTAACTTCACTTTTTTTTTTTAAACTTTTAAATTTGCATACTAGAGCACATAAGAGAATACATGTGGCTCGCATGATACTTCCACTGGCAGGGCTGTTTAGAGTACATCCATGTCAGCTCTGTCCATTCCTTCTAGCATGTTGGAAATGGAATTAATGCCAAGGAGCAGCTGATTTCTTGTCCCAAGTCAGAAAAAAAAGGATCACCTATGGAAGGGGCTAACTTGAGTACTCTGTAATTGGGAAAAGAATTAATAAGAGTCTGGAACAGAGCACAACTAATTGGAAAAGGTTTGGGAGATTGCTGACCTATGAGTGTAAACAATTTTCCATCTTAGTTTGGAAGCTCTGGCCATTTAACCAGCTTGTTCCAGAGTGTGCTGGCTCTCTGCACACTGACCATAACCTAATTTATGCCTGGCGGGAGAAACTAGATACAGATCACATTTTATGCTGGTGCTGTGCACAGCAAGGTGGGGAAGGCAGCTCTTGGGAAAATGAATATCTGCAAACAGAAATAAGCCTTTTAATTTGGAAAATATACCTTTGTCTATTTATTTTTAATTTCTTGTCCTTTAAGATTATTTCTTTTCTTTTCTTTTACTTTATTTATTTATTTGACAGAGTGAGAGATCACAAGTAGGTAGAGAGGCAGGCAGAGAGAGAGAGGAGGAAGCAGGCTCCCCGCTGAGCAGAGAGCCCAATGCGGGACTGGATCCCAGGACCCTGAGATCATGAGATCATGAGCCAAAGGCAGAGGCTTAACCCACTGAGCCACCTAGGTGCCCCCTTTTAAGATTTTTAAAAAGGGTTAAAAAATTTTTTTTTTGTTTGTTTCTCTTGTTTTTCCTCTTCTTTCTTCTTCTTCCTCTCCTGCTCTTCTTTCTTCTTCCTTTTCCCTCCTTCTTCCTCTCCCCCTCCTCCTCCTCCTTCCTCTCCTCCTCCTCTGTCATCATCATCATCATCTTCTTCTTCTTCCTCTTCTTCTTCCCCTTCCACTCTTTTTCCTCCTCCTCCTCCTCCATAACAATAATTACCAGGAATTGGAATCTATTGCTGAAGGAATGAGGGGTGGTCCCAGCTTCAAAGCACCGGTGACACCACCTGTGTTGAAAATTGATAGTCACAGTCTGTCACCCTGCTGTTTCCCACAAGTCAATTATTCTAGGTTGGCTTATAAAGAATCCTTGCTGGGATTACTTTAAAAAGTATATGCAAGAATGTGCAGACCCTGTGATTGCCAGTAACCCTTCATTGCCCTTCCCCTAGAGCCCCCGAAGATCATGTACTTCAAGTCTTATTTATGTTTGGTGTGATTCTATACCTTTGATTTAGATCTTTGCCTAATTTACTGGTAGATCTCACTGCTGAAAAGTATGACTGAAAATCTGATAGGCATTCTTGTTTGTTCCCCTAGGTCTCCGATTGGTTCTTCCTCTTAGTAAGTTTTCCTGTCTTCCAGCTTCAGTGTAGGAGACCCAGAGTTTGTCCTCAGCCTGCTTCTCTTCTCATTCCTCACTCTCTTAGGGAGAGGTCACCTGTTCTGAAATTCTCCTTGTGTTTAGATGACTTTCACAACTAGCTCTGCAACTCAAATTTTTCTTTTAATTTCTACACTGTCATGTTGACTTGCTTGCAAGATATCTCCACCTGGGTTTCCCATAGGATCCTCAAAATGAACATTTTCAAGATGTAACTACTCATCATCCTCATGCTGTCTGGGCTAACAATTTTCCATGTGCCCCCAGAGAGGTTCCCTGCACTCCTTTGATGCTCTATATACCAGGGGAATGGCTCTTATAGATGCATTAAGTTTCTCATGTCTTCTGGCTTCCTGGTGGGTTTGGCTCCTGGGAGGCACTGACAGGAGATCAAAGGGCAGGTGGAAAATGGAATCTTCCGCTAGGCCCCAGGCTGAGCTGAAATGGACTGAGTTCCTACCCTTACCATCATACTCTTATTCAGTAGTTCTATCTAATTTCCTCTCTTTGCACCTTTTGATTCAGTATGATGATAGCTCCAGCTGTTCCCAGCTCGGGGTGCCTTTCCATCCCTGGCTGGTTTCCCATAGCCTCTCCCATACCTCCAGATTCTTCTAAGCCTCCTTTGTCCCCCTGCTACCATGTGAGCTTCCTGTCTCCTAAAGACTCTGACATGTGCCTCTCCCATGTACTCCTTCCCTTTATAGGACCCCAGAGATGGCATCAGCATGTGCTCAGAACCCCAAGCCAGAAGCTAGAGGCATCCTTGCCTCTCTCTTTCACCCCTATTGCCAGTAGATCCCAAGTCCCATGACTTCTTTCTAATAGATTTTCCTCATAGTCCCTCTTTGCTATCCCTGCTATAACAGAACTGTTCAGGTTGAGGAATTAAGTGAAGCACAATCAATAAGAAAACAAGACTAGAATGTATTTAGAGTTTGCTACAGCAAGGTACTCAGCCACAGTTACAGCAAGGTACTCAGCCATGGCACTTGCATTTTGGCAGAGACCCAAAGGCAAGCAGGGGAGTGGGAAAGCTTCATGGTGGAGAGAAGGAAGGGTTTCAGGCAGGTGCTAATGGAGGCTATAGGTCTGGTGTCGCTGTAGGCAGCCAGCTAGCAGCAGGACATCCTATGTGATTAATTAGGGTGCATATTTGGCTTTCTCTAGTTGGCACTGAGATAGAAGAAGAAACAAATATTAGGGAAGTTCTCAGTTATTAATCAAGTCCTGGCCATTTGGGGCCAACTGTTATGGAACTCATTGTTTAGCTTCCGGGAGTGTTACTAGAGATGCATCTGACTTATAGCGGGTTGGCTTCCTGGGTTGCTTACTGTCCGTGAGGAGCTGGTTTCCTGGACATGTTGCTGCAGGCTGTGGGTCAGAGCTCTATTTTTATTTATGTGGTCTGGCCATCACCCATTTATATAGTCAGTCTCTTCAGGGGTCATTGCCAGTTTTTACTAAATAACAGCAACAAAGCTTTTTTGTTCTTGATTATAAAGATAATATATCCTCATGGAGAAAATTCTAAGCAACCCAGAAAAGTGTTAAGTATGAAGAAGAGAGCAAAAACCTCACTCTGGGCGCTGCCAGCAGAAGTAGCCACTGTTAACATTTTAGTGAACATCTCTTTGGCTATCTCTGTACATCAACACACATTCATGCGCAAACCATCAGCCCATTCTGGTATTTTATGACCCCCTCATTAGTTTCTGTCTGGATTAGTGCAGTTGCATCCAAGACTGGGCCACAGTCCCAGGCTCCCCTCCTTCCACGTGCTTTCCCACAGAGCTCTCTCCCATTCAGACCTGACCATGTGCCTGCCCTGCCATAAACCGTTCAGTGGTCCCATTGATAAAATTCACAGGCCTCATCTGGGGCTTTTGTCTCACCAAGCGTGTCCTCTTGGGAAGGGGGCAGAGGGAAAAAGTGGCAGGACCCCCATTCCAATGCTTTTCTCAAAAGAAGAAATGCCCCATTCCAATGCCTTTCCCGTTCATTTATAGTAAGGGAGATTAAATGGTTCCTGAATTAAGGACAGCAAGAAATAGCATGAGTATCACAGGATTAGCAACTTCTCTCCTAGGCAATGTTACTCAGAAAGAGTCCCAAGACACCCAAGACTAGAGACTAGGCTTAAGGTGGTGGGGGAGGGGGGAGGTACGTGTTGGAGACATGGCAGCAGGAGAGGGTTTTGGGATTCCCCTGGGTAGCGGTCATCACAAATAAGGATTCAAACAAAGTATGGAATTTTGAGAAAGCCACTTCCCTCTTTCTGCCCAGCAGGTTGGTGATCTGTAAAGACCACTAACTTACCCAGGTATCCAAGTTCCTGACTGAGGTCAAAGTCCTTGTCTTCCACAACACTCACTTTGCTCTGAGTAATTCCCCTCTGATTAAACTGTGGGGGGTGGGGGAGAGGGCATGAGGTCCCTTGTGACCTTAAACTTGGAGCTTAAAACTGGGCCTGGCACATAAGAAGAGCTCAATGAATGTTTCTTGAATAAATGAATGAATGATGTCACTTCCTTCAAGACCAAACTTTTGGAGTGGTAGTCTACAAGTTTTTCATGTTTCCTAAATTGTCCTTTATTCTCTTTGATGGTTCCATAGCTTTTTTTTTTTTTTTTTAATGTTCTAACACTGTGTCCAAATAGAACCCAAGCAACAGTTTTAAGCTTTCCAGTGATAGAATTTTGTTGGCTATTGGAATTGGTGGCAAAGCTCTACATTCTTTTATATTTTCTATGACTTTTGGAGACTTGCCCAGATAAAGCCTCCACTGTTGCATGTCTTGGTGTGAAATCAATGGAACATTTGAACATATGCACAGAGCACTGTGTGAGCCCTGGTGGATGGTTCCAGGGCTATGGGATGTGGTTACAGACCCAAACAAGCATAATGGGAGGAAGAGGCATACTGAAGGAGTTCAGACACAAGAAGGTGATTGCAGGAAAGACAACCGAGAAAGTGGCTGAACTTTCTCCTTCTCTGAAAGGGGCAGGTATTTGTCCCCTCTGGAGAGGTCCAGAAAGGATTTGTGTCTTGCCTTAGAGAACTACCTTTTTTTTTTGTACTTAGAGAAGTACATTTTTTTGATTTCCAAAGCCTTGGCTGTGGGAGGCAAAGAGCTGGGTTGTTCCCAAAGGGAACAAAGGGGTGAAGGTTTGGGGTTTAGTCAGGAAAAGCTGGCAGAGGCCTTGCTTAGGGGGAGAGACACCATGACCTGGAGACGGTGGCTGGGTTTGCAAGTGTGGGGACCTGAGTGTCTGAACATTACACAGGGAATGGGCAGGATCTCTGCAGGAGTGTGTAGCAGGTGGAATAATGGCCTCGTAAGATATTCATGTCTTAATCTCTGGACCCTGTGACTACGGTAGCTTCCATGACAAGGGGAAATAAGATTGTAGATGGAATTAAGGTCACTAAGCAGATGACTTTAAGATAGAGTGATTATCCTGGATTATGCCAGTGGGCCGGATAACATTACAAGGGTCCTTGGAGGCGGAAGAGGGACAACCAGAAATCGTAGCACAGGAAAGATTCAGCCCCATGTTGCTGGTCATGTGAGCCATCTCCAGAAGACAGAGAAGCCATGGAGATGGATTCTTCACTAGAAGCTACTGAAGGGAGGCAGTCTTGCTGAAAACTTGATTTTAGCCCAGGGAGACCCACATTAAACTTCTAACCAACATCGTTGTAAGATGGTAAATTTGTGTTGTTTAATACATCAAGTTTGAGGTCTTTTGCTAGGTCAGGATGAGGAAACTAACACAGGAGAACATTGAAATGCATGGGGACTAAGTCACAGTACTGAGACATGGGAGACACAGTGAAGGTCTTGGTGGTTTTGATGAATATGGAGGAGTGAATCTCATGCTCAAACAGTCTCACACCTTCCAATGGACTGTAGACCAAAAGGCCCTTCACACATTTTGTGAACCATGTGAGCCTCCTGGGCCATTTGTACAACCTGTCCATAATGCCTGATACAGGATGGCTCCCCAGTCCTGGACAGCAGGCACTCAGCGCCAGTTTTGTGCCATGGAGGGAAATCTAGGTGATGAGTCTTGCACCTGAGAGCTGTGAGCCGATCCACAGCTGCTGGGCTAATTGAAGTTTTTCTAAAAGAATATGTGAATTATTACAGAATTGTACTTGTCAGAGCCAGCCTGTAAAAGAGGTGGGTTTTCAGTTGTGCTTTGGACAGGTTGGAGTGGTGGGCGAGGAGGTGGGGACCAGGCTCAATAGTTTTAGGGACAGGAGGAAACAAGACTTTCAGAGACTGACATCAGGAGTCTGACTCTAGAAATTGCAGAAGTGTTTTTTTTTGTTTTGTTTTGTTTGTTTGTTTGTTTATTTTTTGAGTGCTTTTCTTAGAGCTTGGCTTTATGTTGATGCAAATACTGTAGCATTGGATCCTAATAGATAATGGCACTGTTCATAATCACAAGGTCAGGTCTCAGCCTAAGGTTTCAGAGGTGATTTCTTTCCGTATTAGTCTGGGGCTTCTGCTTCAGCCACTGACTATCAATTCCCAACATGCTCTGCTTGAGGTTGACATCTGCTCTAGGAACTCGCAGTTTAATTGAATTCTTGCCCACTTTACTCAAATTTGTACTCAGCTTCGTAGTACAAAGGACAAACTCAGTGGGTCTGAGGGCCCCCACTGGGGTTTTATTGATCTAAACTTGGACACCATGGAGCTGCAATGACAAGGGAAGGTCCAGGGATAAAGCTGTGGGAGGGACCTAAGCATTATGTATTTCAAGGTAATCTTTGCATTGTGCTGTTTTACTAGGTAAGGAGCAATCCATCAATCCTGAGTAGGTAGTGATATTTAACCCTCACATCCATCTCTCTCTCTCTCACATACATGCATACACACACTTTTTGATAGGAGGCATTGATTTTAGAAATGTGTGGGTCAATCCCTCTAATTTCTAGTTTTCGAGGTGGGGCATGGGCAGTTTAGGTGACAAGTAGGTGTCATGTTGGGTAGCACAGCAGCAAGTATGTAGCTGGCTTCAGGGCCTATTTGTCCAGGGAGAGAGGGCAGGAGCAGGCATTGGAATTCTTTCGAGAAAGCTCAGCTGGGCAGAGATGTGTATGTGGGCGAGGCTGGGCAAATACAAACATAACTAGAAGAAACATCTTCTAGCAGTGGATGGAATGGCACCATGCCAGGAACCCTGCAGGAGCTGCCTAATAAACACACATGAACTTGGTTTGTCACTAGGTTGTGTGAGATGGAACTTTTATTTCACCCATGCCCAGAACCTGGCCATAACTCTCTGTGCTATGAGACAAAGTAGAGATGTCAGGCCTGTCCTGGCCACCTTCCAAGAGGATTTAGAGGCCAGTGTAGAGGGAGTCTTCATGTTTAAGCTCATTGTATTGCAAAGACTAGGAAAGTCATGTTTGTGGGTCACGGTCCTAAGTGACTTTTAGTCTCTTAGCTTAAAGATTGCATCTAAAAGAAGCTGGAGGTTGAAAAATGGTCTTAAGCAAGTCCTCTGTCTTGCTGCAAAGGTATAATGGATTGAGACAGCATGGGAAACAGGACAAACTGCTGCCTTTGGAGCCAGTGTGCCAGAGAATGAGTGACATTTGTCAAAGGGCAATAATCATACCTGCCTGCTCTGCCTCATCCTGTCACCAAAGGAGCTCCAACCAGTGCGAACTATTAGTAGGATGTTATCTTAGGAGAGTTAAGGGCTGGGCTAAAAAGTCATGGCTCTGAACTTTTATCAGTGGGATAACACATTTGGATTTATATATTTAAAACTATTTGCTGCTTTATTGGTAGCACAACATAGAAGCCTACATTTTGGTAATAGTTTTATTAGAAACTAAAACTTGGTAAGAACTGGTTGTTTAAATCTGTGATCTTGTTACACACTCAAAGAAGTCCTTGTTATGGGTTTGGGGTTAGTAAAATCAATGAAACTAACTACAAACCCTCTGAAATGAGATACCCTTGTTTTTACTTGGGTTTTCATGATGTCCTTTTGAAGAAATGTGTGAACAATGGAGAGAACATCTTTGAGAGCCAGGAAGGAATACTGTGATTTGGACGGGACAGCTTGAGCAAATCCAAGCACCAGAGAGACAGAGCTGCACACACAGAGAGAACACCATGGCATTTGTCTTCCATCTCATGAACATTGGCTAATTGTCTAATTTCTCACTGGAATTCTTCAGGGCAGAAATAATTCATGATGTGGCTGTCCTGCGAGCCTTCCTGGGCTGCTGGGCATTCTATTAGCAAAATGTGGATAGCGTGACCTGCTGAACTGCTGACGAGCACAGGCTTGGTGTGCCCCTGTGCTAGCGCAGGGTCCAGGGAGAGGAGGTGGGAGGTGGGCACTCACACCGGTACGAGCATGTGCCCGTTTCCACACTCACACATCCGAGTGCTCCGGGACTGAAGTGCAGGGTTGGCTGCTCCCGTGTTGGGTGAGTCTGCACTTGCTGAGTGCAGTGAGAAGTGCTTCTTCGCTGGGCGCACCCAGGGAGCTGGACCTTTGTGGGGAGCCCAGCTGTCCCTGGGCGCTCCACCTCCGAGGACAGGCTTCCCTTGAAATGCGATGTTTACGGTGCCACAGAAGGGTCGTGACTAAAAGCGGTTCAGTTCCTGTGTACTGAGTTTAAAAGTGTGACTGTGGCACCTTTTAAAACACTTCCTCCCAAATCCTCACCAGAAGGGAGAATGATGCAGAGCCGGAACGTGTCACGGTACTGCAAGCGCTCTACGCTACGGGGCCTCTGAAGCCAGGAACGGTGTCTTCTTGACTCCTGTATTCTCAGGCCCCAGCACAATGACATATGGCAAGTCCTCAGGGTATTCCTGGTGGAGGAAGGAAGGTAGGAAGGCAGGAGGGAAGGAAGGAGGCATGTTCACCGCGCGAACGGAGCGCTCTGAGTTCAGAAGAGCGTGTTAGCATAAAGAATGGGCGGCCAGTGCACGGGACTGCCGCTACTTCGCAAATTCAGTTCAACATCAATGGCTACTGAAGCTGAGTCCCCCGAAGAAGAACGCTCCTGGCCTCTGAGCGTTGCATGTGCAACGCAGGCTGCCGGGGCGCCCTGACGAGGCTTTGGAAATCAGAGCCTGCAATGCCCTCCGCCCCCTTTAGGGGGTTTTTCCAGCACAAGCTTTCCTTCCCAGGCAGCCTTGCGACTCTGCTCACAGCTGATTGGAACACAGATGGACACCTGACTGAGAAAATAGCTGCTATAGGCTGACCTTCAGGCCTATGAGGAGGCCTGAAATGGAGCTCTGACCAATAGGAGATGACTATACTGGATGGTGGCCGATCACCCCGTGTCTTCCCTTGGGGAAGTCAGTGTGAGCTAGCTGGAGAGGTAGGAGGTGGCGCGGAAGCCGGGAGGGTCGGAGAGGGGGCAGTAAGCAGAAGCTTTGAGGTAGGAGACGGGCGGATGAGAGAGGAGCAGGGCAAGGAGCAGACACGGGCAGGCGGGGTTGTAGAGGTGGAGAGGCTGGGTCGCAGACACGGCCGACCCACGGGTCTTGCGCCCCCGGAACCACCGGACCCCATCGGTGCTGGTAAATCCTGATGACAGATGAGGCTTCATTTCCTAGGAAGCCTGGCCTGGTGGCCACGGGCGACCAGACTGCCTTGCTGCAACCTCAGGGAACCCGACACCCACATTTCACTTCTCCGGGCCTTGGCGTTTATGCAACGGGCCAGCCTGGTCTAGGAGCTGCACGGAGAGGCGACTTCATAGTTCTGCAAGCTGTGGGGCACAGGAGACTCTGGAGGACTGTAAGACTTTTCTCTGCCTGGGAAGGAGTTTATACTCGGGTTCGGGAGGCAGCCTGAGGTGGTATGTATTAAATGGTCAGGCAGGGAGCATGGGCAGGGCCTCCGAGAAGGCAGCCCCAGAGGCCAGGCTGCGTGTTGAATATGGCTGAGATGGCGACACAGAAATTGCCTTGCAAACACATGCCCACTGGTGGCATAGGTCTGCACCGTGCTGAAGAAGGCAGCCTGGGTGTCTGCAAATCTGTGGGGCTTCCTGATGCCCAGAGGTGGAAGCAGGGCACTCTGAGCTTTTGAAACAACTAAAGTGGCACAGTAGGGGCCCCCAGATAGCATTTCCTGGTTTGGATGATGGCTGTGATCCTGGATGTTCCCTGGTGCCCTGTAATCAGAACCCTGAGGGCACCTGTGTGTTTCTTCATGGGACCCCCAGATTTCTGATGGAAGATGAACTACGATGTAAGAAGCTTCACCAGTTGTAAATGGCAAAGGTGCAAAGTTCATGGTGAGGCTGTGTCCCAGCCTCATAAACAAATAGAAGCAGAGGGCTGAGTTTGGAGAGATGGACAGTAGTCTGCCTGGTCATCAGACAGGACCACAAAGTTCTCACCAGGTTGATCAGCTGGTGCTGAAAGAGAAATCTGGAGAGAAAGTAGGTGGAGGCCTACTTGGATGATGTTAAGAAAGAATGAATTTCTGAGAGCTCTCTGTTCTACTTTCTTCTACTTCTTTTCATCATTTGAGGTACCTGTTACTTGCAGAACAAAGGAACACTGCCACTGTAATGTGTTTTATAGGTGAGCTTTGCAAAATAAGAGACTACACTCAAAAGGATCACTGGGGCTCTCCAATCGTCAGAGCAGGGCCTGGCCTCAGTCCTCACCCTCCTCAGCCTCTGAGCCATCTGATGTCATTACCGTCACTCCTCATCTCATCTTCCCTGGCTGGTTTATTCCACTGGGAATACGATTGGACACTTGAGTGTGTGCTAAATGACTCTAGAGCATAAGGCTGCTTTTTCAGGTCTGAGATCAAAGATGGCATGCCTGTAGCTAGTTTTCATGAATGTTTTAAAAAAAAATCTGGGGCCTGGGAAATAGATAAGCCTTCTGCAGCCAGCAGAGGGTTAAACATGGATGTCATCTGCAAACTCATCCTCTAAGTCTGGTGTATGAAAGAGGCAATTGTGGAGGAAGAGATCTCCAGGGCAAGGAGGGTCCATGCCAGACTGTCACTGAGAACGTGTTCCTGTTTGTTTGTCTTCCCTCCTGTTTGTTTTAGGATAGTGATGCTTCTCCAGAAAGAGCTTCTGGAATCCCAGTGAGACAAAACTTTGTAACTCTACAGTATTGTTTGCTTGAGCTAAATGAAACTGGCTTTTTGTGAAACAGTGAAGCAGCTAAATAAGCAGGAGGCTTTTTATGGGCTTTTTTCCCTAATTCCACAGTTTGTTAGCAGAACACCAGACTGGTCACAATAGCTCAAAGCTTCTGGTATGAACTGTGTATCTTTCCAGAGCTTGACACTTAGTGGGCACCCAACATGTGTCACTTTGTTGAATATATAAGTGAAAGTTTAAGACAAAGGAAGAAACACACTTTGTCTTTATCTCCAGTGGTTCTGGCTTATCTGGTTTAAGACTGTGCTGTACCACAGGATACTGGATTTGGTGCTGTTTCATGAGTTTCATCACCCATACAGTGGGTTGAGTGAGATTCCAGTGGGGATGCACATGAAGGGGCTGTGCACACTAGGAATCACAGCACAGAGGCGAGGCAGTGTGGTGCTGCTGCAGGGTGAGAAGCTGTAGCTGGGGGTTTACCTCAGCCCTCATTTTGATACGTTTCTTGCCTAAGATGTTTGGGATGGTGGAAGAAAGGCCTGGAATTCATCCCTGAGAATTAGGGAAGACTTGTTTCCCCTTCTGGGGGTTGTCTCCAAGACTTCAGCGGCAGCTTAGGATCACAGGGTTGCCTGGTCATTGGGTGGGTATGTGTGAAGGCCTCTGGGCAATTACAGCTTCCAAAGTTTCATGAAGGACTTCTAGCTTCCCCAGGTAGCAAAGCGACAAACTCCAGCCAATTCTAATATGTGTTTAGTAATAAAACACATAGACTGCATTTCGGGCTGTGAAACAAATTTTAATTCTTCAAAGATCCACGTGAGACCCCCTCGTAATTCTAAGAAAAGAAGCAACTGGCTTAGTTGATCAAAAGTCAAACAGAATTATCTAATGTTATGGAAGGAGCAGAAATGACAATCAAGAGGGGAGTAGAATCAAGAGGATCTTGGCTAACTTTTATAGTCTCTGGTTGTCTATTTCTGGAATGTCTATGCTCAGTGGCATAATGAAAATTAAAAAAAAAAAAAACCATACACACACAAACACACATACAAAGATTCTCAGGGAAGGCAAGGAAAAGCTGGCCCCAGGGATGGAAGATGCTTTTCTGAGACTTTTTCTTTCTAAGTCCTGCAAATCTTCAAATGCTACCTGAGCGCTTTTCATCTGTAGTAGAAATTTTTTTTTTTTTTTTTTTTTTTTTTTTTTTTTAAGCAAAGCCAAAAATAAAGTAGGGAGAGGCCAGGTTTTCTTTAAAACAACACGCTGGCTTTGGGTTTGGAGAAGCAAATCTGTGTTCACTTTGTCACGAGCGGCAATTAAAGGGGTGGAGGACCTGCACCATCCATGGTTTAGATGTTCATAACTGGGAGAACAGCAAAGGTGACCTCTCTCTGCCTTGGACCAGAAAGAAAGCACAGCTACCTTGAGTCCCTGATCAGCTCACCAGAGCCATGTTGGGCAGGGGTGCTACCAAGGGCTAGCCTTGGAGTGAGAGGGATGGAGAGAAGGAAAGTGGTATAGGCATGCAGAGCTCAGTGTTGGTTGAGAGAAGGCTGCTGGTTTGTCCAGGCACTTCTCACACAGCACCTGTTGGCCGTGGCAGAGCCATCAACTTTTGGAGACCTCTGTGTTGGGTGAATACTTCATGCAGGACACACAGGCTGTCTGAAGTCTTTACTCAGTGTCTCTTTGTGGTCACTTGGTAGACATTGAAAGGGAAAATAAATGTCCAGCAGGCTTAATTTCATTGAGATTATTTTGGATTAAAGCTCTTTTGGGTTCTGCAGATGGATGGATGGCAGTGCATCTCCCTTGTTTGGAAACAGGAATGGTGGCATGCATCTGAAGACTCTGGGGGGATTTAGTGAGATCTGCTTGTGAAACTCCTAATCCTTGATGCAGCACCTGCTGGCCTCAGTTATGACCTGGGCAGAACAGTCATTAAAAATGAAGAAAAGCATAAAATTGACCCCCCCCAAATAAGCTATACCAGAGACAATTGTTCATTCATTCCATCAGAAATGAAAGCTTGAACACTGTTTTATAATAAACATGGGGAGTGCGAGACCATTCCTTAATGGACTGTGTAGGTCACAGTTGCCAGTGTTAGAGATACGTCCTTGGAATATGGCTGACTTGCTGCCCCAGGAAGAAGATCGCTCATGTGTGTGGAAATGGAGGCCCATTGGGGGGGCGGGTCCAGCCCTTGAGTGCACCCACAGCTCTCTGCCTACCCCTCGGGATGTCAACCTGCCAGGCAGAGGCCATACCTACCTTGCTTTGGAGCTATGCACCATGTAGAGCACTGGCGAGGGGTGGGGTGGGTGTGTGTAGCCTCTAGTGAGTGCTCAGGACAGGGATAATCTCATTTATTTTCAAAGCAATCATTCCATATTACAAACTTGTATGAAGTCACACATCTAGTAACTGGCTGGCTTGAGCCCATGTTGTCAGACCCAAAATCCAATTCTACCACAAAATGCTTCCCTTAGCAAATGATTCCTTAATTAAAACAACCACAGTCATTAAAAAGAATGAAATCTTGCCATTTGCAACAACACGGATGGAACTGGAGGGTATTATGCTAAGCAAAATAAGTCAGTTAGATAAAAACCATATGATTTCACTTACATGTGGAATTTAAGAAACAAAACAGATGAACATAGGGGAAGGGAAGGGAATATAAAATGAGATGAAAACAGAGAGGGAGGAAACCCATAAGAAACTCTTAACTCTAGGAAACACTGAAGGTTGCTGGAGGGGAGAGGAGTGCAGAGATGGCATAACTGGATAATGGGCGTTAAGGTGGGCATGTGGTGTATTGAGCACTGGGTCTTGAATGCAACTGTTGAATCACTGAGTTCTACCCCTGAAACCAATTATACAGTATATGATAACTAAATTGAAGTTAAATTAAAAAAAAGAAAAAACAAGAAGAAACACCACCATCACCACCTCCATGGCCTCAGAATCTTTGATCTTGATTGCTTAGATCTTGCATTTGCTCACCTCCTGTGGATGACAGTCTAGCATCATATAGAGAAGTGGCAGTTTCCAGGTCCTAAATGGGCAGGTGGAGGGTGTGTAGGGTGGTAGAGAAAGAGTCCCCAGGCCTCCTTTGGAGGCATGCGTCACCTGGCCATGGTGGAGGGAGTTTCAAGGAAGTTGGCTCCCTCTCTTTCTCCTCTCAGGCTCCTCGGCATGAAGTCCTTAATGGAATAGGATCATGAGGGTGTGGAGCGGGGCTCACCATGAAGGTGGCTGTGTGAAGATGTCTGCAGGGCTGATACAGTGTGACTTCTCTGAGGTCTTTGACCCAAAGGCTGTGCTGAGGTCACGTTTGCATTGGTGGGAGTGTAAAGATTAATAGGAGCTGTTTGGGGACACATTGTGTCAGGTGCTGTAAATATGATCCCTGCCTTCAGTTCTTTTTTTTTTTTTAAATAAATTTATTTATTTTCAGAAAAACAGTACTCATTATTTTTTCACCACACCCAGTGCTCCATGCAATCTGCCCTCCATAATACCCACCACCTGGTACCCCAACCTCCCACCCCCCCACCACTTCAAACCCCTCAGATTGTTTTTCAGAGTCCATAGTCTCTCATGGTTCACCTCCCCTTCCAATTTCTCCCAGCTCCATTCTCCTCTCTAACACCCCTTGTCCTCCATGCTATTTGTTATGCTCCACAAATAAGTGAGACCATATGATAATGACTCTCTCTGCTTGACTTATTTCACTCAGCATAATCTCTTCCAGTCCCGTCCATGTTGCTACAAAAGTTGGGTATTCATCCTTTCTGATGGAGGCGTAATACTCCATAGTGTATATGGACCACATCTTCCTTATCTATTAGTCTGTTGAAGGGCATCTTGGTTCTTTCCACAGTTTGGTGACCGTGGCCATTGCTGCTATAAACATTGGGGTACAGATGGCCCTTCTTTTCACAACATCTGTATCTTTCAGGTAAATACCCAGGAGTGCAATGGCAGGGTCATAGGGAAGTTCTAATTTGAATTTCTTGAGGAATCTCCACACTGTTCTCCAAAGAGGCTGCACCAACTTGCATTCCCACCAACAGTGGAAGAGGGTTCCCCTTTCTCCACATCCTCTCTAACACATGTTGTTTCCTGTTTTGTTAATTTTGGCCTTCAGTTCTTAAAATAAAGGTATGCACAGAGGCAGGCTGGTAAACCAGCTCTGTGGAGGGGGTGTGGAGTTGGGGGTGTAGGGTTCGGGGTGGGGAGGAGGGTGTGTGTGGGAAGCCCTGATTTGTACTGTTTGCCGATTTCCATTGTATAAATGTTCCTACTGCTGCTGATTGCAAGCTTCGCAGTTTAGCCAGTTCACAAAATCCCTGAGTATTTACCAGGCAGCTCTTATGAGCCAGAGGATAATTAAGAATCATTTGCTAAGTATTAGAGATTTTGTAGGCAAGCAAATTGAGGTGTAGAACTCGTGGTAAGAATAGAACCCTAGTCTAAGCCTTCTTCTTCGTGGCCCCCTGGCTACCGTGTGGCCCTCAGCCCAGTGATGAACTGGTCTGAGTTCAAGCCTGGGAGTTCAGTCTGGCTTCCCACTTCTGTGGGTCAGGCAGGGCCAGTGGCTGTAGAGTGATGACTGGCTCTAGGCACATCACTGTCCTCGGCTCACTCTCGCCTTCCTCTTCTCTGCTGGTTCTGAATTGGCTTGCTGCCATGCCTCTGTCTCACCCTCAATGTCCTTGACATATTCTGGTGCCCTCCTCCTCCCCTGCACTGTTCTGGAGTGTGCCACTCTGGGGCAAGCCAGGACCCTGCACCCAGTGGCAGATTATTTGAGAACTTGGAGATGGAGTCCAAGGGAAGGATGCCACCCGGGAGGGAGATGGAATGCTGTCTCTCTGCCCTGGGTCTTGCAACACTCACCTGGACTCAGCCTCAGGAAGTTCTGGTATCACCTTACAGATGTTCCAGAAGCCTTGAAGGTCTTTCTCTCCTTGGGCCCTTGAGGTGCAGTTCCATCCACCTGGAATGCTCTTGCCTATGTTATCCCCATCATGGGCTTCTCCTGGTTCTTCAGAAAGCCTTCCCAAATCAAGCCATATAAGCAGCTCTCCTGGTCTTTCCTATATAGCATCCTATTTTTTTCCTTCCTGGCTTTTTTATGGTCCCGCAACCGTTTTATCTATGTATTCACTATGTGTTCATCTGACCAAATACATTGTGGTGGTTTCAAACTGTGTCCTTAATTCTTTGACAGCCTTCCCTTCATAAGGTGGATCTTAATTCCCCACCTTTTGGATGTGGGCTGGACTTAGTGATTCTTACAAGAGAATGTGGCAGGGGTTATGTTGTCAGAACTTCTATGGCTGCGTCATGAAAGGGCAGCTGCTGCCTGGCTCTTTCTCTTTCATGTTGCTCTTTCTCGGGGAAGCCAGACATTGTGGTGTGAGGACGCTCAAGGAGGTCTACAGGGAGGTTCATGTCAGGAGGAACTCATGATTCCACCAACAGCTAAAACCCACTGGCCAGCTCTGTGCCCAAGGCCTCTGGGAAGCAGAACCCCAGCCAGTCAAGCCTTCCAATGACTGTAGCCACAGCCAATATCAGCTGGAATCTAAAGCTGTCCTGAACCTGACCTTCCCATCCAAGCCTGCCCCAAATCTGTGGCCCACAGAAACTGCTAGAGATGGTGCTTCCTGCTATTCAAGTCACTAACTTTGGGAGCATTTGCAGAATGAGGGCTGTCATTGGCCTTGTTCTGTGAGTAAGGAGACAGAGATACAGAGAGGTGAAAAAACTCACCCAAGATCACAGAGAGGCAGAGTTCAGACAGAGGCAGTTGACCTGTGTAACCCTCGCCCCTAACCATACACCATGCTGCCCCCAAACCTTCTATACTTGTGGACCATGTACCCCAAACAAGAGACTGACTGGGCGGTGGGGAAGACTAGGGTGCTCCTCTCCATAGCCAGTTGCAAATCTGGGCCCTGCCAATGGGAGACAGCCTTCTGACTCATTTCAGCACTCCACCTGCAGGGACTCAGAGCCCTGCCTCATGGTCGCTGGCCATCCCAATGTCATATGCTGGGGTCCCCGCTTCTGTGTCTACTTTGAATTTCCAGTGAGCTCACCACCTGTCTTCTCCTTTTATCCCTGTGTGCAGCCTTTTGGACATAGGAACCTCCTCTCAGACTTGGCGATGTCAGCCCTCTGCCTTTCACCAGAGCCTCCCTGGTCCTGTTGTCCCAAACCAGGGACCCAGAATGGAGAGGGCTATCTGTGCCAGGAGTGAGTCTTCCTTTCCTTCCAGCATGCCTTTCTGGAGTTGGCATGGGGGCACTGCTAGGCCTGAGTTGAGAAGGGGATGGCCAGAGGTCCTTGGGTGGAGTGTTTGGGCTCAAAGAGGCACACTTGGCTCAGACAAAGCCAGGAGGTGAAGAAGGAGTCAGAAGAAAGGCATGTGCCATGAGTCCTGGGGACCTGGGTTCAGGCTCATGAAACTGGGCAATGTTGCTGTTCTGTGTGGTATGTGTGTGGCATGTACATGTATGTGAATGTGCATGTGTGTGTGCACACTTTTGCATGTACACACAGGCTCACTGTGTTGAACTTTTGATACATTTTACCCCCGAGTCTGATAAACTCCAGGGAGGAGGGCAGCAAGGTGTGCCTGACCTGGGTTCACTAGAAACAGAAGAGGAGAAGCTAAGAGGGATTTGGGATAGCAGGAAACTTAGAGCTCCCTGAGGGCAGCGATGTTTATCTGCCATCTGCTAGTTTTTCTCAAATGTGTGGACAAGATTTGACCTGGAATCTGAGAAACTGAATGTTCATATCTTTTCCCGTGAGAACATTGCACAACCTCCTCCTTTTTCACCAGACCTGTGACGTCCATCTGAACTCTCTTCTGGTCCTCCTGGTGAGCAGGACAGTTGCCCAGAGGATATAATGACCCCGTAGCTGCTATAAAACATAGCCTGGCAGTGTGCCCATGCCAGGAGTGCTCAGAACCCACTCCTCAGTCTGACTCTGTCAAGGAGACTCCCGTTTTCTCTGGCAAAACATCTGTCCACAGT
Source organism: Mustela nigripes (assembly GCF_022355385.1). Lineage (NCBI taxonomy): Eukaryota > Metazoa > Chordata > Mammalia > Carnivora > Mustelidae > Mustela > Mustela nigripes. The sequence goes on from NC_081558.1 coordinate 212,080,684, forward strand.
TTGTACACGGAGGACAGCAAGAAGCCTATAACCTCTTTCCCTCCGTGTCCCTGCCCCTCACCCAGAGGCCCCAAGGAAAGAGCTTAATGTTCCAGGGAAGCTTAAGTGAGAGTAAAAGCCCATCCAGAATGGCCTCCCTGGTTTCCTGGGGCCCTGCTCAGCTTTGTGGCCCTGGGTGTCCCTGCCTGTATTGCCCAACCAGAGCCACGCTTCTAGTGCCTTCTAGATGGCAGACATCTGGACTATGAAAGGCAACTCATAAAAGGAAAAGGGTGCAAGGCTTCCTGCCCAAGTTACTAGAAATTAAGAAAAATCTAAAGACCAAGACTTCCAGACCCGGGTTGGCAGGCTGGCTGGCCCAAGCCTCAGGGGCAAATGGGCTCCTCCTCCTCCAGGTGCTGACCATGCAGGACTGCTGGCCCCTCTCATTGGTGCTCCAAAAAAGAGGCCCCCAAGGACCCTGGTGAGAGCAACACTTGGACACCAACAATGCCCACACCTTGCGCACCTGCTGACAATAGCTAAGAGGGCTTGCCACCAAGATGTGGGGTGGGCCCCCAAGGAAGCCAGCTGACAACACCACGGCCATGGGCACCCTGTCTAGAAAAGAGTCACACACCCTTGGGTCTTTGGGCAAGCATGTAGCTACATTTCATGATTAGTGCTGGTGAGCCGGTATCCCCAGCCTGCTGTACCTTTGGATCCCAGAAGATTAAAAAGAATTGTGTCATCTAAGCCTCACCTGAAAGCAATGAAACCCATCTCTGGGGTGGGGACCGGCAGGGCCTATCTCTAGAAATCCCCAGCTCTTTCCCACGGGCAGTGGCTGAGAAGATGTTCAAGTCTCATTCCAGCAGGGGACTCTTTCTCCCCCAGAATCTGTTCAGAGGAATGAACATGACAGATGAGGACAGGCTTCTGTGAATGATGTACTCCTCCCCGTGGTTCCCCAGGCTTCTGAGAAGCCCCGAGTCATCGAAAACCACTGATCTGCAGGATCCGCTGACAGAATGGAATCACAATAGAGGAATTTTCCAAAGTGTCTGGAGAGCACATGGACTGGCATCACCCATCCTGAGGGTCAGAGCCTGTTGGCCCCACCTGGCCTGCACTGCCCCCTGTAGGAGGGGCCCTGCAGACCCCTTTTCCCACCCCCAGAACTTGAAGGCACGGGTGGAGCTTGATGGGTGCAATGGAACTGTTGTTATATGGTAAGATGATTTTCATTTGAACAGCTACCCCTCTTACATCCTCCTGTCCTGCTTCCCACTTCTCATCCCAGGAGGGCTGTGGAGCCCATCTTGGCCCCGATGGCTCTCCGTGTGGCTAGGGTGTGCCAGCAGGGTGGGTGGCTCTGTGTGACATGAGGTCCTTGCCAGGCCCACTTCTGGGTCCTTCTCTGTCTTCCTCACTTCACTGCATCTTGGTCCCAACTGAGGGGATGGTGGAGCCCGAGGTATTGGGCAGCCCCTGGACTAAGCCTTAGTGTAAGGAGGCTGCTTGAGCCCCCCTGATCCAGCCCCTGGGGCTCTCTGCTGCAGGAGAGAGTGGCCCCTGGGCATGGGGGCTGGGCATTGGTGTGAGCTGCCACCTGCCGCCCTCACTTTCTGTGTTACCTGTTGTCTTGTAGAAATGAGTAGAAAAGCAATTGGCTTGAAGGGACTTTCTCCTCCTGAAGTAATAGGGTGAGAACATGGATATGTGTAAGCCATTAGCAGAGTATCTGGGAAGCACAGCAGATGAGGGAGGGAGGAAAGGAGCAGGCAGCCATTGGCCTGGCATGTTCTGAAGAAAATATTGAAGGAATGTGTTTTTGATGGGACTCCCCCAAATGAATTTCCAGGCAGTCTGCTGGCTGGTTGTGTTTTTAAGGGGGGAATGTGTGCTTGGTCACTGAGTGATCTCAGCCTTTGAAAGAGTTTTCAGAACATGCCTTAACTGAGGCAGATCATGTAAACAAACCCAAAACCCTGCTCCAAAGTGCAGGTCTAGAGGTACCACAAATATCTCACTCCCAAACTGTACCTTCTCACAGGAAGAAGCCGTCCTGGCTATCCTGGCTTGGAGGGCTGATATAAATATTCAGGAATTTCTATGAGCTTGTTGTCAAACGTAGTCATTATTAAAGATTAAATTATGTGAGCTTACAATTAAATTAATTAAAGGCAAATGTACCAAATCAACCCTAAAAACTCATCACCTTCTTCTTTTCCATGTCTGTGTTCTTGAGGTTATTTACCTCTCTGGCATCTGCATGGTAGAAACACTGCATTTTGGCATGCCACTGCACATCTCTTCCCAAGGGTGACATCACTTTGATGGCTGGAAACTGGTCAGAGCCGGAGTATTTATTTATAACATGGAATTTGTCAAACATGATCACTCAAGATTTGATTGATTGTTTTGTTTATTGTCAAGATAAGTGATTTTGAAGTAGGGGCAGTTTTAGCCCTAGGGGACATTTGACAATGTCAGAGATACTTCAGATGGTCATGAATGGGTTTGGTGGCAGTGGGACTGGCATCTAGTGAGTGGAGGCCAGGGGTGCCATGAAACATTCCATATGCTCAGGACAAGCCCACAGCAAAGAACAATCCAATTCTCTTGTCTGAGATGTCAAGTGTGAAGTTGAGAAATCCTGGTCTGCATTTAAGGCAACAATTAGTAATGTGGATTATTCTTGAAATTATGACATGTCCTTACCTATTCCATTGTGAATACCACAAAGAAACTGAGGAAATGCTCTTTCAGTACAGAAAGCTACGCCTCAATTCAGCAAAGAAGTTTGCTCAAGACATTGATGAATGAGTGGCAGGCTGACATGCATCTTCAGCTTCTTCATTTCACTAAATGAAGATCTCAACCGATATTCATGATGGATCTATATGTGTTTGTCAGTTGCAGCCCTAGGTTGGCTGCAGAAGCAGGAGTCCAGCAAAAATTAAAAAACAGTTCTGTAAGAATCAATTGGCTATGGGGCATTTATGATAAAAATTACTATGTATGTTATTAATCATAAATTATGTCTATACCTCTTTTAGATCAGCAAGATTTCTAATAAACATTTGCATGTGTGTGTATGCGTATACCTTCTTTTTCCTGAAGAGTCTGTTGATAAACATTTACCAACACACCATTGTTTAGAAGCTACAAAGTTATCTGATGTTAAATGTAACACCCTCATTCTGTGTCCTACACAGTATGTTCAAGAGTCTTATCTCTAGAGATAGCACAGCATAGTTCTGGGAAGCTATTTTCTGAGAGGGATTGGGATAGAGATGAATGCAAATGTGTGCATGGCTGGTCTCATGGGTGGGTGGAGTGGGTTTCCTTTCTTGCAGTGTGGTTTGGCCACACTGGAAGCCAGCCTACCTCTCCTTAAATATCTGCTCCAGGGGCCTGTCTCCAGTGTTTTACACAGGACTTTTTGGAGACAGGTGGGTTGTCACTAGGCACAGGGGCAGAAGGCATGGGTGTGGGTAACGCAGTACCTGTCTGGAGTTTTGACAGGATTTTGTTCATATATTTAACCTATTAGACCCCATTGTAGTCCATGTGGAGTAAAACTAGAGGAAAAACAGGCAAGAATAGTAATCTTTGGTAGCAGAAGCGGGATGGGAAGCCCTGGGTAGGAAGGGGTGCTGTGACGAGACCCCAGGCAGTGGAAACATCCAAAGGGCACATAGCTCTGAAGAATTTGAGGAGGGCTCCCAACTAAGGGAAGGGGCATGCTTTACTTGTTTGTCAGTAGCATGAAAGGAAGTGAAGATAGAATCTAGAAAAACAGGACTCAAGTCTTTTGAGGTCAACTTCACTATTCTGAGAGTCTCCCTGCCCCTATATACCATATCTTAGTGCTGGGCATTTTGTGTACAGGATCAGAATAATTCTGAACGTCATATCTGATAGCTTTCAGAATTGTGCACACATCTTTTTGTTCAGGTGGGTAAGAAAGCGACACAGGTGGCCTCATCCTCACCCTAGAAATCCTAGGTATGTGTCCTCATTTGTTTCCAGATTGGTTTTCAAATCTAATGACAACACATATTGGGGTAGAAGTGTCAAACAGAGAGTAGGATTGTGGTATGCAAGATTTGCAAGGGACCCTTGAACCCTCTAGCTAAAATTCCACTGTTCCATGGGAGAGGCTTCCCACACTTGAGTCATGGCTGCCAACCCGCCTCTCACCACCACTTCCTGGCCAGGAGGGGAGGATGGGGAGAGGGCAGGGAAGCTAGAAACATAGACAAAAGAGATGGTAGGCTAAAAGATTTTTTTCCTCTCCCTCCCCAAATCCTGAAGTTGCCTTTAAAAATACTCTGACAAGAATTTGAATTTAAGTTTCCTGTTTCCACTGAAAGTAGTGGATCGATTAGATTTCAAAACCGGTGTTCGTATTTTATACACCAAAGCTTTGAAAATGATCTGTACTTAGAAAGAGACACAGAAGTCTGGAGGTCTGGGAAATCATATGTGAGAACTGAAAACCTTTTTAGAAATGTGGGTTTACATGCAAATTATATTTCCAAAGGACTTGGGTAAAATTTTTAAATTAAAATATTGTAGGTGGCTGTGTATGGATTTTTTATTTTCAAGCATCTGTATGAGTCACTGCAAGTTGTCTGACTTTTTTGTCTCAGCCATATGTCAGCCTCTTCATCCTTCTTGAGCTGGTTGGTTAGTAAAGTTGATTTTCTGAGGCCACACATACAGGTCACTGTGATACAGCAGTCAGGGACAGGTACTGTGTGACATATCAGTCAGGGATGTCTGCCATGTGACTTGGTAGGGACATCTCTGTGATGTGACGTGATACTCAGAGCCATCTACCCTGTGACACAGCAGTCAGGGACATCTGGGACATTCGGGGAACCCTCTGAGAGATCATGTGCTTTTATTTTGGTTTCTGAATCTGCACAATAATAATAACACTACAGGAAAATGTCTAAGCTAGTTTAGGAGTTATTATACTTGTATCTCTAAAACTTCTGGCAGTTCCTTATTCTTACCAAATTATCAAGTTAAAGAAGGAAGGAAGAAGAGAAATGAAAAACTGAGCAACCAAAATAAAGCAGTTGAATTTAAAAGATGGAAGGTGGCGTTGGAGTTACATAATACACAGAATCTTGAGCCTTCTCATTTTCTTGCTGTTTTGTAAAAGGTTAAGAACTGATCTTGATGATGTGATACAGGAACTGTATTATGGATTTGTTACACTTGATTTATTTAATATATATGTGCTTCTTGATGCAGGTATATCTCCAAGAAGCACATGGAATGACAGGCTCAGAGCAGAATGGTCCCAGTGCTTCTAGTATGAAGTTGGCTTGGAATTCACACTCAGGACTTTTAGCAATAATTGTGCCTCAGATAAACCTCATTGGCTACGATACTGCCACTGCACAAAGCTACACACTCAGGACTTTTCTCTATGCTTTGTAGTTCCCACTGCGTCTTAGTACAAGATGGATGATGTGGGGAGATGGTAAAACACAACTGTATGGAAAGGTCACTTATCTTCGCAGTTGGTGTGGAAACATGTTTTGGGGAAGCCCAGCTATTTGAAGGTAGAGGTTTACCTCAGCACAGGTAAACAGCAATCATGAAGAATCAGCCTGTGGATTACATCCCAGGAAGTGACTATGAGTGTTGCACAGATGGGAACAGATTTAACTCCATCCAGGTGAAGGGCACTGTTTGGCTCTTCATCTCCTACCTGGATCCTGGTTAGTGCACTTAAGTGTTGTGACTTCCTTTGTGGGAACTTGAGGTTCATTAGGCCCCAATGCAGTGTATGGTTGGCTTGTTCCAAAGTCAAACCAATGCTGACCAGCTTGACCAACAGGTGGGTGATAGGGTTCCAAAGGTCATGGGGCAGTATAGGGTGCAGTGTGGGCATTAGGCTGAGGCTAAGCTACACTGATGCTATGTCAGTTTGGACAGCACTGCATGTAAAAGTTGTTTACCCCAAGGGCTCAGCCATGTTACAGCTGAAAACTGAGTTGTCTACTCTTCCTGAAAATGCATGGTTGGGGCAAAAGGTGCTAATGTGTCTATGCCAGCCTGTAGACTTTCCTAGATGAGGAACTCACGACCTGACTTGGTCTTTTTTTCAAATGTCTTTTTCCAAATACAATTTTACATAGAAACTCGATGTTCATAACAGGTAAAAATCAAGCATCTCTGGAGGAGATAGTAGTAAGACCCAGAGCTCTACCGCTCCTTTTCCCCTGAGAAATTCCAGATCTCCAGAGAAAAGAGTTTGAAAATTGCTACAAGTAGGAAATTAATTGTGAAGGACTGAGTCCCAAGAACTGGAATGGGGACATCTGAGCAGATCCTTATGAAACTGGGAATATCCAACCCCTAAATTCTTCCCAGTCTTCTTTGCTAGTAGGAGAGCCCTCCTGCCACTGTCTGAGGAGGTTTGCCCTGCTTTTCCTCTATACTGTGGTTGCCTCAAGACACTGCTGAATGTCTTCAAGACATACCCTGTCATTGATCTAGTCCTAGGCAGAAATTCTGAATTTAGTATTTTATCCTGAGAGCTAGAAAGGACTCCAAAGCCTTGCTGATTTGTTCAGTTGAAACACAGACTCAAAAGTGGCCTAAACCAAAGGAAGTGAAAATGTCATACCTGCCTCAGTATAATGTAGAGGAGGGAAACCAAATGCTTGGGTAGATAGGAATGTTCAAGAGGAATTATCACATAAGATCTGTTTATTCAGTCAGGGAGGGTCCACAGGACATTCCCTTCACCATGAGAATGAGAAATCAATTGGGGTGGGGAAGCAGAACATACTGGAGGAGTTGTGTTCTCACTGTTCTCTGCAGGACAGAAATTACAGTGGTAACTGCTACTACTGAACTGAAATCCTTAAGTGCAATGAGGATAATTGGATCCCAGGGTGGCAGGGGCCAAGTATGGGTACTTAATTGCAAAATACAAGATGGTCATGGTTACTGTAATAGGCCGGGGAGTCAAAGCAGTAATCATCATATATTCTGACTCACAGAGACCTATGGCACTGTCTGATTGATCATGATGTCTCTGGAAAAAAAAAATAGATTGATCTGTATGAGTGGAAGAGTTTTAGATCAGTGAACAGAAATCTAACTGGACTTACCAAAACAGAATCATGGTCCCTGATTAATTCCCAGATTTGGGCCAGTTTATAGACCCAGAACATGTGTGTGTGTGTGTGTGTGTGTGTGTTTGTGTGTGTGTGTGTGTGTGTGTGAGAGAGAGAGAGAGAGAGAGAGAGCGAGCAGTGGAGAGGGACAGAAAGAGAGGGAGATAGAATCTTAAGCAGGTTCCATGACCAGTGTGGGGCTAGATCTCATGACCCTGAAGTCATGACCTGAGCCAAAATCAAGAGCTGGATGTTTAACTGAGTGAGCCACCCAGGGTCCCCTAGACCCAGAACCTCTTAAATGAAGGGGAGCCAGATCCCCTTAAGGAAGGATCTTAGCATATTGCCAAAGTTTGATACTGTTAATCTTTCTCCCAGTCTTCCACAGAGGGATCTAAAGTCATTTACTGAGGTTATTGAGCATTGGGGAAAGGAAATAAACAGACATTTTAGAGTTTTTTTGACACTGTGTCTGAAACAACACGGATGCCAGGAGACTCAAAACATCACCATGGTCCATCAGAGTAGTCTAGTCAGAGTAGGGGCTTATGGAGGTCAGGTGGTCAATGTCAGGTCCATCTCACAGTGGGATCAGTGGGTCCTCAAAACCAACCTGTGGTTATTTCTCCAGTTCTGGAATGCATATAAATAGATATCACCAGCATCTGGTAGAATCTCCACTTTGGTTCCTTGACCTATGGAATGAAGGCTATTATGGTAGGCAAGGTCAAATGAAAGTCACTATAATTGCCTCTACCTACAAAAATAGTAAACAACAAAAAAAAATATTGCATTTCTGAAAGGTTTGCAAAGATAAGTGCCACAATTAAGGACTTGAAAGATGCTGGGTTGTTGATTCACCACATTGCCATTTAACTTGCTTATTTGTACAAAAGACAGATGTGTCTTGGGAAATGACAGCAGATCATCACAAGCTCAATCAGATGGTTGTTCCAGTTGCAGTGGCTGGTCCAGACATGGTTTTGTTGCTTGAGCAAATTAACATATCCCTTGGTAGCTACTTGTATGCTAGTATGCAGTTACTGATTTGGAAAATGCTTTTTACTTTATAGTTGTTAACAGAGACCACCAGATACAGTTTGCTTTCAACTAGGCTAGCTGTACACCTTCACTGTCCTACCTCTGGGCTATCTCAACTCTGCAGTCTAATGTTATAACATAGTCTTCAGAGACCTTGATTATCCCTCCCTTTACAGGACATCACTCTGGTTCCTTAAATTGATGATATTGTGCTGATTGGACCTAGTGAGCAAGAAGTAGCAATGGTTCTAAACTTGTTGGTAGGACACTTGAATGCCAGCGGTTGGGAAATAAATCCCACAAGAAGTTTAGGGGATTTATACCTTGATGAAATACCTAGAGATTCAGTGGCACAGGGCCTGTTGAGATATCCGTTCTAAGGCGAAAAATGGATGATTGTATCAGGGCCCTCCAACAACAAACATTAGGGACAATGCTTAGTGGGCCTTAAGCAAATAATCCTTATTTGAGGATGCTACTGTGGCCAATTAATTGAATGACCTGAAAAGCTGCTGGTTTTGAGTGGGACCCAGAACAGGAGAAGGCTCTGCAACAGTTCCAGCCTGCCGTGCAAGCTGCTCTGCCACTTGGGCCATATGATCCAGCAGATCCTATCATGCTTGAAATGTCAGTGGCAGATAGAGATGCTGTTCGAAACTATTGGCAGTCTTCTATAGTTGAATCACAGTTGAATTCTTACCGTTTTGTAACAAGCCCTGCCATCCTCTGGGATAACTATTTTCCTTCTGAAAAAAGCCTTTTGGCTTACTACTTAGCAGAGACTGAACACTTAACTATGGGACACCAAGTTACTGTGTTAAGTCATGTACACATCATGAGTTGGTTATTGTCCAATTTATCAAACCATAAAGTTGGGCATGCACAGTAACATTCATTCTATTATTAAATGGAGTGAGAAATATGAGATGGGAATATATGAGAGTGGTATAAACTCCAATCAGTACACCTGATTATTGTCCTGGAAGGAGAAATGGCCAGAGGTATGAGGTTATACAGATTCAGGAACTGTGACAAATAGTGTGGCTGCATAGTCAGGGACTTAGAAAGAACATGATTAGAAAATTGGTGACAGGGAGATCTGGGAAGAGGTATGTGATAGATCTCTTTGAATGAGCAAAGAATGTGGAGTTGTCTGTATTCCTTGCAAATAGTCACCAAATGTGACCTCAGCAGAGGAAGATCCTAATAATCAAGTAGTTAGGATGACTGTTCTGTGGATATCAAGCAGCTTCTTTCCCCAGTTCTCCTTTCATTGCCTAAAGGACTCATGAACGAAGTGGCCATGGTGATAGAAATGGAGGTTATGCATGAGTCAGAAACTTACCAGGCCAACCAGCCTATGGCTACTGCTGTGTCCAATCTTTGAGAAGAAGATTGCAATATGGTGCCATTTCACGGGGTGATCAGTCTTCTCTCTGGTGGCAGATTGATTACATTGGACAGAAGGGGCAGGCAGCACTTTGCCTTTACAGGAATAGATATTTAGTCTGGATGTGACTTCCCTATGCGTAATGCTTCTGCCAAAGCTGGAACTCATGGATTTAGAGAATGGCTCTCCCACCATCACGGTATTCCACACAGCATTGTTTCTGATCAAGGAATTTACTTCACAGCAAATGAAAAATGGTAATGGGCCCATGCTCATGGAATTCACTAATTTTACCATTTTCCCCTATCATCCTGAAGTATCTGGCCTGACAAAGTGGTAGAATGGCCTTTCCTTAAAAATATCAAATTAAAACTACATTGAGATATCACCTTACACCAGTTAGAATGGCCAAAATTAGCAAGACAGGAAACAACATGTGTTGGAGAGGATGTGGAGAAAGGGGAACCCTCTTCCACTGTTGGTGGGAATGCAAGTTGGTGCAGCCTCTTTGGAGAACAGTATGGAGATTCCTCAAAAAATTAAAAATAGAACTTCCATATGACCCTGCCATTGCACTCCTGGGTATTTACCTGAAAGATACAGATGTTGTGAAAAGAAGGGCCATCTGTACCCCAATGTTTATAGCAGCAATGACCACGGTTGCCAAACTGTGGAAAGAACCAAGATGCCCTTCAACGGATGAATGGATAAGGAAGATGTGGTCCATATACTCTATGGAGTATTATGCCTCCATCAGAAAGGACGGATACCCAACTTTTGTAGCAACATGGACGGGACTGGAAGAGATTATGCTGAGTGAAATAAGTCAAGCAGAGAGAGTCATTATCATATGGTTTCACTTATTTGTGGAGCATAACAAAAAGCATGGAAGACATGGGGAGTTAGAGAGAAGGGGGTTGGGGTAAATTGGAAGGGGAGGTGAATCATGAGAGACTATGGACTCTGAAAAACAATCTGAGGGGTTTGAAGTGGAAGGGGGGTGGGAGGTTGGGGTACCAGGTGGTGGGTATTAGAGAGGGCACGGATTGCATGGAGCACTGGGTGTGGTGAAAAAATAATGATACTGTTATGCAGAAAATAAATAAATGAAAAAAAAATTTTAAATAAAAAAAATTTTTAGAATGACCTTCTAAAGATTCAGTTAAAACACTAGCTAGATACCTTGTCCTCTAAGATGAAGTACATGCTCTAAATCAGTATCTTTAATGTGATTACAGTCAATAAACTACAAAACCCAATACTTGCAGTACTGATAATGATCTAGACTCTTTATGAATGAAGACTTAGGTCATCCTGCTCAGTAAAGATGGTGGTCTCTTAGAAATATCAACATGATTAAATGATGGTCCCAGTTTTCATTCAAACTCTTATCTCAAAGATGCTGTGAAGGTATTTTGTAGATATGATTACAGTTCATAATCAGCTAACTTTAAGTAAAGACCATCCTAGATATTCTGGTGTGACCAACTGCAGAAATGAGGACTTGTAGTAGTCAAGGGTATTTCTTCCTAATATTTTAATGACTATATGTATGTATATACAACACAAATATTTTCCCTTTTTTTCTCCTCTTATCCTCTAACATTAAGATGTATTAATTGTAGTTAACTTTCTATCTCAGCATTTAAGGTACAGAATATCAAAAAACACTGAATATTATGCAGAACTTTGCACCCTTTTCTGGGGAAAAGGTGAGTATGTTTTTGGTTGTATGCAGGATATGTGTGTCCAATTAAGTGGAAATAAGATTGTTGTGTCTTTATTTAGAAATCAAGTATGGTTGAAGGAGACATGTATCACTGCCAAGTTGACAAGGAGTGGACAGTGGGGATCTTTGAGGTATATCAAGATGGCTAAGCTATAGTCTCCAGTTATTCACTCACATATTAATCTAGACATTGTTGTGAAGGTATTTTTTAAGATATTATCCAATTTCATAATTACTTGACTTAAAGTAAAGGATTATGTGGGACTGACTCAGTCAGTTGTAAATCCCTTTTTAAATTATTTTTTTATTATATTATGTTAGTCACCATACAATACATTTTTAGTTTTTGATGTAGAGTTCCAAGATTCATTGTTTACGTATAACACCCAGTGCTCCATGCAATACGTGCCCTCCTTAATACCCATCCCCCCACCACCCTCCCCTCTAAAACCCTCAGTTTGTCTCTCAGAGTCCACAGTCTCTCGTGTAAATCCTTAAAATCCTCTGAGGGCTGAAATTTCCCTCAGAGAAGAAGACTCTGCCTGTGCTCAAGTTCTACCTTGCTCATTCATCTGTTCCTCCCTCCCTTCCCTCCTGCCCTCTATCCCTCCTTCTTTCTTCTGTTCATTCGTTCATTCATCCATTCATTCATTTGTTCATTCGTTCCTTCCTTCCTTCTTTCCAGTGTAGCTGACACACAATGTTACGTTAATTTCAGGTTTACACATAGTGATTCCACCACTCTATACTCTATACTCTATACTCTATACTCTATGCTCAGTTCACCACAAGAGCTACCTTGCTGTTACCAAGAGCTTGCCCTACCCATTTCAGATTTGCCTCAACAATGACACAAACCAATTCTTTGTAGTGCGTTTTAATATATGTCTTCTACTCATTCTGCTTCTCTGGCAAACTTCTCTGGATACACTTGTTCTAACCTTCTCGTAGGAATGTGGATGGGTATTTGCTCATCAGTTTCAGAAGTGGGTACAGAAGCATTGCTAGATCCAAGGAGATTTTGCAGATGGTTAGTTCTTGTATATAGTAAATAATGTAATGATCACCTCGTTTATAGTGAATGTTTTTTGGTTGAGGTAGGTATAGTTGTATGTGCATCACCTTAAACTTTCCAAATTATGCTTTTCAGGGAAAAAAAGGCAGGGGTTTCTCTGGGCAGGTACGTTTATGAAATGATTTTAGAGAGCTGTGTCTGTTTCAGGATTTCTCATAGCCTTTACAATGCTTCTGGGCACGAAGGTCCCAAAGGGACATAATACGAGGTGTTTACTAATTTTACTTGAATATGCAACATTTTCCCCCTCCAGGTATTGTAACACTAGAATTTCATGAGAGATATTTTAAGAAACATTTATTCATATGTCTATCGCCCATTAATAACATTTTGAATGGGAAGAATCTTGTCATATTATATTGCCTTTTATTTGACTCATGGTAAATAAATGTCCCTACTTTGTAAGACATTTTATCATAAAAACAAAGAATCAAAAATGAAAGAGTGTTTTAAAATTATAGGTGAGAGGAGTTTATTAGTTGTATGCTAATCTCAAAAGGATGCCCAGCAGAAACACAGTGTTATGAGAGAATTTATCATTAGTTGCACATATTACTATGTTTATACCTAGTTGGTGAAGTAGAAATCTTCTGGTTTGTATTCTTAGGATTTCTTGATAGAAATGTGTCATGTGCACATGACTTGCATGTGTGTTTACATACATATTTTACAGTAGAAATTCAACCAATTTATAGGTTACAACAGATGGAAGTCACCTGTTGTTTTGCTTTTCAGGCACTTAATATTTATTTTAAAATCATCATACTCATAAACTGTACTCTATGATTTTTCCAACAGTGAAAAAAAGAGAAAGTAAAGCCATGTTGCAGAATTAAATATTCTAAATGGGTTTAATTTTAAAAGACAAAATTCTAAAGCTTGGGTAGAATATCTCATGATTATGCTGCCACCTTAGTATTTTCCAGTTTTTATCTGTTTAGCATATGTTTCTTTTGCTCTTTACTATCTTCCAGCCAAAAATTTGGGGAAGTTTATTTGGCTTTCTTATCTTTACTTTTTACATCTTTTACTTTACATTCAAAAAATTTTATTTTTTACGAAATCTGATAAAGTACATTTAAAACAGTATAAATATATAATTTACATATTTTGGTCGTATGAAGATCTCTGCCGCCATTTCCTTATGTTATACTATATATGCCATAACCCAGCATTAACTCAATAAGGATACTGTGAAATGATTGCATGTTGTTGGGGAAAAATGATGAGTTTGCTGGAAAGATCTTTTTCATCCATAATACATTAGCAAATTCATAATCAGCAAGAAAACCCATCTTTTTCTGTGCCCAACTATTGCTCTAACAAATGTTGTAGCCCCTCTAGGGCACTCTCAGGGCCTTATGGACTTCTGTATCCCTGGGATGCTGTAAGGACTGTATGCAGTCGGAGCCAAGTAACTGCCTGCGGGTGATGATCCCTGTTTGTTGTTTTTCTTCAGCTCAGGTTGGGTAGGCGGGTTGGCTTTCTGGGATGGACCGAGAGAGTTTGGGAGGTGACAGGTGGGCCATCCTGTCCAGGATGTCTGGAGCGTGCTCGTCCCAGCCAGGGCGCGTCCTGGGCAGTCGTTCCCCCAAGTCCTATTTATCTTGGTCTTCCCAATACCAGCATAGCTCCTGGTGAAGAAAACACAGCTGCTATTTTCTCCTCCCTGTGAGTCGGGGCAGAGGCAGGTGTGAAAGCACTAAGGCTGTCCAGGCCGTCCTTTATCCTACCCCCTTCACGTACCCCCTCCATGCCCAGGTGACACGGGACAGCAGCACACCCACGTGGAGGTGAGTTCTTCGGAGGGGAAGATGGACTCTCCACTTTCCTTTGGAATTGTGTTCCTGGCATGGAAACTGGCATTTAACACGTTGCTCACAGAGACTTACCTCTGGTTCTCTCCAGCCACCCTATGTGGGCACCAAACAGGCCTCCTGCCTGACACCTGCATCAGGGCTAACAGCACTGGGAACACCAGGCCCTCATCACTCTTGGGCTACTTTCTGTACTTCCAGTCTGAGACATCCCCTCCAGCTGTGCTGCCTTTCCCCCTTGGCCATGGCCCCTTTATTTCATGCCAGACTCCTTACTTTACCTTACCCTCTGGACCCCTCTGGGTCATTCTCTCATTTTCCTAAAAACTGTTTTTTACCACAACACACCCTGCTCATCAAACCAAACGTATCACGATGGTGATGACAATGTGACTTACTCATGTCTTAACCATTTTTAATCACATACCAGGTAAGAACAGGGATTCTGGAATCAGAAGACTGGGTCTGAAACCCAGCTCTGCCCCTGATAAATGTGTGACCCCAAGCAGCTTTCTTAATCCCTCTGGGTCTCAGTTTTCTCATCTGTAAAATGACAATAGAGCTTTTCCATTATAGGATTATTTAAGGTGTTAAGTAACTGTCTGTGGTGAGTGTTTCAGGAAATAAAAGTATCTCATGGTTTATCAGGGCGATGTTCTTATTCTCCTAGCAGATGAAGGTCATTGCTGTCTGCCCTTGTCCCTCCCTCCCCTCCCCCACTCCCGTTCCCCATCAGCCCAGTCCTAGCTCTGCTGTCCTTTTCCCAGAGAAAAGTTCCCTTTCCCTGCGTCCTCTGGTTGATGTAGCTCAGCGTGGACCCAGCGCTCCCATGTTCACCCTTAGGACTGATGCCTGGTCCTAATGTCTGGTAAATAAATAAATTTATTTAATAGGAAGAGTAGTTTCATATAAAGAGTAGTTTCATATAAATCTGTGGGTTGTTAGACTTTTTTACTTGCATTTTGTCTTCTCGCAGACATGGTTGGTGCTGCAGTCCCGCACTTAGAGTTAAGCTCATGGTTGGTATCTTTATTAAGAACTAAATACTAAGTATTACACTCAGCTAATTAAAGTGAAGAACTGGCATCTTTTTCCATAAGTTGAATTGCATTTTTAAGGATTACTCTCTAGTAGGGTTAATGGCCACATACCTGCTGTCTCTTTTGGGACTCATATAACCCAAATCTAGCCATGCAAAGGAAAACAAGCATCTGGTGTAGACTTCTCAGTCTGGCTCTTTTGTCAGGGGTCCTGGAATCCGCTGATAGAAAGAGATGCTTTATGTGTGCTTGGGAAGGAATCTTCACCTTCACAGAAGAAAGGAAAACAAAGGGTCGCCCTGGGTGGGACTGGAATGCCAGCCTAGTGGTACAGAGCTGCACACCGGGAGTCGGCTGTACTCTGTCAGGAGCTCAGCGTGTGTCTACTCTTTGCCAGGCAGAGCCCCAGGAATGACTTCCTGTTGTGGAGCACAGGATAATGTTCCTGATGTCCTTAAGCTCAGTTTGGTGGCAGCTGTTTGAAAAGAAGTGGGGGAAACCTGGCCCAAAGCGTCAAGGCCACTCACCTTTTTCCATGCTAGAAAAGAACTGGGGTATAACTTTGTCTTCAGTCAGGGCTTGCTTGAGTGAGAATCCCCAAAGAAAGGACCTGCTCCTCCTACCTATCACTATTTTGTTTCTTCAAAGTCTTGAGTTTCCTTATACCTGACTTTCAGTCTCCTCTGTTTCTGGGGCTGTTGCACACACCCGTCTAACCGAACTACCTCTTCCTGGAGAACAATCCCTTCTAGAGAATAGGGAAAAACAGTGTATCACAATTCTGAATGTGTTTCTCTCTTTCTTTTTGTATTTTTCCCATTTTATAGAATGCGCTTGTGTTAGTTTTACGGGGGAGCAGTACGTTATATACATAAAAGGCAGTAACACCATTGCTTCCGCTCGTTAGTTCTTGCTTTTGAATCGATGTCGGAACTCTGTGCTCATGAAACTACTCTTCCTATTAAATCCTTCCCAAACTGTTTGGTGTCTCTTTTAGGCCTGTGGACTCTGGCCCCTTCCCACCATCTTTCTTTTTATTCTTCACACCTTCTGTTTGAATCACGACAATATCCAATCTCCCGTATTCCGCTGCCTCCTGGTGTACATGCAGGGAGTGTTCTCCTGCCGGGCCCTGCCTGTTTCTGGCTCTCTTGCTGGCCCAGGCCTGTTCTCCCTTCCGCTTCTGTAAACCCGACCTGCCTGCCACAGTTCATCTCTGATTCACGACACTTTCTTGAACCACCCGGGTCCATCCAGACACAGCTGTCTCTCTCTTCTCCGAATTGTCACTGACCTTATTATCTACAATAATTATATGCTCGTAGTAACATTGCCTTGCATTTGGACAGCTCTTTGCAGTTTTCAAAGCATGTTCACACCCATTATTTCATCCTAGGGCTGGAATTAGGGTGAGGACAGCGAGACGCAGATTTTTAGAGTGATGCGAGTGCTGGGTTGGAGTCTACCTTTATTTAAAATGTTGATACTTTGTTCACCATAAATTTTGGGGGGTCGTTCATTTTCATTTTCAGACCTATTGGCTCAAGATGGTATTTGTCTTGATTCCTGAGTTTTTGGGTGCCCTCTTGAACTTTGCCCTCGAAGCAAACGCCTCACCTGCTAGGGTGCTGGTCCTACCCCCAGCCACCGAGTCTTTTAACAGCCCTGTGAAGGGTGGCTAGGGTAGCATGGGCCCATTTCACACAGAACCAACTCCTCTCTCACATGTGAGCCCTAGCTTCGTGGGTGCAGCTTTGTGGGGGGCAACTGATACTCTTCCAGCCCCTTGGGTCAGCATCTTGAGGTATCTGTTGACAAGTTTAGTTCAAGGTACAGCAGCAGGATTGGGAGCAGCAGGCTGTTCAGCTACGTGGGGACCATGAACTTGTGCAAAGCCCAGTCCTTGCCCTTGTGCCTGCCTGTAGACCCCGCTGCACACACAGGGAGGGAATTTTCTCTGCTTCAAAGGTTTAGTGCTCATTTGACAGAACGGTCATGGAGGATGTCTGGGAGAGAAAGATTTGACACAAGAAAACACAGTCAGGGGTCCCGAGGGAGCCCAGAGATTGGTTGGGTCCCTGGAGCTTCTGTGTCAAGCAAGCAGGAACAAGCTCCTTAAAAAGAGGCTTATATTTCCATAAAAGAACATAAACTATCGATTCTGGAACAGCTTTAACCTTTGAAGGTTTGCCTGTACAGTCATGTGGCACTGAGAAGAACTTTCTAGAGCCACAAATAAAAGTGTATATACCTTTTAAGGGCATCAACTCTTTTCTTTTTTTAAAAGGCATCAACTCTTTTCTTTTTTTAAGATTTATTCACTTACTTGGGGGAGGGACTGAACACAAGTGGGCGGTGGGACGGAACGGAGGGAGAGGGACGAGGGATGCTCAACGACCTCCACCAGGTGCCCCCAAAGCATCTATTTATTTATTTTTAACTTTTAATTTTTAAAAATTTGAATTCCATTAGCCAACATATAGTACATTATTAGTTTTTGGTATAGTGTTGAATAATTCATTAGTTGCACGTAACACCCAGTGCTCATCACGTTACGAGGCCGCCTTAATGCCCATCCCCCAGTCACCCCATCCCCCACCCCCTCCCTTCTGTAACCCTCAGTTTGTTTCCCAGAGTCCAGAGTCTCTCCTGGTTTGTCTCTCTCTCTGATTTCTTCCCCTTCAGTTTTCCCTCCCTTTCTCTCTGGTCCTCTGTGCTATACCTTATGTTTCACATATAAGTGAAACCATATGATAATTGCCTTTCTCTGACTGACTTATCTCACTTAGTGTAAGCCCCTTCAGTTCCATCCATGTCGATGCAAATGGTGGGTGTTCATCCTTTCTGATGCCCAAGTAATATGCCATTGTATATATGAACCACATCTTCTTTATCCATCCAAATCATCTGCTCTTGAAATACAAATGTAACAGTGTGTGGTATGTGACTTTAGAATGTGGGTCTGTTGGAATTGGTTGCAGTTCAGGGCTGCTGATGGCTGGGCTCTTATCCTACCAGGTTGTATCATCTCACTGCATGTGTGTGTGTGTGTGTGTGTGTGTGTGTGTTGGGGAAGCTAGGGAGAGGGTGAGTGCGTCCCTGACTGTTGGCTCTTCCTTTGTTAGTGGGGTCATTCCGCCTGTTTTAGGATTAAAGACAGAGCATGGATCAGGATTATTACCTTGGGAGAATAAGATAAAGAAGGCATGTGAGCATTCTTCAGCAATAAAAAGAAATGAGCCATCAAGCCATGAAGAGACATGGGGAACCTAAACTATATATTACTAAGTGAAAGAAGCTGGTTTGAAAAGGCTACATACTGTGTGATTCCAACTCTGTGACATGCTGGAAAAGGCAAATCTATGGAGACAGTGAAAAGATCAGTTGTTGCCAGGGGCGAAAGGGGAGGGAGAGAGGAACAGGCGGAGCCCAGAGGATTTTTAGGGCAGTGAGAATACTCTGTGTGATATGGTGGTGGTGAGCACGTCATTACACATTTGTCTGACCTCATTGGATGCACAGCACAAAGGGGGAATCCTGATGTAAACTGTGGACTTCAGTTGATAATAATGTACCAATATTGGCTCATCAACAGTGTTACAATTTTTTTTTTTTTTTTTTTTTTTTTTTTTTTTTTTTTTTTTTTTTTTTTAGGAGAGGAAGGGAATGAGGCAGAGGGAGAGGAGAAGAGAATCATTACGCAGACTCCCTGCTAAGCAGGGAGCCTGACATGGGGCTTGATCCCAGGACCCTGAGATCATGACTTGAGCTGAAATCAAGAGTTGAAAGCTTAACTGACTGAGCCAACAAAGGCCTTAGTTCTAAGAAGTGACTTAGGGAGGGACAGTCACTTTGGGGCTGGTTGGGGCATGGTTCCTTCATGCACTGGTCTGTCACACAAGACAGCAAGGCTCAGAACAGCCCGATTTTTTCCAACCCAGCAACCCTGCATTTAGTCAAATGGAGCGTCCGAGATTGTGGATGGTGACGGAAGCTTCTTGACATGGCAGATGTTCTCCTGGGGATGTCAAGTTTGAGCCCTCTCTTTTGCAGAGCATCTGAGCTGTCTCGATTATGTGACAAATATTTTCACGCACAAGCATCATCCAAACCTTGGCAGAGGCTGGGTGTGGAGGCAGGCAGGGAAGTGTTCTCAGAGCCTGGAAGTGTTAGGTTTAGAAAGAAGGAAAGTGTTTTTACATTCTTGACACAGGAGCCCTGAGAGGTCAGAACAGGAATTTACTCACGACAAGGAGATAACTCATACTTATGGAGGGGCCAATGATGTGCTAATGATGACTGGGGGATGGAACATGATCAGAGTGCCATCCACCAAAGTTTTCCATGACCCAGGCATTAGTCTAAGCCCTTTATCAGCACAAACTTACTTAACTACCGTAGCAATAGGGGTGAAGTCTGCCGTTAACCCAACGTACAGATTGGAAAACTGATACTAGAAAGATTAGTCACTTGCATGTGATTGAATAGTCAGTAAGATGCAAAACAGAATTCAAATCCAGTCTTCCAGTTCAAGACTCTGTGGACTTTGCCCAACCATGTGGCCTGTGATTAGGCCCTGCTAACAGGTGACAGTTGTCAACCTAGCCCTGCCTAGCCGGCAGCGGTAGAGAACATATGGTTTCTGCCTGGAAACACCCACCTACGGTATACCTAATGCAAACAGTCACCCTGCTGAAATGGGAATAGTGCCTCCTAAAGATGTGTATGTCTTAACCCCCAGAACCGTGAGTACCCGATCTTGCTTGGCAAAAGGGACTTTGCCTTTAATTCAGTTAAGGACCTTGAGATGGGGAGATTATCTTGAATTATCTGGGTGGGCCTAGTGTAATCAGAAAGGTCATTGAGGAAGAGGGTCAAAGTCAGAGAGAGAAACAGAAGTCAGAATGCAGCACCGGCCATGGGCCATGCAATGTGGATAGCCTCTACACACCAGAAGAGATGAGGAGAAGGATTTTCCCTGAGAGCCCCCAGAAGGAACGAGCCCTGTTGACACCTTGATTTAAGGACTTCTGGCCTTCAGAACTCTAAGAGACTAAATCTGTGTTGCTTCAAGCCACAGATAATTTGTCACAAGAGTGAAAGGAAGCTAATATACATACATAATACAGAAGTCCCCCTTTATCTGCAGGGGATACCTTCCAAGACCTCCTGTGAATGTCTGAAATCATGAATAGCTCTGAATCCTATACATACTATTTTTTTTAAGTTATATGTTTGGCATAGTAAGAGATTAACAACAACGAATAACAAAATAGAACAATTAGAATTACTGTACAAAAAGCTATATAAATGTGGTCTCTTTCTCAAAATATTTTTTAAAAGATTTTATTTATTTGAGAGACCGAGAGTGAGTGAGAGAGAGAGAGTGAGAGAAGGAACAGGGGTAGGGCAGAAGCACACTCCCTGCTGAGCAGGCTCAAAATATCTTATGGTGTCATGCTTGCCCTTCTTGTGATGATAGATGATAAAATGCCTGTGTGATGCGATGAAGTGAGGTGAATGACATAAGCGTGTAACCTAATGTCAGGCTACTATTGACCTCCTGATGACACATCAGAGGGAGGATCGTCTACTTCCAGACCGAGACTGTGGACAATGGAAAGCTCAGAAAGTGATCCTGGATGGGACTGGAGGAGATGATGCTGAGTGAAATAAGTCAAGCAGAGAGAGTCAGTTATCATATGGTTTCACTTACTTGTGGAGCATAAGGAATAACATGGAGGACATTAGGAGAAGGAAGGGAAAACTGAAGGGGGGCGGGAAATCTGAGGGGGAGATGAACCATGAGAGGCTGTGGACTCTGAGAAACAAACTGAGGGTTTCAGAGGGAAAGGGGTTGGGGAGATGGGTAAGTCCCATAATGGGTATTAAGGAGGGCACGTATTGCATGGAGCACTGGGTGTATATAAACATTGAATCTTGGAACACTGCATCAAACACTAATGATGTATTTTATGGTGACTAACATAACACAATAAAAGAAAGTGAAACTGTGGACGGGAGAGGCACTATGGGGCACATGCACATACACACACACATACACGTGAAGGGCTATACTTGCTGACTGACTCTCAGCCCTTTTGCCTTCCTCTCAAGTGCTAGATCCCCAGAGTGGCTGGCCTCCATCATGCCCACGACGCTCCCCTCTGCTTCCCTGGGGGCCCTAATCTGGACCTGGTTTGGGTGATAAATGATTTGGTTGTCCCATCTCAACCTACCTCTTGGTTGCCTGCCTGTGACTTACGCTCTGAGCATTTTAAATTCTAGGTAGCCTCCTCCTGTCACCCAGCAAATCCCAGATACCACCTCCTTGAAAGTGGGATCATCCAAAAAAACCTGTCAAGCCCAACATCTTAATTTTATAGAGGAAGACACTGGGTTCTACAGAAGGACACGGAGGACTGGGGAGATGGAGAGGAGAAGGGAGTTGGGGGAAATGGTAGGGGGGAGACGAACCATGCAAGACTGTGGACTTTGAGAAACAAACTGAGGGTTTTGGAGGGGCGGGAGGTGGGAGGTTGGGTGAGCCTGGTGGTGGGTATTATGGAGGGCATGGATTGCATGGAGCACTGGGTGTGTTGCACAAACAATGAATTCTGGACACTGAAAAGAAATTTAAAAAATTAATAAAAATTTAAAAAAGAAGAGGAAATTGCTCAAGGTCACATGAAGTCAGTGCCAAAGCTGTGCCTTGAGCTCAAGAATCCTGCAGTGATGTTTCTAGTAGAGGAATCTTTCCCAGTGATTGACAGAGGTCAGTGCACACTGAGTGGTTGTTGACCCAACAAGACCCAACAGGGAAGGAGCTTATGCACCAGACAACTATGTAACCTGCCAGGCCTGATACCTGAGCGCTTGGAGTACTTGGTCTCCTAACTGAAGGTATCTATCTTTTCCCTGATCAATAATTTTTGCTATTGTCATGGACTGAACATTTTTGTCTTCTCCCCTCACCCCCCAATCCATATGTTAAAGCCCTAACCTCCAGTGTAACTGTATTTGGAGCCTCTGATATTTGAGGCCTCTGAGGAAATAATTAATGTTAAAAGAGGTCATAAGGGTGGGACCTTGATTCAGTAGGGTGACCGTCTTTATAAGAAGAGATAACAGAGCACTCTCTCTCTCCTGACTCATATGTACAGAGGAGAGCAGATAGCAAGAAGGCAGCTATCTGCAAACCAGGAAGACAGATTGCATCAGAAATGGAACCAGCCAGCACCTTGATCTTGGACTTGAAATCTCTAGAATCCTGAGAAAGAAATGCTGGTTGTTTAAGCCCCTGCTGTGGATTTTTGTTCTAGTCAAAAAATCCAGAGCAGACCACTACAGCAGCCTCCCTTGGAGTCTGCCTCTACCCAGCCTTTATGCCCTCCGTGGGTTCCTCCTTCCTTTGCAGCTTTCTCTTGCCATGCCACTCACAACTCTGCTTCCAAACATAACTCTTCACCACTGACAAACAGGGCACTGATGTGTCCAAAATGTGGCCTGACCTGCACTGCTCTTGCTGACCATCAGTGGTTTCCCAGCCCAGAGCCACTGCTCCCAGCTCCACATGTTAAAATCTCACCCCACTGTGAGGACCTGCTGGAAGTCTGTTTTGTCCATGGCCCTTCCCATCCTCAGCCAGACCCATCCCCCTGCCTCTGACGCTAGAGAAGTTTGGGCTTCCCAACTGCCATGTGCAGAGGGATGAAGAGGTTCCCCCACATTCATGTCTACCTAGAACCCTGGAATGTGATCTTATGGAACTAGGGTCTTTGCAGATATATTAAGTTAAAGATCTTGAGATGAGGTCATTCTGGATTTAGGGTGAATCCTAAATTGTCCTTGTAAGAAGAGGAAGGAACACAGAGGCAGAGGGAAGAAGCCGTGTGAGGACAGAAGCAGAGATTGGAGTGATGTGGTTATAAGCCAAGAACATCGGGAGCCACCAGAGACTGGGAAAGGCAGGAAAGATTGTCCCCTAGAGACTTCAGAGGGGTTACGACCCTGTTAACAACTTGATTTTAGACTTCTGGCTTCAAGAGTTGTGAGATGATACATTTCTGTTGTTTTCAGCCCCTAAGCTGTTGTTTTCAGCCCCTAAGCTCCAGGAAGCTAATACCTCATGCATCACAGGTATGTGATTTCTCACCTGCCGGTCAGGCTAGGTGCTCCGTTCTAGTTAGCACAGAGCTTTCAAACTGTTACATTGTGCTGCATCATAGTAGATGTCCTCTGGTTGCTGTCACTGGTTCTGCTCCTCAGAGGTCCATTGGCTGAGTCTGTGTTTCTCAGCACAGAGCATGCCTGCTCGGCTCCAGGGATGTGTGAATTGCTGGCAGAGCTGGATGTTTCTCAACCAGGACCCCAGTTTCTCCATCTGCTTGTTATGACTTGTCTCTTAGAAATGTTCTCAGGATTCTCATAAAATGGTTCATTTGGGTGAATTTAATATTTTCCTCCAGAAACTCACTGTAGGTTTATATGGTCTTCTAAGCCTCAACCATCAAGGTGATGTGTGATTCTGGGCATCGTTAGGGACTAGCCTATGGATATACCTCCTCAGGTGTAAGAACCCTCAGACTCATATCTGGCGCCTTTCGAGGGCAGGTATTTCTGTAAAGAGGAATGAAGGAGGCACTTCCTTAGACCACAGAGCCCCAGGGACAGCGCTGCCCCTGAGATTGTTAATTGTCTCCTGGAGACCTTAAGGGGCACTGGTAGAGGCTGAGACCCAGCATGGGGCCCTGCGGTAGGAACCAGTAGAATTAGGTTATTATAGTTAGTGTGACTCTTTATGCACCCAAGAGTGAGGAGGACCAGGAAAACAGGTTACAAGTGAGTTCTGAGCATTATAGAGAATGTCCAAAACTCACTGAAAAGGACACTTTAGACTACCACTGTATAAGCCAAGGAAAATTTACATTGGTCGATGTAAATAAATCCCATGGCAGTTTCCAGAGACCCACTGTTGTACTCCCATAACTAGTAGGCATCCATATCTTAACATCAGGGAATGACAGTGCCTGGGAATTGCTTTATCTCAGTGGAATGGTTTTCACCATTGTTTCATTTTGTTTCTGTGTTGCTGACACAGGAAAACATGTGCATTAGGCCGGATGCACTATTAACAAATAGAAACAATATCTATCATTGTTGAGTGCTTACACTAGAGAGTAGAAAGGCAATGTGCGAAGTGCTTTATGTTTGTCCTAGTCGGCTCGGGCTGCTCTAACAAAATACCATACTGTGGGACTTAAACAACAGACATTTATTTCTCACTGTTCTGGAAGTTGGGAAATCTAAGGTCAAGGGCTGGCAGATTTGGTTCTTGGTGAGGACTCTGTTCCTGACTTGTAGACTACTGCCTTCTTTCTATGTCCTGACTGGTGTCTTCCTCTTCTGGCAGGAGCACTAATCCCATCCTGGAGGCTCCACCGTCATGACCCCATCTAAAACTAATCACCTCCAAAAGGCTCTCAGTACCTTCACATCGGGGACTAGGGCCAGGCATAGGCCCATCGTGAGTGCAGCTGTCCTGGCTGTGGGAGCCTTCAAGGCCACATGCACAACCGGGACCCGTTTCTCTATCATCACTTCCACTTGGCTAATACCACCTCTTTCTAGTGTGGAGGAAAGCTAGAGTGAACGCGAGCAGAGTTTGATTTTTGGATCTGCATCTCATTAGCACTAAGGCGCTGGGCATTTTACCTAATTTCTTTGTGGTATGGTCTCTTTATTTTAAAATCAGCTGTTGGGAGGGCTAGCCACTGTGAAATGGCCAAGGTGCCACCATGGATCCTGGCAGATGAAAGGAACTCAGTAAATGATGGGTAAACATTTTAGCTATGGTTGTTAAGCATTACTTTCCATTTAGATCTTATTTCTCTGAATAGACAGTAAGATTCTTAAAAGCAGAGCTTACTTCAGAGCACCTTCCAGGGATTGCTTTGCACATAGTAGGACCTAATAAGCATATTCTCTGAGTCACGGTTGATGTGCTTTTAGTGATATTGGTCTGAAATTCTCCTTTTTGGTAGGGTCTTTGCCTGGTTTGGGGATCAGGGTAATGCTGGCTTCATAGAAAGAGTCTGGAAATTTTCTTTCTGCTTCAATTTTTTGAAACAGTTTCAGGAAAATAGGTGTTATTTCTTCTTTGAAAGTTTGGTAGAATTCCCCAGGGAATCCATCAGGTCCTGGGCTCTTGTTTTTTGGGAGGTTTTTGATCACTGCTTCAATCTTGTTATTAGATACCGGTCTATTCAGGTTGTCGATTTCTTCCTGGTTCAATTTTGGGAGTTTATAGTTTTCCAGGAATGCATCCATTTCATCTAGGTTGCTTAGCTTATTGGCATATAACTGCTGATAGTAACTTCTGATGATTGTTTCTACTTCGTTGGTGTTCGTCGTGATCTCTCCCTTTTCATTCATAATTTTATGAATTTGGGATTTCTCTCTTTTCTTTTGGATTAGTGTGGCCAATGGTTTATCGATCTTATTGATTCTTTCGAAAAACCAGCTTCTAGTTTCATTGATACATTCTACTGTATCTCTGGTTTCTACCTCATTGATCTCAGCTTTAATCTTGATGATTTCCCTTCTTATGTGTGGAGTTGGTTTGATTTGTTGTTGATTCTCCAGTTCTTTAAGGTGTAGAGACAGCTAGATGTGCTTTTAAAAAAATTCTGGACTCAGTTGATCTGGCTTCTGTTTTTTGCCTTCAACTTGAATCCAGGCCAGCATCTTGGAAAATAGTTTATAAAA
This sequence comes from Mustela nigripes, assembly GCF_022355385.1. Lineage (NCBI taxonomy): Eukaryota > Metazoa > Chordata > Mammalia > Carnivora > Mustelidae > Mustela > Mustela nigripes. Next base: position 212,106,676 of record NC_081558.1, read on the forward strand.
TAACAAATGAAAAGGAGTTTAGATCTTAAATATCTCCCATTGTCTGTATATGAAACTAAATGCCTAAAGCTGTATAAAAACTTGCCCAAAGCCTCTCTGGGAAGAGCTGAGGCTGGAAGGAGTTTGGGATGGAGGGTGGTTGATTAGCAAACAGTTTCGTGTTCTGCATGGATCTCTGCCTCCCTCTTAAATCCCACAGTATACTTGTTGGGAGGCAGAATCAGGGCCCGCTTATCCTTCCTGTAATGGGGATTCTTGAACAGTATGCTGGCTGTTTTCATACCAGGGAATACCAAAGAATGTCAAGAAACTTCACTTTCTTCTGAAATAAGGACATGGTCTCTGACAGTATTCTCCGTTCTAAGCCACATATGTGGAGCTTTTTTTTTTTGCAGTGTAAATGAAAGGATAGATATGCTGGTTTGTCTTGGAATCCCCAAGTACATGAACATATTTGTTTGGGAACTTGCAGTGAATTTTAATGAACACAGTCATGCTGGTAATAAAATAGACAAGGTGATGCCTGATGCCCATGGGAATCTGACACTGATTATTTTTGAAAGCATAAGGGAATTGGGCTACAAAAAACAAAACAAAACAAAACAAAAAAACAAAACAAAAAACGGCATACTACTCTGCAATAAAATTAGAGGGAACTGGCAGAAGAACTATGAGGAATATTAATTAAAGTTATAGGTTTGAGCCTCATCATGGAAAGGTCAGAAATGTTTTCCTTAAGGTCACAGGTCCATCAGCAGTGCCTTTAATTAAGAATAATGGGGTTGGATCCTCTCTACCTTATTTCCATGTCTTTACCATCCCGGGTGGAGAGATTTCTTTCTGCAGGTCATGAGCAGAAAGCTAATGGGATTGTGGTCTGCCTTTCGCATTTGTCAAGTACTAATCATGTGCAGACATGAGGAAAAAGATCTGTTATTGCTCAAGGCATTTGTTCATGCAGTTTTAATACCATTCAGTGCTTATTGATCGCTTAATGAAGCTGCTCATGGATTTCCAGTTTTCCTCCAGAGCCCTGCATTAATTTTAGACAAATAATATTCATCAAAGTGCTTGTCATTTTTGCTTTGATGGAAGGTGAATACATGAAGATTTAACAGACTTGGGGCCCAATTCCCATAGGTAGTTATGGAATCTAAAATCCTTCCTCCCACCCACCCACCTATCTATCTATCTATCTTTCTTTCTTTCTTTCTTTCTTTCTTTCTTTCTTTCTTTCTTTCTTTCTTATTTTGATATAGTGTAGAATGTTCACTTAAATTTGCTTTGGGAGTGATTACTAACATAGTTCAACAAAATACTGATTTGGAGCATCCTTCTTTCTCTTATGCCACATTTGTTCAGCGTACTTCTTCTTCTTCTCCTTCTCTTTCTTCTTCTTCTTCTTCTTTTCCAAGAAGTAGGCTCCATGCCCAGCAGGGAGCCTAGTGTGGGGTTTGAACTCGAAACTCTGAAATCAAGAACTGAGCTGAGATCAAGAGTTGGATGCTTAACTGACTGAGCCACCCAGGCACCCCAGCAGCATACTTCTTCTAACATGACCTGTGATAGATTGTAAAAGGGCCACCGTTCTCCCCCTGCCTTCTCATGATTTTTGCAATGTGACTTGCAGCTTTGCCCAGTAGCAAGTAGTGTCTGCTCTTCTGCCCCACGAATCTGGGATGACCAGCTGATTTTCTTGGGCTAGTTGAATGTGACAGAAGTGAAGGTGTAACAGTTCTCTTCCTCTGGGAGACACCTGCCCAGGTGCTTTGTGAATAAGCCCAGGCTAGCCTCCTGGAGGAAGGGAGACCATGTGGAGCAGAGACAAGCCATCTCAGCCAGCCTCAGCCAACTTTATAGCAGGCCTAGATGCATGTTCGATTCCTTCCAAGACTAGAAGAATCATCTAGAGGAGCCCAACTCAAATTGCCAAGCCATGGAACTATCGACTTTTGGGATTTTTTTTTTTTGATGAAGTAAAAGCTAATTAATATAGTGTGTAGCAAGGGCTCTTCTGTTAATCTATCAAGAACTCCTTAAAGACAAAAATGACTCTTACCGTAGACTTATCATCAAAAAGACTGAAACTCTTCTGGAAGACTAACTGTTTCACAATCTCAAGAAAGTCATGGTAAACAGTTATATCAAACTTGGTGTGCTGCATATGCAGTCAATCCCAGCCAATTCTCCAACAGTCCCTCTCTTAATTTTAAGACTTCCTTCAACTGGGGATGACCCTGGGACATAATGGAAGCCCATCAAAGAGTTGTTTCCTGAAAAAGGCACATATTTTTTATACTCCTTTCCTCCTTCCTATCTGAGATGCAATGCCTAGACTATGGCAATGACTGCCCCCGCACCCCCAGCTAGGGATTGAATTGTGTTCTCCTCATAATTCATATGTCCCATTCTTAATCCCCAATGTGACTGTATTTGGAGATAGGGCTTTTAGGAGGTAATTAAGGTGAAATGAGGTCACAGGATGGGGTCCTAATCTGATAGGATTATAAGAAGAGGAAGAGAGAGACATCTCTGTCTTTCTCTGCATGAACATGCACTGAAAAAAGGTCATGAAAAGAAGGCAGCAGTCCACAAGTCAGAAAGAGAGCCCTTCCCAGAGCCCAACCATGCTCATTTTGGACTTGCAGCCTCCGGAAAAGAAATTCCTGTTGCTTAAGCCACGAGGCTATGGTATTTTGTTAGGGCACCTGAAGCAGACCAAGACACCTGCTGAGACAAAAAACTTGAGGATGTAAGTTTAGCTTACTAAGGTTGGCAAAGATGAAAGGAAGCCCTAAATCCAGGACTTGGATGGCATCTTTGGATGGCTGGGTCAATAATCACTCCCACCACCAATTTCACATTATGTGGGAAAAGCATACTGCCCACAGGCTTCACTGTTCTTTGCGGCCCAAAGCAATTCCTAAATGATGCAGGTAGATATAATTCTCCTCTGTTCAGATCTTTGACTGTATTGGGCCCCTTTGGGCACATATCCATGGGTTTGTGGTTGGAGTGGAGACTAATAGCTCTAGAGAGTGGTATAGCTCTCATGAACTCAAAGGCCACTACAGATCTGAATGTGTGGTGATGGGGTGGGGGAGGGGCTAGAGGTCATTTCAGGGTGGGGAAGGCCATCCTGAGGTCCTGGTGAGTCTGGGATAGATGAAAGTCTAGTCTCCAGTGTGTCCAGTCTCATCTTCCCAACTTGGATCACCACATCTGGGTCAGTATATCTCTCTGTGGCTTTTTGGGTCATGGGTTGTGACTTCTTAAATTGTGACTAACAGACATGACCTCTTCAGCTCTGACTGCATCAGGGAGAAGATGTCAACTCGCAGGCTGCTCTCCTCAAGGGAAGATGAAGGGAAATGGGGGAAGCAGCAAGGAAGGAATAGGGGCTTCTGTCACTTAATTGGAAAACAATCCTGAGCACCTATAGATGCCCTCCTTCTGCTGGGCAGGATCACTGAATATTTTATATGTTTCTCTTATTGAGTTTTCAAAGTAACCTCATGTTCCTGCAAGTTACGATCCCCACTTTGTAAATGAGGAGCCTGAAGCTTAAAGGGATTACATTCCTTGCCCAAGGTTGGGTGTCCTCAGGTGACAGAGTCAGGATTAAAACGTCTAGCATCGTCATACTACATAGGCTGTATGACGAAACCAAGCGATTTGGAACCCACGTAGAATTCTGATACCTGTGGGTGACCTACATATGACAGAAAGGATTATGGCAAGAATAAATCTTGACAGATAACTTCTTCATTTCCTCCCCTTTTGGAGAAAACATTGTAAACAGGACTGGAACAGTAAGGCTAATCAAATCGAAACACCCTCCCCCCTTCAGTGGATCATACTGGGGTTTGCTAATGTGAATCCTTTCTGTTCAAAGTTTAATGCCTCATCCAAGGGCTCCACAATTACATTTCCATTACTTCCCACTGTTTATCACAGTTGGATTGCAAAAGCCAATTTGTGTTGTGATTTCTCCTTTGCTGGATCTTTGCTGTCTATTTTTAAATTTGTCTCACAATCCGATTGGGTGCCTCATCAGGAAGTGTTGGCTCCATGATGCTATTGGAACTCCAGCCCTGAGAGGCACCTTGTCCTCCAGTCGCACAGTGTCCTCTGGACCAGTCTCGAGGTCAGGGGAGGACTCTGTCTTTGAACACAGCGCCAGCTCTTACCCACTCCTCCAGGGCAGTTTCTGATTAACCTTACATTAAAAGACCAAAAAAAAAAAAAAAAAAAAAAAAAGAGCTTTCCTTGTGCATTCTAAAATGAAGAAAAATTATAGCATTACTTCCAAACGCCTCTGATCTGGATTCTTGAACCCAGACTTGCCCCAAGGAAAAACAAGTGCTTGCATCGTCATCTGATTATCCTTGACCACGGCTCTCACAGCCCATGCTGGGGTGACTGGGGCATTGAACAAGTGGCTGGGCTTGCTAGGGTGCTGGCAGGGATGGACATGTTGTCCTCTAGAAAAAGAAAGGTTTCAAGGACAGCTTTAAAGATGGACCAGCAGTCTGGACCAAGGTTATTTTTATTGGCATAAATTACTCTAATTAAAGCAGGAACCAGAGTATATAAAAGAACATGTAATTCTAGAATGGTTTTGACCATGACTGTCTAATACTTGAAGAAGTTTTTCTTGATGGGAGATTTTATTGCCCACCTGTCTTTGCTTTCACAGTTCTCCAGGTGACAAGTAGCCTTGCTATCCTAATCTATTGGCAAAGATTAAAGTGTTAGTTTTTGTTTTGTTTTGACCTGCTTTAAAAATATCCTTATCTTTTGCACCTGATTTTCTTTATATAAATGGAACAGGAGTTTTTATTGATATCAGAGAGATGTAACTTTATTCTTCAGTGGTTGAGTCATGTGATGTGCACACTCCTGGACCAGCAGGTTCATTGGAAGATGAAACAAGGGAAGGCAGGTGGAGAAATACCCCCATCCATGGGCACAAACACTGGTGCATCCAGGACCACTGTCTTATTCACTGCTCTGTGGCTGGTAAATCATCCTCTGAGGTAAACCCCGGGTCTCCAGCAAACCCAGCCCCGCCCAACTCTTTGTGGTGCTGGTTCTGTGGTCTCGGTTCCACACCGGCAGAGCCACCACCTGCCCAGATCAAAGTTAATGATTTTTGTTTCCTTTGAACTCTGTTATCCTCTCTGTATCCATCCCTGACACCTACTGTGACAAGACAACCGCGTCTGTCTTTGCCCATCTCTTAAAAGAGCACAGTGCTAAACATTTTCAAGCAACAAATCAACCCTTAGTATGAAGGGAACACTGTGGGAAGCACATAGATTCTGGACTCCAATATGGTAGGAAGAGGCAGTGAGAGGGAATCAGTGGCTGAGATGTATTGAGAACCTACCATATGCTAAGGGTTGTCCCACTTAACCTCACACTGGGTTCAGTCATTACTGAATTTTGTGGATGAGGATGTGAGTTCCGGTGAGGGTTGGTAATTTCCCCCATATCTCACCAGGACACCAAAGCCAGGCTCCTCTCACTCTTCCTGTACCCTTTTATCTTCTTGACAGTGACAATGTCTGTCCACTTTAATAGGGGGTGTTTTCAGGCACAGTTACGTGAAACAAAATACACATGAGGCATCTTCCTAAACTCTGGAACTTTCTACTAAAGCTAATGACTATTGTCTCTGCCTGGAAATCCTCTGGTTCCTAGCCACTTGGCCACTTCTGCAAAGTAGGCTGACCAGGGTCCTGTGATGTGTGAGGCCTGGCCAAAAATTCAAGGTCACAAAGCCACGAGCTGCTGCTCTGGTGGTGCTATCAGCACTGGGTAAGGGTGTCCCATGGGGAACTTTGCTTGTCCCTTTCAGGGTTACTGGGAGTCTTATTAGGGATTAAGAACTGTCAACCCCATTAATGCCTGGGAAAAGTCATTCTTTCCGTTTATTAGGATTGAGTAGAATGACTAATCCTGAGGAAGCCGGAAGGGATTTGGGGTTGGAAAATCTTCATGGTTTAGATGCTATTTCTAGAATGTTCCCTATCTGGTAAGGAACATCTCCTTTTTGAGGGACTGGTTTCTCATGGCTTGTCAAGCGAAGTAGGTTATTTCAATTATACATGCAGGAATAATGTAGGCTATAATGGCTGTTGATATAACTAGAAGGGCCACCCCACGAAGAAGACCACATCTGTGATACTAAGAGTCACCTTCTTCTCCCCTCCTGCTCCCCTCACTCCCACTGTGGGCTGGAAGGCCTTGAGCTTCATGGGCACATCTGCTCTGGAGTGAAAGGTATGGTTAAGGGAGCAAGAGTTGCTGCAATGCAAAGACTTCCTAAGTGCCAAGCTTGCCAAGAAACATGTGATGTGCATTATCACCTTTAGCTCTGGTGGAAGAGCACAAGGGAGTTGTTGGCTCCAAGGGAACCTGATGCTAGAGAGATTAGGTAGTGTGTCCAAAGTATGCAAGTGAGAAGTTCAAGAGCCAGATTTTGTTTTTTTAAAAAGATGATTTATTTATTTATTTATTTATTTATTTATTTATTTATTACTTGAGAGAGAGAGAGCTTGCAAGTGGGGGAAAGGGCAGAAGGAGAGAGAGAGAGAGAGAGAGAGAGAGAGAGAATACCAAACAGACTCCCCTCTGAGCATGGAGCCCGAGCCAGGGCTTGATTCCACCACCCTAAGATCATAACCTGAGTCGAAATCAAGAGTCGGACATTGACCACCTGAGCCACTCAGGGACAGAATCTGGGGTTTAGACTGATCCCAGAGCCTGGGGTCTTAAACACATTGTCACACAGCTTAGACAGGGCTGGCACGTAACTTGCCATTTGAAGTGGGAATTTACTGGAAGTAAATTAATATCACCACTTTTATCATAAACAGAAGGCAGGAAGTCACACACACACACATACACACACACACACACACACACACCAGCTAAATAAAGGGTAATCCATGTGTTAAAAAAGGAGAGGAGAAGTGAGTTGGGGGAAATTGGAGGGGAAGATGAACCATGAGATACTAGGGACTTTGAAAAACAATCAGGGTTTGAAGGGGTGGGGGGTGGAGGTTTGGGTGAGCCTGGTGGTGGGTATTAAGGAGGGAACGTATTGCATGGAGCACGGGCTGTGGTGCATAAACAATGAATCTTGGAACACTGAAAAAATAAAATTAAAAAAAAAAGAAGTTGTAGTTTAGCATTTTTCTTCAGCTTTTTTGATGTTATCTCACAGTAGAAATATATATTTTTTTGTGACTCAATGGACATACATGTGTGTGCACGTGTGTGTGTGTGTGTGTGTATCGATTTAACCCCAAATTTCCATGGAATAATTCTTCTTTAACATGTACTCTATGCTGAAAGACCTTCTCTTCCTTTTTTTCTATTTCAATTTTTTTACAGTGTTGATTAAATCCATTTCATCAAACTGGTTACTGTCACAGACCTGGCTAGTGGGGCTGCATGTCTGGAACAAACTGAGCTGGAACTGTAGATTTTTTACTCCTTAGCTGCTTGACCTTGGGAACATTCCTTATCTTCTTATGCTTCAGTTTCCTCATCTGTAAATTGGACATAATAAAATAACACCCCCCCTAAAAATGTTAGAACCAATAGGCAAAATAATACAGATGACTAAGTGCTTAAACCAGAGACTGGTAAAAAAAAAATCCAATTAATGTTAATTATTATTTCCTAATTATTACATATCATTTTTCAACAACATATTTATTTTGCTAAGTTGGCTTCCATATATGCTGTTGAACACCTTTTAAAAAATTAAGGCAGTGGGTGTCTGTTAGGAGCCATATAGTTCTGTCTACAAGTGAGAGTTCTGGTAATGATCATGTCAAACCCCATTTTTCTAAGACTTAAAGGCAGATATGACTGATATAAAGTAGGAAACAGAAGAACTAAAGTTCAAACATAACTATGTCTTGGATTCAAGTATTTTCATAATATGGACACAAAGTCATAGACAGAAGGTTCTAAATTACACCTAGTCTAAATCCTACATAATGAAGGTGGGGGAAAAATGTAACACTTCCTACAAGAATTTCTATGAAGATAATAAATGAAACCAAAGTGTTGGCATTGTTGGGAGCAAACGTCTGTTATGTGGAAGACTATTTGTAAGGAGACATTTTCCCCACAGTACCTCTAAGTAAGTGAAAGGTTGTTTTATGGAATCTTTCCCACTTATGATTTATAGTTTCTACAGCATGAGGTGTTGGGGTGATGGAAGTGAGGACAAAGAGAGGTTGGGTGTCTCTTCTTTAGAAGGACAAGGGAATTTCCTTGCATGGAGGTGAAAAGACTACAATGCTGCCAAGATAAATAAGCAAACCTTTCTTAGGAGCTTGGTGTACTGGAAACTAAGCAAAATTAAAGGGATATTAAAACGGATTAATCTTGTGAATGCAAGGAAAGTTTAACTTCAGTGTCAAGGAGCAAGGCAGCTGGCAATTTTGGAGGTGTAAGGTGGCAAGTTCAAGGCCAGTAGCCTGACCTGAGTGGACAGAGACAGCACCAAACTTCATGTAATTCAGAATTATGTGGGTCTTAATTCATTTTTTAGCTTCAGTTGTTTCCTATACAAAGTGAAGTGCTTGGATGAGATGGTCTCTGAGATCCCTCCTTGTTCTAAAACTGAGACTTAAGGTAGTCAACATAGGACTTTCCACACTCCCCAACCCCTAACCCTCACCCCAATCAGGAGACCATTTGCCTACATGTGGCTTTCCTTACCATATAACCTAAGTTTCAGTCCTTATGGTTGCTATTGATAGTAAGTGGCCTCTCTGGATTCTCCTTTGTGCCTTTTGTAGTTACCATACAGCAGGATTTGGGTGTGGACTATAAAGAGTGAAACAAAAGAGATTCTTTCTGTAATCATGACAATCTGTAGAAACCCCCATCTGGAGTGAATGGACGATAGAATATTGAGTTTCATAATGAATAATTTGTGTGGTTGTATTTCCAAGACACAGTTATAACACCTGTAAAAACCAGGTGGCAACACTATTGACTCCCTACTAATGGGCATTCTCTGTTTTTGTTTTCGTTTTTTTTTTTAACCCATCTACCATCACAACAGAGGTTGCAAGCGCCAGATACCTGCTTTTCCAGCCTCCGTTACAACTAGGGGGTTGGCTGTGTTTTCTGATCCTGAAAAGTCAGCAGATGACATGAGGGGAGGCAAAATGAAAGAGAAGAAGATCCTTCCTGCTCTGTCCTGCCTTTGAACCTAGTTGAGGCAGGGTATGACATGCGCTGTGGCAGCCTTCTTATCTCCAAGGGGTATGACCTAGTGGCATAGCAAGGTGGCCACTTATTCCACACCGATTCATGGAAAGGGAAGACAGAGTGCAGCCCTCATTAGGCTGGGGAGAGTCCACCAGGGAATCTACTTACATAAAAGGGGGACTTTCATGTTGAATAGTGAAAAACAAAAACAAAAGAAAGGTGTTGCTCTTGGGACTTTATCTTGAAAACTGAGACAAAAACTAGGAAAATAAGCTTGTGTTATCTTCTTTTGGATGTGGTTTTGGTTGTAATTACAACTGTGCATGAGTTCTTTGGAAAAAAAGTAAGAATTAAGTGTTGTTTTTCTTCTGGGTGATTTTTCTGGAAACACTAATCAGACAACCTTCTTACACATTGTGCTTATTAGGATGGTCATAAAGAAGGTCATTTCTACGAAAATGTGCAGGGGCTATATTTCCCCAAGGGCATCTGCTGTCATTCTCTTTGAAGGCACTTCCTGTTTACCACATTCCCCATCATTTCCTCCTCCTTGGTTGTCAGGGGCCCACCTCTGGGTGGTCAACATACATCAGTAACTTTCCCTGAGATCAGAGGAGACCCCAACCTGATCACTGTCAGTGACTTCATGAAACCCTGCATCTGTTACAAGACTTCAGGTTTGTGACTCCCTTGCAATGGATTACTACACCTGTCTGTGACCCAGAGATAGAACCTATAGAGGATTTAGTGCCATGGTTGGGAGTCGATGAGGGATAGAGAAGAGAGATGTTGGTGGTAAAGGGAGAGCTGTGTGTAAGGAAGAAACAGTTGCTAAAAGCAGCCAGTTCCTTGGAAAGTGTTCTTGTTTACTACAACAACTATTTCCTGACTCAACCTTTCAACTTCTTGGACTCAGATAACAAGGATCTCTTTTATAGTATCTGGACTCAGTTTCCTAGATATTTTGTATCAAAAGGTCCCTATTTTCTTTGAGTTATCTTGCAAACAGTCTCAAATTTCTGATTTATTTACTGTTTGTGGTTTGATACTTACATGACCATTTTCTGAGCATCCACTGCATACAAAGTTCTAAGAAGACCACTAGAATTCTAAGCCAGCCCTGCCCATGTGTTTTCTCCTGGAGAGTGTCTGGAGAGCTCCATCCTACTCAAAAATCAAAGCAGCACTCTGGGAAGCTTAGTTTTGAGTTCACCCACAACACTCTTCACAGGATGCACCTCTTTCTTACAACTGCAGCTGCCTATGTGCAAATGTGTCCTCACCCCACAATTGCCCCGCTGTGGAAGCCCGAGTGCCTGAACAGCTGATCTCCATCCTGGTTCTCTGACTTTTTCTCCACACCACCGAAGGGGAGACACATCTTTTCCCTAACCCACAGGGGTGTGGTTAGGGCAAAGGAAATAACTGTGAACAACCCACATTTATTTGGCACTTTCTCTCTAAAATTATTTTGGAATTCATGTAAATTATTTCAAAATTATTCCTCCCAGCCACCTTTTGTGGTATGAAAGATACTGTCACCCCAGTGGGTTAATAAAATAATACCGTGATTATTCTCAGAGAAGGTGTGATTTGCCCAAAGTCATATGGCCTGTGAATGGGTACAGTTGGAGCTGACACCAAAGTCTCAGAGCTATTCATGGGCACAAAACATGCTGAGGGCTTTGCGTGGGTTTTAAGGCTAACTACTGCTCCTAGTGAGAAGGGTCATCCAAGACAAGGATGAGGTATCTAAGCATCTTTTCATTATTTACTCATCAGATGGTCTTTTTCGGTCTCCTTCCTAAGCAAGAATCAAAGTTTTGCAGGGGAAAAGTTCCTAAATCCCCTGGTGTTCAGGTCTGGGAGACTGGCAGGCTGAACAGAGAGCCTCCCCAAGATGTCCATGTCTGAGTCCTGAAATGCATGAATAGGTTACCTTACAGGACAAAAGATACTTTGCAGATAGGATTAAGTTAAGAATCTTGAGATGGGGAGGTAACCCTGGATTATTTGGATGGGACCATTATAATCACATGGGTTCTTAAAAGGGAAACTCATTATCACCAGAAAAAGAAAGAGGTGATGTGTTGCTAAGGAGGTGAGGGAGAGAGATTCAAAGATGTTACACTGCTGGCTTTGAAGATGCAGAATATTGCCACAAGCCAAGGAGTACAGGGTGACTCTAGAAGCTGGAAAACACAAGAAAACGGATTCTTCTCTAGAATCTACATAAGAAACTCAGCTAGGCCAATCTTGTTAGATTTCTGGCCACAGCAACCATAAGAGGATGAATCTATATTAATTTCCTATTGCTTCTATAACAAATTACTACAAACTTAGTGGCTGAAAGCAACACAAATTTAGGTGTTTTATAATCATCCTACTAGAAAATAAAGTTTTAATCATTAGAGATTCATAGGAAACCATGGCCAGAAAGAGCTGCTCAAAAATGAAAGCACAGGAGGAAGAGACGTGGTGTCTGCAGCAGTGTAACAGGGCAACAATGACTTGCGTGTGTAGACATTGGACTTTCCCACCCAGAGGCCAGTGGGCTTCTTTGTCCTGTGCCCGCCCACTCAGACCCTTCACTCCTGACGTATTTTACCCAGGAGTGCCCACAGGACTTTCAACTCTATCAGATTCAGTAAGAATTTCAAAAACCTTTTGAAGGTGGTCGAGTTTCAAGTAGGTGACTTTCTCTGCTCACTGTTGTCCCGCATTGGGAGGTAGTCAAGCTTTAAGACTTTGACAATGATTTTGAAAATTACATTTCTCTCTCCAGGGCCAGTTGGAAGGCCAGGAATGTGATAGGGAAGAACAAATCAACCCATCACTCTGCCAGGGACTGTCCTTCTTCCTTAGTGGCCACAGAACAGCTGAGTAGACAGTGGGGCTTAATTTCTTCCTTTTAGTGCTTTCCTTCGGGCGACAGTTCTGGCTGAGATTCTATGACCTCAAATCCACATGTCTCGTAACGCAGCATTGGAGCTATCTCAAAATGTACTTAATAGGACAAGACATCCTTCCACCATAGAAATAAGTCTGTGGGATGCTGGGGCCAGAGTGGGCAGAAGATTCATGGGCTAGAGTCAGTCTGCCTGGGCCACAGTCACAAAATCTGTCAGCTTTCCTGCCACTCTAATCAGCTGAGGTCTCGACTTAGCACGGTGCTGCACAGAATTTCATCAAGGGAATTTGTTTTTGGAGTGATTTGTAACAGAAAATCACCACGCAGCTGATGACTGCTCCCTCAAATTGATGAAGAAACATTGCCCTGCCCATGGCAGCAAACCAGAGGCAGAGCGACAAGACGGTGGTATCCTGTAGCAAATTGAAATGAACACATGACACCTACTCTCTCCTCGAAGAAATAGCAGTATTCTATCCACTTCTGTTTTCTTAGCAGCATTTGCATTGGGCTCACCTTTTGGCTGGGTCCTCTCCATTTTAACCTCTGACCTGACTTCATGGGGGCCAGTATGGAGGGAGGAGAAGAGATGTTCCTTAGTGAAGATGCTTCTGGAGAGAATTCCACCGAATGTTGTCTGCCCTGCACTTCATTCCAAATCTCCCTTTCTGAATTTTATTTCTGGGCTCAAAATCTGTGTGAACAAAAATGTTCTGCACCTGATTAAAAAGCTGAGAAGGGATTTGAATAGATATTTCTCCAAAGAAGATATAAAAATTGCCCATAAGCACATGAAAAGATGCTCAACCTCATTAGTCACTAGGGAAATGCAAATCAAAACATCAGGGAGATAGCACATCATACCCACCAGGGTGCCTATCACCAAAAAAGAGACGGACAATAACAGGGATTGGTGAGGATGTGGGGAAATTGGAACCCCCATTCATTGCTTGTAGGATTGTAAAATGATGCACCTGCATGAGTAGTTCCTCAAAAAGTTAAAATACAAAGTTAGCAAATGACCCAGCATTTTCACTCCTAGGTCCATATTGAAGGGAGAAGAAGACAAATGTATGTACAAAAATTACTACATAGCAGCATTATTCATAATAGCCAAAGGATAGACACAACTAAATAGATTGTCCATCAATTGACGAATGGATAAATATACATCCATACAGTGGGATATTATCCAGCTATAGAAAGGTATGAACACAAATGAACCTGGAAAATATTATACTAAGTAAAAGAAAGCAGACACAGAAGGTCATATATTGTACAATATGATTTATTTGAAATACCCATAACAGGAAATTTACAGATTTTCAGAAAAGAGCGCTTAGTGATTGCCTGGGGAGGGGAACGTGGGATGGCTGCTAACAGACACAGGGTTTCTTTTTAGGGTGATAGAATGTCCTGGAATTGGGTAGTGGTGATGATTCTGCAACTTTGGAATATATTTTAAAAAATTGTATACTTTGGAAGTGTAAATTTTATGGCATATTTCAATAAAAAATTATATGACAAAAAAGTCACCTCTGAGGAGTGATACCAGGGTTCCAAGGAGGTCCTATTCTTCTGCTTGAATTTTGAAAACTGTGCTCTTTTAATGAAGATCTGATATTTGCAGGAGGAAAATATACGTTGCCAATCTCAGGTGTTGCCTCCTTCCCCTGTTGGTGTTCAATACCAGGGCAGGGGCCTTGGCCATCTGAATGTGATGTTTGCTCTCTGAGCCTGGCTTTCTAATGGCAAGCCCCTCAAGAGCCTTTGTCACCACTGTATTCCCCCTTTTCTGAGGGTTAAATTGGGTCTCTTAAAAAGATATATATTCAAGTCCTAATTCCTAGGATCTATGAACATGACCTTAGTTGCAAACAGGGTCTTTGCAGAAGTGATCAAGGTAAAATGAGGTCACCCAGGGCTAGGGTGGGCCCTCATCCATGACTGGTGTCTTCAGAAGAGGTACAATTTGGACCCGTAAATATGCATGGAGGGAAGACAATGTGCAGACACATGGGGAGAATGTCACGTGATGTGTGATGCAGAGACGGAATGCTGCAGTTTTGAGCCAAAGTTTGCCCAGAATTGCCGGTGGCTACCAGAAGCTGCAACAGGCAAGAAGGGATGCTCCCTTACAGGTTTCAGGGAAGCACGGCCCTGCCAGCATCATCATTTTGAACTTCTACCCTCTAGAACTATGAGAGAACTGTTCGTTTTAAGCCACTCATTTTGGGATAATTTGTTATGATCACCTTAGGAAACTGACATACAATCCTAGTGGAGAACCTCACACACAGAGACCTAGGCATGTCTGCCCCACAAACAAGTCTTCTGCTTCCACATGAACTGTCATGGCTGAAAGGCCCCAGCAACTGGCTGATAAAAAATGGAAATGTTGTTACAAATGAGGGATCCAGAGAGAGAAGAAGTGATTTCTCCCTTGTAGGGAGCAGAGGGGAGGATCTAAAATTCTGTTTAGCTCTGTCAACCCTTAGTCAACTAAGGAATACGGGAAACAGAAATGAGCTAGTCAAGTCTGCTATGAGTCAGGCGCTAGGGATATGGTCCAGTTTAATTCTCTACACAGCCTATGCCACAGGTATTCTTACCTGCACTTCTGAGAATTAGGTAATTACCATGAAAACACAGATTAGGACTCATACCCAAGATCACTTAGTAAATGACAAGCCCAAAGCAGCACTCAGATCTTTAGGATTTCAAGGTTTTGCTTTCCCCATCTTGCTAAGGGGATCTAATCAGACAACTTTCAAACTTCAGGGGGACCTTTCAAGCTGATTTGGAAAATGACCAGGATCTACTTACCTTATAAAATCAAGTTTGGGAAGAAAAGAATCAATTTCCCTATTTTATAGTCACTGATCATAATGATTATAAATTCACAAATATAAACATTTTCTGTGATCAGTAGAACAAAAATAAAATTTTCATATATATAGTGTACTTTAGCTCTTTTGAGAATAATAAATTGCTAAGAAAAATCCTATGACCAGTCAGTGAAACCTTAAACTTAACTAAGGAGATTTTGTATTTAATATTTATAGGTGAAGTGGCTGATGAACATTTTGGTAAAGGCATAAAATTATCTGTAGACTACATTGTTTTATGATTTTGGGAGTAGTAAATGGAAATAACTTTTTAAAAAAGATTTGTTCATTTGAGAGACAGAGTGTGGGTGGGGGAGGGGCATTTAGCGAAGGAGGGAATCTTCAATCAGACTCCTTGCTGGGCATGGAACCTGATGCAGGGATCTACCCTGGGACACTGATATCATGACCTGAGCTGAATTCAAAAGTCAGATGCTCAACTGACTGAGCCACCCAGACACCCCTGGAAATAACTTTTAATAGAATATGCAAGATATTTTCTTTTTGGCATGATTTCTTCAAAAATGAAAATCTTTTTGGGTGCTTGGCTGACTCAGTCATTTGGGCACTTGCCTTCAGCTCAGGTCATGATCCCAGTGTCCTGGGATCAAGCCCCACATCATACTCCCTGCTTGGTGGGGAGCCTGCTTCTCCCTCTCCCCTGCTTGTGCTTGCTTTCTCTCTCTAAAAAACAAATAAAATCTTAAAAAAATAAAAATCTTTTGTTACAATTTAGAAAGACTGTTTTTCTATTTCTTTTTTTCATTTCCCCACTAAATCTTTATGAGGTTTGGCTTATTTTGAACTTGCTAACAGTCTGTGCAACTGGGAACAGCTTTTAAGATCTAATGACGTATGCTTACCCCTTGTGTCAGGAGCATTGAGTGTAGTTGAACTAATGTTTTAAAATCTTTGAAAAAATTACTTTTATTAGAGCAATTGCTAATGTAGTTCAGGATGATTTTGTCCATTTTCCTAAAGCTTTCAGAGAAATGAACATAAAACTACATGCCATAATTAAATTAAGCCAATGAAAAGAAATATAACAGTTTAGCCCTGGAATGAGTCTCTCAAGTATAAAAGTCGCAAATATGTGATTCCGATGGTCAAGGATTGTAGGACTTACAATGGCAGCTGTCACATTTAAGAAGATGCCCATTGGACTCTCCCTTTGCAAAAATCTTTCTCTGTAGAATTTAAGATAGGCAAATCTTTGATTTTGATAAGATTAGCATGAGTTGCGTGAATTTTTTCATGAATTAAACAATAAACAATACCTGCCAGTAAGATGACTTTAGAGTATATTTTAATTGTCCTCTGAAATTTGTGGAATTCATCTTATCATAGGTCATGGGGACGTTATGTCAAAAGTATTCATTGTAATACCACGCATGACCCCAAAAGAGCTAAGTATTTTGGTGATGCGTTATCAGGGTAGCTTTACCATGTAATTCTGAAGATAGGGCCAAAGGATCCCAGTCTGCCTTACACAAAAGTCATGAGTATGATGAACCATGAGAGACTATGGACTCTGAGGAACCAACTGAGGGTTTTGGAGGGGAGGGTGATGGGAGGTTGGGTGAGCCTGGTGGTGGAGGGCATGTATTTCATGGAGCACTGGGTGTGGTGCATAAACAATGAATTCTGGAGTACTGAAAAGAAATGAAAAAAAAAAAAGAAATTAAAAAAAAAAGTCATGAGTAAGAATAATAACTAAAAGATGGACTGTTGGAAACTTCAATGGAAGTCTTAGTAAGCCTTCCCATGCTCCATTCTGGAATACATGAATCATTCACTTTTATGAGATTGTGCCTGGACTTCTGTGCATTTTAAAAAAGATAGTGGCTAATCCATTAATGATGCAGTTGATTTTTCACTGTGTCAAAGATCAAATTCAATAATTATCATCCTCCTTCCTACCCTAGAGATCTAAGATATCAAAACAAAAAGATGAGTGTTTGAAGGCTGAGCTCATTCCATTCTCCAAGTGCTTGTTGACTGAGGTTGGAGGCAGGAGCACCCAGGAAGAGAAGCCACCTGACCTCTGGAATAAGAGCCAGATAGGCAGCTACATTGGCTCTGCATGACTCATAGCCCCTGCATTCTCTTGGGCTGGTTCTTCCAAACTGTCTCAACTTGTCTCCCTTTCTCTCTCTCTTCTATCATTCTTTCTCTTAAAAGAAGACGATATGACTCCATGAAAAAGAAATGTGCTCCAATATTTTCTGCATATAAAGGTAATGCAAGCTCATTTGGAAAATTCAAGCAATTCAGAAAAAAATATAGAAAGTGAAAATCTTGGTATATCTTAGATATGACGTATTCATTCAACACATTTCCTCTTCCCTGTGGGGACACAGCTATGCTGACATGTCAGTCCCTCTTGTAGTTAGTGAGACTGTGAAAGTGAAATGAGTGGTCCTCCTGAGGCTGGCTCATTAAGAGCCTTCCTTGCAGTGTTGCATAGTCTTTCTTTCCTCTCCAGCCTGACTGGAATGGAGAGTTCCACCAAAGTGACCGTCGGCTCCACACATTGGAGGTGGCAAAGCATAGAATGACAGGAGCCTGAATTCCCTCCACGAGTGGCTAGCCCTATTATTTGGACTTTAAATGAATGGAAAATAAGGTTCCATAGTTTTGGATCATTACATACTGGGGTTTATTTCTTAATGCAGCTTAGCCTATCCTACCCTGACTAGCACAATATCTTACTAGCAGAGACAACAATGTAACATTTCAGTAAATATAATTCCAGATATCTCTTTATGAGTCATACCAATGGGGGTCCATGAATATGTACACGTGTGTGTGTGTGCACACACACACAGATTCATGCATACAAACATATTTTTTTCCTAGTAGGATCACACTATACATGATACCTTTTCCACTTGTGTATCTGGTGTGGATATGTCTGTATATTGTGATCATTAATATGTACCACCCTTATAAAGGGCTTCGTGCTATTCCATTGAATGATTATATCACATTAAAGAAATTAAATTTTCATTAACGGAAATTTAGTCTATTTCCAAATTTCATTATTATAAACAACCTTGAGATGAGTAACCTTGTATATACCTCTTTGTGCACTTGTCCAATGATAACTTCAGGATATAGAGTGGGAAGGTAATCCACTTGTCATCTAACAGGCAGTGAAAATATCTGTTTTCCCCACTTCCATCCACTGGGATTGTTAATCTTAAGTATCTTGACCCATTTGTACTATGCTAGGTGAAATCAGTCAGTCAGAGAAAGACAAATATCATACATATGATTTCATTTATATGTGGAATTTAAGAAACAAAACAGATGAACACAGGGAAAGGAAAGAAAGAATAAAATAAGATAAAAACAGAGAGGGAGGCAAACCATAAGAAACTTTCAACTCTAAGAAACAAACTGAGGGTTGCTAGAGGGCCTGTGGGTCGGGGGTGGCATGCCCTGGTGATGGGGATTAAGGGCGGCATGAGAGAGGCATTGATGGAATGAGCACTGGGTATTGTTTGCAACTGATGAATCACTGAATTCTATCCCTGAAACTAATAATATACTCTATGTTAACTAAATTGAATTTTAATGAAAAATTAAAAAAAAAAAAAGAATCTTGGTCCATTTAACAGGCAAGATACTGGCCTTCTGTTCACGAGTCCATTGATCATGGACAACTTGTGTTTCTTCTTTTGTGCATAACCTGTTTGATTTTGTCCAGTTTTTGTATTGGGAAGTTTATATTGTTCATATACATTAGGAAGAGTTTGTCCTAATTAATCCCCCCTTTTTTTTTTGTCAGTGTAATATGCTTTGGAACTAATAACTACCAAGCAGTGGAACTTAAGTGACCTTTGGGGGTTTAGCAGAGCCTCCCCCCGACGTCAGACATGCCAGGAAGCAGCGAATTCCTTGCGGTTTCATGGCTCATAAGGCAGTGCTCACCTGGGGAAGTCTGGAAGGCGACTCTGCAGAGGGGAGACAGCAGACTAGCCAAGAGACACAACACTGGTAAAACATTTTGCAAATAGAAAGGTGTCTGAGAAAGATGAATCGCACCTCTGCCAATTTGGCAAAACAATTAAACGGCAAGGATATTTATACCGCTCAGGTGGAGAGAGAGGAATACTTTCCTGCTTTGGAAGAGCTGAGGTACTGGGGGAAATTGGCCATCGTGGGGTCCCTTCTTCCCCATGAAATTGGAAAGAAAGTAACATTACTTTCTGAATTATAAAGCAATGCTTGTCTCTCTAGCCTTTGGGAAATCCTCCTGGCTACACTTACTCTGTCAGCCCCATTAGCCCCTTGGTCACACTGGAGAGTCACAGCCGGTGTTCCGCTTAGAGATGAGTGTTAAGCAGAGTAAGCATTATTTAGTCTCAGAGACTCTATATTTTCTTGCAAATGGTTAGCTGGAAGAAAAAAAAGAAAGGGGTCCATCTAATTTGGCATTGAGCTGCAAACTCAACAGAAGGGTCACCTCTGTCATTACAACGTGGATGTGATGTGGGGAGGGGCTGGCACCAGGTGGTATGACCTCTGGATCTTGCCTTCACCAGCCCCCAAAGCTACCTAGGTCAGGTATTGGGGTTTAGTATCCAGAATGGGGTTCTGGAGAGTCCTCCAGGGACGTCCTGGGAAGTTGGTGCTCTGGGGAGATCATCTAACTCCATCTGCTCTGCCTAGGACGATGCCCGTCTATAAAACAGCCGCAGAAGGTTAAGAAACACAGATGGTGAGTCTGCGGTCAGCTCCCCGAAATCCAGATGGGTGGGAAGGAAACGAGGACGAGGGCTGTGGGCTCCACAGAGCCAAGAGCTTCGCGTGGGCGTGGGCGAAGTTGGGGTGGTCTCTGGTGGAGCAGTCAGCACCCCTTTGACTCTGTCAGGTAAGTACTTTGAAGAGTACTCAGAGCCCAGGCGTTAGGGCCTAGGGGGCCTTAGTTTTCTGGAACTGTTCTCCTTGGGATGGGGATCTGATAAAAGCTTTGAGCCCTTCCTTGGCTTCAGCCTTCCCCATGTAAAAAACATGAGCACACACAGTGTGTCAGAATAGTTCAGGTGTTTCACAGGGGCCAGATGGACCCCTTACATATGGCACTAGAAGGTGGTGATGAGTCCCCAGCAGGAGCAAAGGCAAAGCGAGGAGGGGGCTGGGTATCTTGGGGAACTTGGGCTCTGGTTCCTGCATGCCCACCTCCAGTCCTCGTCCCCTGCTTCCTTATTTGAGGTGACCACAGAAAAAGGTGGTGGCCATGTAGGCCTCTGAAGGGGACAAAGCCAGGTGCAGAGGCCAAGCCCAGAGTAGCACTGGCTTCCCCACCTGGACTTCTAGAGGGTCTCCAGGGAGTACCCAGGGGCTGGAAGCCCAGTACCAGCCCTTCCCAGAATACCTTCAGACCCTTGCTCTGGGCTGGGCACTGCCTCAGGGACCAGAGAGAGATGAGGCTCCCGATGTTTTAGGAGATTGCCCTAAATTTGTGACAGTCAACTCTAAAATACCTCCTGGAGAGTGGGGGAGAAGTTACGTCACGGGTTTGAGGACACTTCTGTGTACTAAGTTCTGGAGATAAAATAACTGGTTTTCCAGTCCGTATCCGTGTTGTTCTTATTCAGTGTGAATGTATGCTGTGGTGATCACAAATGAGACGTTTAGGGATCAAGCTGGTTTAACTGTTTGTCATAATGCATTCCCCTAACTCTCTTGTGGGAATCCTTGAACTGTCTGAGGTTACAAAGTACTCTCGATGCTGGAAACAGGTAGCTCTGGCCTGGATCTCGGGGGTGGGGACAGGGTGGTGCTGATTGGCAGAGGGGGCTCCTTGGTGGCGCTTACAGTGAAATCTGCTGACCATGGATCCCCCAACAGGAAGGGATGCAGAAGGTACCATTTATGCTTAGGGTGGAGAGTGTGGAGGTGCGGGGTGGGGGCCTTGTCACTCTGTTCAATGCTGGCCTAGAGCTTCGGTCCAGAGAAAGGCAAGCTGCCCATCTGCCCAGGCTAACTCACACAAATGTGCTGAACCCAAGAGATGTATCTCGGACCTGGCCACTGGCCACATATGTTTCTAAAAGGTTTCTTCTGCCACTCTTTGGGATTTTCGGTTCCAGTTGCTCTCCAGCCTGAATGCATGAGCTCAAATCCCAGTGCCCTCAATTTCTAGCTGTATAGCTTTGGGCAAATTATGTTCCTTCTTTGTGTCTCCATTTCCTCATCTGAAAGCCTGTTAGCACTGACTTCATAGTATTGTTGAGATGAAATACATGAATGCACGTGAGACACTTAGAATAAAAATGATTTAGTACTCTTAGCACTACACAAGGTGCTATGGTGTGAAGGCTAAGCAGCTGGGGTTACAGCTTGGGTTTGAATCCTGACTTTTCCTTCCTAGCTGTGTGATCTTGAGCAAGTTTCTTAACTGCTCTGTGCTTTTGTATTCTCACCCATAGTACAAGGATAACACCAAATTCATCCCAGAGGATTGTTGTGATGAATTAATGGGAAGATAAAGTGCTTGGCAAAGCCCCTGATACATGCTAAGTGCCATACACATACTAATTCATTAATTTTGTTTTCCAGATGGTGAAACAGAGAGGTCAAGTAACTTTTCTAAAGTTACACAGCTAATTCACCCTGGTGCTGAGGCCATGGGAGACCAGAATCCCAAATAAAAGGGGAAATGTTCTTTCATTTCCCTAAAGCATTTTCTCTATGGAGAAAGCAAGGGTGTTTCTACCACAGGCCAGAAATTCCCTTCAGGCTGTGCACAGCTCTTTCCAAATCTGTTGATAATAAACCCCCAGAACGCCCTGGGAGGGATTGTTGACCATGGCTGTTGTTCTGGTCCAATATGGATATGTTGATGCGCACAATTACTCTGGGAAGTGATCCCGTCGTCTCCCTGGCTCCCTGCATGGTGGGGTAATGGGATTGGGTTTTAACTCCTCACCAGGCCAGGCCCTTCAGCCCTCAGAGAAATCTTGCCCACTTGGGTACAGCGATCTTTGTAGAAGGCCCATCTGCCTGAGCCCAGGATGCAGACAAAATGGCAACCTCCTTTCATCCCTAGTCAAACACATCATCGAAAGCTTACAGAAGCTTAAAAAAAAAAAAAAAAGAAAGAAAAAAGTCGGTTTCCTGCAAAACATCCCCCAATCGTGTCCTTATTTTTCAAACTCCAGTTGCCCCTTTCAGTTACCTTATATTTCTTGCTATATATAGCCAGTTTGTGTAGCTGAGAAGAGTGTGTGTGCGGGCGTGTTTGTATGTGTGCACACGCTGAGCACTGGGGCAGTTTCTTTCTCTTCTGCAGGGAATACCAGCAAAGCTGCAGAACATCTCCATGGAAACCAGCCTCTCAATCCATCGGCCTCTGCTGTGTGGAATGCATCATCTGAAAGGTGGGCGGGAGCTGACAAGGCCCTTCATAGAACACACAACATGCCATTTTCGAAGGCAGTGCCCCTTCCTCGGGACTCCTAATTAGCCAGAGGCATCTGAATGAGGAGGGAATTCCATGTTTTTACTTTATGGGAGCTTCAGTGTGCACAAGTTCTGACTGTCATGTAACTCCGAATGGGCTCACTACCTCCCATCATGCCACTGAATGCAGGTCTCTGTGATGACCTACAATACGGCCAATTTCAAATCATAATTTTTCCATAGTGCTAAGACCCCTGCCCCTTACCCCATTGCTTTTTGGGTCTCCTGTGTGGTCCTAATGGGCTTTCCCTTGTTCTTTTGTCACAGTGATATTTTTCAGTTCACTGAAAGACGGGAGGTGATTTTGAGAGAAATATTCCCGATTTTTTTTTTAACCTTTCTGTCACCTCTTCCTAAGTTTTACCCATTAGAGGATGGGTATTAAGGCTCTAAACAATATATAATCAATCTGACAGGGATATTCAACCTGTTTCTGACAGGGATCGTCATGCATCCCACTGATAAGAGAGTTAAAGTGTTGGGTATGAGACTTCCAAGGTCTGTTTGAAACTTATAAGTATTAAGAGATGGGATAAAACAGATATTAGATGAGGTGAAAAAATTAAATCCACAGGCATTATTCACAGGCCTGTTTTACCTCACTGTTAATATTAAAGCTTTCTTTGTATTATTATCATTGTCTGAATATTTGAACGGTTTTTCAAATCACGTGATCTTACCCACCCTGGGACAACCGGATATTTGCCTTCAGTGGTTATGGCTAAGTGTTTGTTTATAGTTCCGTTTGTTGTTCTGGATCCTTTTGGCAGCAACTAGTGAAAGATTCCAATTTTTTTTTCAACTTGACCTTTTAATTTGACATTTTCCCTGGACCATTTCTCTGGGAAAACAATGGAGGATGAGATCATTTGAGAAGCAAATTGTGCTAAGTTGTCTGTGATTTTAGAACTGACCTCAGAATGTCATTGCCTCAAAATGGAAGGTTGTTCTTTTGTTTGCTTCTTAGATTCATTTACTCCTGGCATTTAAACACCATTGTTACCTGTCTCCAACATATAATAGGGTTATACCCCAAGAAAGCCATCAGGAGGGGCACCTGGGTGGCTCAGTGGATTGGTCCTCTACCTTTGGCTCAGGTCATGATCTCAGGGTCCTGGGATCAAAGCCTGCATTGGGCTCTCTGCTCAGAGGGGAGCCTGCTTCTCCGCCCCCCCTCTCTGCCTGCCTCTCTGCCTGCTTGTGGTCTCTCTCTTTCTGTCAAATAAATAAATAAAACATTTAAAAAAAAAAGAAAAAAAAGAAAGCTATCAGGAGTTGAAAATCTCATAAGTTGAAAATGCACTTAATATACTTAACCTACTGAACACTACAGCTTAGCCCAGCCCACCCTCACTGTGCGCAGAACACGTATATTAATCTGCAGTTTGACAAAATAGTGTAACACAAAGCCTTTTTGATAATAAAGGGTTGAACATCTCATGGAATTGATTGAATATTGCACTGAAAGTGAAGAACAGAATGGTTGCTTTGGTGGTATCTCCTATTGGCATGAAGAACAAAATTCAAAACTCAAAGTCTGGTTTCTTTGAATGCACATTGTGTTTGCACCATTGTAAAGTAGGAAAATTGTAAGCTGAACCATGGTAAGTGCTTATTAAAGTGGTCATGGCAAGAGATTGCAGTTTGAGAATGTTTGTAGATTGAAATTCTATGTGACAAATTTGAAAGGAAATGTGTTTTTATGGAAAATCTTGTCTGAAGCTATATCCCCTATTAAATAATTTACTCCAATTGACCCTTGGACACTACGTGTTTCAACTGCATGGGTCCACTCATGCACAGATTTTTCTCAATAAATACAGTATAGTGCTCTGAATGTATTTTCTCTTCCTTCTGGTTTTCTTGGTAACATTCATGTCTCTCTAGCTGACTTTATTGTAGGAATGCAGTATACTATACAACACATACAACACACACAAAATATGTGTTAATTGGCAAGTCTTCTGGTCAACCGCAGGCTATTCATAAGGTTTTAGAAGAATCAATAGTTATATGTGAATTTTCAACTGTGTATGGTCAAGGGGTGGGGGTTGATGACTCTAACACATGTGTAGTTCAAGGGTCAACCCTTAACAAGGGTCAATTTGTATAATTATAAAATTATGTGGTTATGCTTTTTCATAAATCTATGGGGCTTCTTAAGTTTGGCCTTTCATTTCATCAGAATGTTACTCATTCTGATATAAGTAAAGGCTCCTAAAAGAATGAGGGTATGCCTTTTAAAATTGCTGAAAGTTGATTCATTTATCTTTTACATTTGGCTGTCAAGAAAGCCAGTTTACTAAGAAGGCATTAATTAAATTCTAAGTAATTTTCCTACCAGAAAAATCTGGAATAAATGATGAGAGGAAAAATAGGTTAAAAAAACCCACCTACCTTCCTAATTTCATGTGAATAGGAGTAATATTTCTTCTGCTTGACAAAAAAAGAGCCAAAAATTG
Source organism: Mustela nigripes (assembly GCF_022355385.1). NCBI lineage: Eukaryota > Metazoa > Chordata > Mammalia > Carnivora > Mustelidae > Mustela > Mustela nigripes. The sequence continues at coordinate 212,131,656 of NC_081558.1, forward strand.
CATTAGGAATCTATCAGAATTCATAAGTCTGAATGAAAATAAATTACTTTAATTCTGAAATAGGTATTCTTGTTTTGGCTCCCAAAATTTTAGAATTTTATCTGTTGAAGCATGCTTTTCACCTTGTTTGGTGAGGGGCAAATTGAAATATGACATATAAAATAAGGATTATATAATAAGCACAAAATAGATAAATATAAAACTTATAACATAACATTGGCCACAGCAACTTCTTTCAAGATGTGTCTCCAAAGGCAAAGGAAACAACAGCAAAAATGAACTTTTGGGACTTCATCAAGATCAAAAGCTTCTGCACAGCAAAGGAAACAGTCAATAAAACAAAGAGGCAGCCCACAGAATGGCAGAAGATATTTACAAAGATACTACAGACAAAGGGCTGATATCCAAGATCTATAAAGAACTCCTCAAACTCAAAACATACAGAACAGATAATCATGTCAAAAAAATGGGCAGAAGACATGAACAGACAATTCTCCAAAGAAGACATGTAAATGGCTAACAACACATGAAAAAATGTTCATTATCATTAGCCATCAGGGAGAGATTAAAATCAAAACCACATTGAGATACTACGTTACACCAGTTAAAATGGCCAAAATCAACAAGACAGTAAACAACAAGTGCTTGAGAGGTTGTGAAGAAAGAGGAACCCTCTTACACTGTTGGTGGGAATGCAAGTTGGTGCAGCCACTTTGGAAAACAATGTGGAGATTCCTTAAGAAATTAAAAATAGAGCTACCCTATGACCCTGCAATTGCACTACTGGGTATTTACCCCAAAGATACAGATGTAGTGAGAAGAAGGGCCATCTGTACCCCAATGTTCATAGCAGCAATGGCCACAGTCTCCCAGCTGTGAAAGAGCAAAGATGCCTTCAAGAGATGAATGGATAAAGAAGATATGGTGCATATATACAATGAAATATTATGCCTCCATCAGAAAGGATGAATACCCAACTTTTGTATCAACATGGACGGGACTGGAGGAGATTATGCTGAGTGAAATAAGTCAAGGAGAGAGAGTCAATTATCACAGGGTTTCACTTACTTGTGGAGCATAAGGAGTAACATGGAGGACATTAGGAGAAGGAAAAGTGAATTGGGGGAAATCGGAGGGGGAGATGAACCATGAGACACTGTGGACTCTGAGAAACAAACAGAGTTTTGGAGTGGGGGGTGAGGGGTTTAGGTGAGCCTGGTGGTGGGTGCTAAGGAGGGCATGCAATGCATGGAGCACTGGGTGTGGTGCATAAACAATGAATCTTGGAACACTGACAAAATAAAATTAAATAAAAAAATAATGCAATATAAAAAGACCTAAAAGGCAACTTACAGAATGGGATGAGATACTTTCAGATACTAGTAAAAGGCTAGATACTGCAGATCTGGTAAAGGGTTAGTATCCACAATATATAAAGAACTGACTGATACAACTTAAACACCCATGAAACAAATAATCTAATTAAAAATGGGCAGAAGTCATGAAAAGGCACTTAGACATACAAATGGCCAACAGGTACAGGAAAAGATGCTCAACATCACTTATCATCAGGGAAACGCAAATGATAACTGCAATGAGTTATTACCTCATGCCTGTCAGAATGGCTAAAATCAACAATCAAAGAAAGAACAGATGTTGGCCAGGATGTGGAGAAAGAGCAACACTCTTGCACTGTTGGTGGGTATGCAAACTGGTACAGCTGCTCTAAAGAAGACATGTAAATGCTCTGGAAAATAGCATGGAGCTTCCTCAAAGTTAAAATTAGATCTACACTATGATCCAGCAATTACACTACTAGGTACCTCCCTAAAGAATACAAAAATAGGGAAGCCTGGTGGTTCAGCCAGTTAAGCCTCTGTTTTCTTCTCAGGTTGTGGTCCTGGAGCCCTGGGATGGAGCCCTGTGTCAGGCTTCCTGCTTGGTAGGAAGTCCGCTTCTCCCTCTCCCTCTGTCCCTCCCCCAGCTCATGTTCTCTCCATCACACTCACCCTCTCTTACAAATAAAAATAATTAAGATCTTAAAAAAATACAAAAATACCAGTTCAAAGGGATACATGCATATCATAATAGTTAAATTATGGAAATAGCCCAAGTGTCTATCAACTGATGAATGCATAAAGATGTGTGTGTGTGTGTGTGTGTGTGTGTTTAATGGAATATTAGCCATAAAGAAATATGAAATCTTGCCATTTGCAACAAAATGGATGGATCTAGAGAGTATAATGTTAAGCAAAATAAGTCAATCAGAGAGAGACAAATGCCATATGATTTCAGTTATATGTGGAATTTAAGAAACAAAACAAATAAACAGAGTGAAAAAAAGGAGAGAGTGCGCGAGAGAAAGCAAGAAACAGACTCTTAACTATGGAGAACAAACTGTGCGTTACCAGAGGGGCGGTGGGGTGGGGGGAATGGGTTAAATAGGTGATGGGGATTAAAGAGTGCACTTGTGATGAGCACCAGGGGATGTATGGATGTGTTGAATCACCATACTGTACACCTGAAACCAATATTACATTGTATGTTAACTAAATGGAATTTAAATAAAAACTTAAAAAAAATCTGAAGATTCCCAGAAAAAAAACCTAAAACCTGTTTCTACTCTAACTGGGTGTACTGCAATTCAATTCTTCCACTAACCACCTGGCTATGCCATTGGACCCTACAAGTTAAGCGCTCAGTTGTCTACAGTGTTGCCCTTTTTTTCAGAGGCCAGCCACATTTTGGGGCCCCCCGGACCACCTGCACTTTTTATCTTTATTCCTGACTACACTAGTAGCTATAAATTCTGGGGTTCCCATGACCCCCTCCAGAGTCGATGATTTGCTAGAATGATTCACAGAACTCAGGAAAGCACTATACTTGCTATTTCAGTTTTATTATAAAGGAATAATGGAGAGAGCTGGGAGAGCTGAGCTTCCATGCCCCCTCTTTGGAAAGTTAGGGCACATCACTGTCCTGGGATGTCAAGGTCTTATTCCACCAGGAAGCTCCATTGAGCTTATGAAATCATTGACTACATGACGAATTCAATCTCTAGCCCCATCTCCCCACTCAGATCAGGCCTGGTATTTTAGGGGAGCAGCTCCCAACCTGAAGCTACCTAGGGGCTCATCAAGAGTCACCTCATTGTCAGAGCAAAGATATTCATTACTCAGGAAACTCTGGGCCAGGACTCAGGGACAAAGACCAGATTCATTACAAGACAGTTATGCATAGTTGACAGGACGAGTCACTCCTGATGTTTGCTCTTATTTCCCCAGCATCAAGCACAGGCTGCTTTGTGTTGTCATTGACAAGTTTGTCATTCTCCCTCTAGCATTGTTGATAAGTACCTAATCCTTTATCTGATGATTTTCCCAGATTCCTGCCAAAATACATCAAAATATCATGACACATGAGTTCTGCCCATTTTCAAAATGGCAGTCTTAATTATTTTTATCCTTTGATTCTGAGTTTCCCAACTTGGAGTTTTATGTAAAAAATGTTTCCCTCAACATAGAAATTTGGAGTCTTCTGGTTCAGGTTTGCTTTTTCTGTCCACCCCTGCCTGCCCACCTGCACCTCCAACCTCAACAATAATTATCCAGTAGTTTATTTACCTCAGTGTCTTTATCAATTACATGATATTTTTATCTTATGGAAAGAACTATGGTCCCTAGGGAATTGAAGGATCTAATCTTTGCATTTTGAGGGCTTCATATTTAAGGGAAAGACTTCAAGCAGTCCAGACTCGGAAATGGATACTCCAACTGAGAAGGTCATAAACTGATGGGACGCATGGAATTTTCTGGAAATACTTTTGTTTTATCAACCGGTATGGCCACCTAGAGGATTGTCTCACACAGTGATTTGTTGGCTTACGGACTGTTCTGTTGCACAGTTTTATGAAGACATGGCTAAATTTATTTTGTCCCCAGTACACCACAACATAATATGGAAAGTAACTTAATGTTTAAAAATTGAAGTGAAAGTCATATAACATAAAATGAACCATTTGAAAGTGAACAATACAGTAGCATTTAATATATTTGTAATGTTTGACCATTCCCACTATTAGTTCTAAAATAATTTCATCACCCCAAAAAGAAACCCTGTGCTTAACCAGGAAGTTACTCCTCACCAGAGAGTCATTATTTTATTATTTTTAAACAAATTTTCTGTTTTTAGAATATTAAGAAATATTTATGCCCACACTGCTAGGGGTACATGATGATTACTTCTTTCTTTGTCATTTTCTTATTTTCCCCAAATGTATTGTATATAGGTATGGGAAGATTCTAGTTAGTTGGATTTGGTTAATCAACTAGTAAATTCTACTCCATAGATAGGGTCCATGTCCTCCAGCAAAAGGGCAGACACAACAAATACACAAGAAATGCTGAATGACAGGGCGCCTGGGTGGCTCAGTGGGTTAAGCCGCTGCCTTCGGCTCAGGTCATGATCTCAGGGTCCTGGGATCGAGTCCCGCATCGGGCGCTCAGCTCGGCAGGGAGCCTGCTTCCCTCTCTCTCTCTCTCTGCCTGCCTCTCCACCTATTTGTGATTTCTCTCTGTCAAATAAGTAAATAAAATCTTTAAAAAAAAAAAAGAAATGCTGAATGACAGAGTTTTACTGTAATAACATTGGATTAGAATTATATTATCATACAGCCATTATCATTTTATGAGACTGACAGTGCTATCTACTGTGCTAAGGAGGCACCTGCCATTATCATTTTAAAGACCTCTTTAGGCTAGCATAGGTCAGGAGCAACCAGAGATAAGATTGCATATCTGAGTCAGTACTAGGATTCAGACCGAGGGGAGAATCGATACACAAGAAACTGTCACACCTGTTTGTTAAAAATGTGCATCACTCACAGTGTTTCAGATGAGATCTTTTGAACTACTGTGACCTCCTGCTACTATACCTGGGTGAACCAGGTGCCCTGAATTTGCCTTTTGAGAAGCGTTTGTGAAAACAACCCAGATGCACATGGACGATGACAAGTCTCTCATTATGGAAGGTCTGGGAGTTGGGGAGTGGCCCTTAGACTTCTTTCACAATGAAGAGTTTGTCAGAATGTAGCAGTCACCCCACTCCTTATGGGTGGGAAAGCAGGGTGCAGCCAGGTGCCTGGTTCCCTCTGCCAGACCCCACTTGGTAGCCAGCATCCCTGGACCAGCTCCAGGGCCTCTACAACCTGGGAGCTCTCATTTCTGAAAGCCTGCAGAGTCTTCTGCTTCATAGCCTCTAAAGCACGATTGTTTTTGTCTGTCCAAAGAAAGTCCTTAACGGTCTTTTCCTCCCCAGTATTGAGAAGCAGGCTTTTGCTGAGAGGATGCTTCACCTAAGAAAATGTCTTTCCTTCCTTCCGACGTAGGAGTCCACAGCTTTGCCAGAGCGGGCTCTCAAAGACCGTGGGAGACTTCTCAAAGAACAAGTCTCCGTGGATTAATTTCTGTTTTAGAATAAAACCCTCTACTGGTCTTAGGTTCCCTGAGGGATGGCCGCTCTGCCTAGGGGCCACAGAGTCAAAGCCATTTTTAAATGAACATTTCAGCTATGTCTGATATAACAGCGCAAATTACTCCATTAGAATTGACATCAAAATGAGGCTCTTGTACAAAATAGCGAATATTTTGGTTCTGGTCAACTTAGAGGGTCAGTGAGTGTCAGGAAAATTCAAAATTCCCAATTGATACATTTACTGCATTTCCTACTAGCCAAATCTTTTTTTAATGCCATGTTTGACACCTTTATAATCTTTATGATGATATAGCTGTTAGACAAATGTAATTCAGAAGCAGAGCAGTCCTTCAACTACTATCTCTCTTGTGTTCATTTCCTGGGGCTGCCGTAACAATTTACCCAAACTTGAGTGGCACGAACCAACAGTGATGGCTTCTCCACAGTTCTGGAGCTGAGAGATCTTGAGAGCAAGGCATCAGCATTGCCACGCTCCCTCTGCACTCTCCTCCTTCCCTCTCCCAGCCTTTAGGGGCTACTTGGACTGTGGCTGCATTACCCCGGTCTTTACGGCAAGCACCTCCCAATCTCTCTATTCTGTCTTCACACTGCCAGCTCTGCTGTGTGACGTCAGATCTCCCCCAGACTTCTTCCCAGGAGTGCACATGTCATGGCCCATCTGGGTAATGAAGGATAATCTACCCAAGTCAAGAATCTCAGATTAATTACATTTGCCAAGACCTCCTTACACTTTTTCTCTATACAAGGTAACATTCACAGCTTCAGGGATCATGATGTGGATCTCTTCTGGACGTCCATTTTTCACCCTACTGCAGAAGTTAGGCTGATTTCTTTACTATGGGCACCTTAGAGCTTTTTTAATACTGGTAGGCACTGGAAATCTCAAGCGGAGGGACATGTTCTTCCTGAAATAATTGCGTCACCAACACCTTGCATCAACTCTACTTTTTAAAAATTGATTTCGAGGATGTCATGGGACTAATGTCCTGAGGAATATACTTCAGCAAATGTTGGTCTGTCAGATAATTTACAAACTTCTTATCCAACAATCAATGCCTCACTGACCCCATCCATTGTTCCTAGACTTGAACTCTCTACTTAAAATATCCAGCTTTTGTCAATACATCCTGATCATTGTTTTCCAGACACCCCTGTGCTCTTCTGCCTCCATTGTGCTCTCCAAGAGAAGGACTACCGACCTCATGTCCACCCCCTTTGCTCTCCACACCCCCTTAACCTACAGCACTGTAACCCTTTCTTCTCTCCTTAAGAAAGCTTGTCCATTCTCCAAGGCCCAGATTTCCTGAAGCCTTCTTGGACTTCCACAAATGAGTCTCTCCTGTCTCACATCTCAGCTTCTGTGTTGAGAAATTCTGGGGTCAATAATACTCAAGCCCAGAAATGAGCAAATGGTTACCATTTTGTTTGACAGCGAGTAGGTTCAAAGTTATCCTTGTGGATGATCTTGTCTTTGGTAAATCACAACATACACTTGGTTCCTCCAACAAGTATGTAGTTGAGTTGTACTTCATCTGATGTGTTATGGTTTAAAAAAAAAAATCAAAGGTGGGGTCTGCTGGTATCCCCCACTCACTTGGAATTTTGTCACTTACTTTCTTATGACAAGACAAGAGCTCTTATAGCTTACCTCACCCTCCACATACACTCATGGTGCCTACTGGTAAGCTCTTCACTATTACTTGGTTAATTGTTTGTAATGGACTCACTTTTGATTTACATTAAAAATCAGATTATTTTTTTAAGAGGATGCAGAGAAAGATCATGCAAAGTAATTGAGGAATGCAACTCGATTTCTCCAAGAAATTATTTCTTCTTTCCTCAGCGGCCACAGAGTGATATTTATAAGTTTGACAGGAAAGGATCGTAAAAAAACCTTCTCCATGGGAGAGTTTTGGAGATGCGTCTGACACCTTTCCCTTCATTAAAGCCAAGGAAAGAGAATTTGGAACATATACAAGAGAAGAGCATTCTGAATTAAAAAAAAAAAAAAAGAAAATCCAGACCAGCATCCTGGATTTAGGAGAAAAATCCAGACTTGTTTCTTCCTAACCATTATCTAACTGAGAACATTCTTGTGTGCTAGAAAGCAGAAAAGGCCTATCCCTGCAGGCTAGGGCTTAGCAACTTGGAGGAGAAAATTATCTAGGGAAAGGGATTATTTAGCACTCAGGGCACACAGATCATTGGGTTCTTTTCTTTGATTTCACTGGACATGTAGTTCTAGGTAAGAACTAGAACCATGATCTGAGTTAAATAAATACTTAGGGAAAAACATCCCTAGTGACCCGGAAGGGAGTGACGTTTGGTTTGGGTTTGACTTCAGAAAATCAAAAGTGAGTTTTCTCTCTCTTAAATTTGAGAGCTGGATTGTATGAGTCCAGGGGGTGGACACCATCAATATCACATCTGTTCCAGATGATAATGGGAGGGAAGAGTCCGTAGATTGAGTTGAAAAGAGTACTGATGTACAGCAACGAAGCCCATAAGGAGAATCTCATAAGGTCACGTGTTGGGCACAGATGTAACACAGGTAACAAACACCGCATATTAAAACCCTCCAAGTAGTCCAAATCATTCAATAAGAAATTTTTAGTACCTAATGCCAATTTATAAAATCATAGAGCCGTGTCATAATCCTTGATTTTTTTTAAGAGACTTGGATATAGTACAAGGTGATGAAAATGGACAATATAAATATACTTATAACAGCTAGAGAAGAGTTAAATGAGATATGGCGATAATAGTACCTTTTGTGGGACAACTGCTTTGTTAAATGCTAAATGCTTTTAGGTTAGCTTTCAGTATAAGAACATATATTCTACATATATATAAACTTTCAATGTACCTATTAACTTACACATGTGGATTCATATTTAAATGCAATTATTTATAGACATTATATAATATATTATGTACATAAATATACATATTAGTTTGTGTGTATACACACCCGCGCGCGCGCATGCACATACATAGTTTTAATTCTGTGCACATTATTAAAACAGTGTCGGGTGGTCGCTATGCTCAGTTGCAGAGAAGAATGGGTAATATGCCAGTGGGTTCATGGCTAGGATGTGGTGCAGTCAGATTCAGCAGTGCCAGGGATCACAATGGGACCCCGCATGCATGTCAGGGATGTTTGTTAATTGTGTGGAAACTTTTATAAATGCAGTTCTGGGCTGCAAAGCAATTCTCTGAGTCAATATTTAAAATCAAGATGCCTCCTTCCTCTTAAAGCCTTTGAGTCTGAAATTTAATATCTTGTGAGGGAGATTAAATCAAAGCAGAAAAGCGCACGAGAAATGTAGGCAGCAATGTTTTTACTGCTGACTCCCTTAGCTCTTTCCTCTTGGTGGAGCCAAGACTTGGTGAGGTCTTGGAAGTGACTTGCTACCACTAGGTGCCACCAACTTTCACCTGATTTTAGTCTTCCCCAGTGCCAGAAGCCAGGCCTCCCCTCCCCAGACAAATTCAGGGAGGCAGCGGGAAGTGATGAGCCCACAGCCTGTCCCAGCTTGTCATCAGGAGGGAGAGCAGGGCTGAGAGTGGGAGGGACAGCAGACCCGCAGCGGGGACCAGTGGGTTCCCTTCCCTGGGAATATCAGTGAAGCAAAGAGGGCTGCACAAGGTAAAAAGCAAATTCCTTTGCCCAAGAGATCACATCGATCCGGGTATGAGAAAACACTGTGCACTTGTCATGGGCAGGGTCCCCTGCCAGTCCTGGTGCTCTGTTTTCAAGCTGGAGCCTATAGAATTCACTATTCTCCACTGCTCCCTCCTATTATCTGCTCACTCACATCTCCAGTGCCTTATCTCAGGCTATCGAAAACATGCACAGACCACACATACACAGACACACACACACACACACACACACACACACACACACTCACATTCTCCTACTCTTGGTTGCCCATAATTGGGCATCTGTCCCTTACATTCCAGCCTTCCTCATGGCCACATCTCTGGGCAGGGGACTCTTTGCTCTGCAGCCTGAGAAAAAAGCTTGGGACCCTCACTTCCAACCCCACAGCCTGCCTTGGGGTGACCCAGCCCTGGGGAGACACATCCTTTCATTCCCCCTCTGTCTTCCTTGATGAGACCTGTTGTTAGCAGAGCAGTTGATGGGGGGGGAGGGAGAATGGGGAGCGGTGGGAGGGGGGAGGGAAGGATCATGAGCCGGTGGCAGGTGGTGGGAGGCTGGAGCAGGCTCTTGGAGCCAGGTGGCAGCATGTGGGAGGAGGGAGGGGAAGGACAGTGAGACGGGGTGGCATTTGGTGGGAGGCAGGAGGCGAGGGAGGAAGTGTGAGAGAAGAGAGTTTAAAAATGTATTTGTTTACTCTTTTAGTTTGGGCTGGAGCAAGGGCAAGTGGGGGTGGGTGTGTTTCCCATTCCCTCTGGGATCTGGGTCCCCATCTTGCACCAGTAGCTCAGCCCTTGGGTCTTGAGTGGGAGCCATGGCTCTTTCATAGCTCTGGGATGTCATCTGAGCACCCCAATGGCTGGGCAAAGAGGGCCTGAGGAGCACAGCCTGTTGCTGCGCATGTGTGAATTGGAAGAGAAGACAGAGTTAAAGAGTTTTGGTTGTTTGTGGCTGCAGCGGATGGGGATAGCAGCCTGGCTTGGGCAGCTGACTCCAAGTTGCCATGGTGACTCATGCCTCCAACATCTGCCTTGTGTGTGATTACCTTCTGTGAAAGGAACAAAGTCCCCGTGATTCTAAACAAGGGAGGAAGCCACTCCAGTGAAATGCCAATGACACTGGTGCCCCCTGAGATGGCGACAAATGGAAACCAGTGAAGAAGGTCAGAGAGGATGTGGCTGCCCCAGAGCTGGGCTTTCCGCCACCAATGGCTTGGAAAGACAAAGTGAGGGAGAAAAATTATTATTAAGAGAGTCCAGGGGGAGGTCCTAAAAACTGCGGTTTGGAAAGAAGGACACCCCTGGTAGTCTCCAGAAGAACTCTGGTCTCCAGCTCCTCCCCTGCCCACTTTCCACCCCTCCAGTTTCTGCCAGTGCCGAGAGCTGTTGTATTTCTTGCTCTCCTCCTGAACACTAGTGGAAAAATCATTTCATCTTTCTGAGACTCAATTGCATCATCAATAAAAGAGGAATACAAATGGCTTGGTTGTCCCCAAAGTCAGGCAGCCCAGGCAGACAGACTCTCTTGGTGGCCTCCAGGAGTGGCTCAGGTCGACCACTCCTGCATTAAGCAAGTAGTGGTGGGAAGCTGGGGCATGGACAGACACTGGAGACCAAAGTCTCAGGAGGGTCTGCGGTCCACTAGCAAATCCCACCATTGCTGTGGAAGAAAAGTAATTAGTGTCTGTTTCACCTTCCTCCTGCTTTTACCTAGAACAGTGATTCCCAGCCTCTCCCTAGGCCAAATCAGGGAATATCTGAAGACACTGGTTGTCACAACTGGGGGAAGGTGCTACTGGCGTCTGGTGAGTTGAGGTAAAGGTGCTCTTAGACACCCCACCATGCACAAAACCTCACAACAAAGAATTACCCAGCTCCAAATGTGAATGGTGCCCAAGTTGAGAAACCCGAGCCACAGTGTTTCTGTTGCCAGAGAGGAGGCACAGGGGTCAGGGAAGAGTGTCTTGGTGACCAAGTCTGACATTCACCAGAAGATAGGGGTCAAAGTGACCTCTGAGATCTTGGACGGAAATAAGCTTGAGAAAACAGGTCTAGCCCCATTTCCACAGGAACCAAGACCAGTAACAACTTATACAAATGTCGGGCACCCTATCCTCACTTTGCCATTTTGAACATTGCTGTGTGTTTCCACCAGTGAAATCCTTTAAATTATAGGCTGTTCCAGGACAGGCTGTTCCGGGGATGGCAAGGGAGGAGCCGATTGTTGGAGGCAGGCTCTGCAGTGAGAGGCAGATGGAGATCACAGGAGCACAAGTCCCACCTTAGGGGACAGGGAGGGGGGGAGGAGGGGCCAAGAACCCACCCCCGTGGAGACCAGGCTCAGACCGCTAAGCAGGAGGAGGACTAAAGTCCGTTCCTGGCCCTCTGGCCTCGGAGCTAGGAGCTCTGATTCCACTGAACACGCCCCTGATCTCAGCTAGAGAGCAATTATCCTTGAATTTGAAAGACGCTTTCCAGTAAGGACAAGCACGTGCCTCATAGTGGAAAAAAAAAAAAAATAACAGCTTTTCCGAGGAACACAGACAGGGAAACGCCTGCTGACTGTCTTCAGCTTTGGATCAAAGGAAGCTTTTCTGCCTAGTGGTGGGACTGAGATGGTATATATTGCCTGGAGACCGAATGTGCAACCTAAACTTCCACATAGATCTACATTTTGCTCCCCTTGGAGCTGGGCCCTCTTGGTATCCACCCTTGAGGCTCCCTCCCGTCGTGCTATAGGTCAGCCTTTATCAGTCCGAGTTACTAGTCGAGATGACAAAGCCAATCTGGTGAGTGTGACTGGGTGAGTTGTTTAGGGTTATGCTGTAGCTCCCAGGGTTAAGGGAGAATGAGAGAACCGGCTTCGAGGCTGGGCCTCCAGAACCTACCCCCAGAAGCACATGGTTGAGTGGCTTAGTTGGGCAAGGGTGTGAGTGCCAGCCCACACCCAGCTCTGTAGCTCCTCAGCATCGTGCACCTGCAGGAGGGGCTGAGGCGGGCTCCCTATCCGCCCAGGAGGCTGGGAGATATGAAAGGAGGGGAGCTGGGGAACTAGCGGAGGAGAGTCGAGAGGAGATACTAGACGGGCACAGTGACACACACCCTCTGTCACAGAGGGAGGCAGATGAGAAGAGGAGGAAGGGTAAGGCAACCAGGAGGCGCTGAAGGCACACTGCTAGAGAGGGCTGCTGGAGGCCGAGGGCTGGGGCTTCACAGAGACCCGAAAATTCCCTGTTAGGAAGACCCTTTGCCTTGGTCTAGAGGCAGCTATGCTTGCCTCACTGGCTTTCACTGAGGAGCTCATTTAGAGAATGAAGTAATGAAGCGTGATACAGACCTTGTAATGGCAGGACTGAGGAGTCAGGAACAGGGAGCTGGACTTTAAATTGGTCCCTTGTGAGATGATGCTGTGACTTCCTGTGTGAGTGTGAGCTTCGGGGACAGATCTCGAGGTGTCTGAGTTTTATTGGAAAGGAGAAGGTGTGCCTTAAAAAGCACTATCTGGTGGCTCCCGTGGAGCCTTATTCTCTGAGGATAAAGTGGCATTTAGCACCCCAGCGGCTTCATACAAGAACAGGTCTGCCCCACCTGACCTGTCCTCCGTGGCCCCTGACACCCAGTCCTGCTGCGAGGTCTGGGCCGGCCATGAGTGGAGGCCAAGCCGGTGTGCCGTGTCTGCCTGGACCTGTAACTTCGGTCCCTTCCCATGGGGTAGGGGATTGCAGAAGTGTGATACATTCTGCTAAAATCCTACACCTTGCCCAAGAGGGTCTGGCCTGGGTCATTGGAAACGACTTGTCTGAGAGGGTAGGTGGGCGCTTTCTCCACCGTGGTAAGTGGCTTATGATATCCCAGCAAGCAGGAGAGGCCACATGGGCTGAACATGAAGGGGGATCCTGCTTCCATTCTCCCTCTCGTTGGAACCCTGGAACCAAGGGGCAAGAGATCTCAAGGAAAATTCCAGTACCTACTTTCCTGAATTCTCTGTCTTGGCTGTTCCCATCCGCATTTCCTTTTCGAAGATACTTCTTCAGGATATTTCTATTTCTCCTCTAGGCCTTAGGAGGAACGTCTGGCAGCAATCCCATCTCCTGTGCAGCTCCCAGATGCCACCTTCTTCCATCCCCATGACCCAGGGTGAGGGTGGGCCCCTGCCTTTGCTTGGCAGTGAGTTGTCTCCCTGCCTCTCATTCTGGCTTCTCAACATTTCCACCATACAGTTCATTCAGACCCTCCATCTTTGGTTAGAGCTGGCCGTACATCTTCCCTCCAAGCACCCCTTCCATCTTGGAAGTTGGGTGTGGTGTTGGCTTGTGGCTAATGCAATGAGAGTAGAAGTGACACGTGTCACTTCCGGGTGAAATTCTAAGGTGTAGTGTTGATATGTCATGATCTCACTATCATAGCGGTGAACCTGAAGCCACTAGGGTACATCTCCTCAGCTCAGTACCTTCAAATTTGAACCCATTGCATCATCAACACCTCAAATCACTCCTTCTCCTGTGGGCATTTCCAGCACTGGGGGCTCCTGGAAGCTTCCACCTGTTCCCTTCCCAAAGCTCAAAACCTGTGCTGCATCCCCACATTCCCCCTTCTCCTGTCCGTCACATCTGATCACCGCCTCTTTCACACATTCTGGTCTGCCCCCGTCTGCAGTCCCAGTTCCTGGCTGCCTCTGTCTGCCCTTGCCCGGATCAGAAGTGCGCGCAGTGAGGTCTTTGGCAATCTTTCTAAAAGGCTGATCTGCTTAAAAATCTTAAGTGCTGCCCCTCCCCCATAGGAGAAACCCAAGCTGCACCCTTGTTCACCGTCCCACTGGCTCATGTGCCCAGCCATCTGCTGTGTCCCTGCCCCAGCTCCTTGCTGAGGCCACATTGACACCTTGTTCTTCCCCCCCATGGGCCACATCCTCACACCTCTGTCCTTCCCTGTGCTGGATGCAGGTCCTGGCACTCACATGCCCACCGGCTGCCTGGTGGCATCTGCACACCCTTTGGGCACCTTTATGGAAGTCCTTGGAGGGAGATCTTGGCTGGACATCTGCCTCCAAATGGCAATGTTTGTCCAGCAGCCTCTGCCAGGATGTGTTTGTTGCTCTGCATGGCGGTTGTGAATTTCCTGCCTCCCCAAAACGCTGCACATGATGTAGGCAGGGACCCTGTGTTTTGGTCATTCCACACCTTAACACAATGCCAGGGTTATGATAGCATCTCCATAAAGAGGGAATAAATGATTAAAAAAACACTGCGCTTGAATGGAGCTAATTTCATGTGCAGTAATTGTAGCTGGTTCTCACTCTTCATTTCTTTTGACACTAAACAATTTCAAATCTGGGCTAAATTTGAGCTGTTTCTTTCATCCCAGGAGGAATTCCCTCTGCATTAATGCAGACAGCTAAGACCTTTAAGCACCTACAAAACAGGTCCCTGGCTCTGGTTATGGGCAGTGGGAGGAACCACAGCCCACTTGTCTCTGCCCAGGCTGGGAGGGACCTCCCTGGAGCTACTCAGGGCATAGTTGGCACTCAGCTGTGTATCTGAGAATGAAAATGAGCAGCTCTTGTCATTCCTGTGCAGTTGTGTGATGGTTGTGACAACCACAGAGACAACGGGGCGGGGAGGGTGGGTGCAGCCTCATGGGATGGCTCCTGGGGAAGACTGGAAGGGATCCTATGGCTGGCAGAGGAAATGCTTAGGGAACATGTGCTGAGAGAGGTGGGCAGGTGGCAAAAGGAAGCCGAGGAAGTCAACCCAGGTTAGGATTGGAGTGAGACACAACTGGCCCTGGGCACCATTTGCTACTGCATTGACATGCTGTTGCTTCCAGGAAGGAGGTGGGAGTGGGGCGCCAGCAGAGGGCCAGATGGGGGCCCCGGGAAGGGCCCTGCAGCATGGAAGGCAACAGGGCCAGCGTCCCTACCTGTTCCATCCTTGCAACCCTATCACCATGCACAAGGTGGATACTTGGTTATAATCCACATTATGAATGGACCCATGTGGTGAGACTCCCCATGCTGTATTTGACATGTTTACTGGAGCTCGAGGTATGGGGATGATACATGAGCATGCACTGACCATGAAGTGAATTATCTACAGAAACTTATGTAAGCACAACCTACAGAGGTACCTCACACAGACCAAGATTCTGGAGCCTCAAGGCCATGTGCACACCTTTGGACATTTCCAGACTGTCACTGTCTGACTTAGATCCCAGTGACCAGGACAGACCCTGCCCTCCCCAATGACACCTCTACCAACAGTACAGTGCAGGGTGTGGTTTCCTTGTTTGGGTCACCAGATGCTGATTTATAGACAAGGTTGGCAGTCTCCACTGGTCAGGCTCAGCTCAGTTTCAATTAGTGCCTGGGGTAGTAAAGTGCTGGTCACTGATGGGCAAGCTCAGAGTAATTTTTTCCAAAGTGGGGTTTTGTTTGAACCATTTGGAACTGGGCTTCTGGTGGTGTAAGTATGAATATATCCATTTCCAAGATGCAGACAGAGCCTAAAATGTCAACTGGCAGTGGTAAAAAATCAATAGCTTTTGAAGAGTTGAAAGCCCAACACTGGTTAATGCAAGTGTGCAGTCCACTAATTTCAGACCCCACTAAGCCTCTCTCTGTTAATACCTCTCCTCACCTCCTCTGCTTTATGCTTACTTGTCTCCTTTTGCTCCTTGTGATTTGGTGCCTTTCCTTTTTAACAGCTCCATCTCTGGGTCTTTCTCATAGATACTTTTTCCCTTGTATTTCTCTCAGTTCTACTTTTACTGTCTACCTCTTCCTTCTACATCCATTTCTCTTCCTTTCTGTTTTTTTTTTTTTTCCTTCCTTTTCATGCCCCCTCCTCATTTTAACAATATGGCATAAAACTATTTTGAAGAGTTATCTTGCTTTGATGAAATCAAGTTTCCTTTTATTAAACATTTAAAAATCTGCTAACATTGTGTCTTCTGCTTGCCCTTTTAAAGAATTGGTAGATGAACACAGATTTTTTTTTTTTTTTTTGAGGTGGTGACTAATGGCACATAGAAAAAAATATTCCTTATCCCTGGTCTAGAAGATGGAGAAGATACCATATCCCCATCATGGTACTTGAATACCCATTGATCGCATTTGGCCCCTTATGATGATAGGAGAAGAATCTCCATCTGATTCTGGTTAAACATAGAGATGTTCTAGTAACCAGATGGCTTTTGCTTGGCAGATTAACAAGCAAAGTGTTTACTGACTCTGGAAAACCATTCAGAGCATTGTGTCCTGGGCATTTGTGGTTCTGTTTATGTCTCTTTTCCCCAGTGGCCATGGATTTGATGTTCCCATCAAACTTATTGTGTCTTAATTGCATGCTAATTCTTTGCTTAGCCTACTGATAGAATCTCCCTACTTGTAATTATGTATTTACTTCCTTGTAGATTTCCTATGTACCATCAACCTATAGCTGTTTGTAACATTATTCATGAGTTTAGTTTTGATGAAATGTTTATTAGTGGTGACTGCATGATTAACTTTCATAACAGGTGCCTACAAGAATTAGGTATTTTTTTATAATAGTGTTCTTTACCTTTGTAAAGGTCAGTAAACTGGAATGTTGAGTAGGAATCTAAGATCTGTTTTCACTCTCTAAATTTCCTTGTGCATTGAACATACCCATGTAATCTTTTTCATAAAGACAAAGCAAATTAGAAGAATGGCTCCACTGTTTCACCTATGCAAGGGTTTGGAATTCAAGGGGAGTTAGAGAGGAGAAGGGGGTTGAGGGAAATTGGAAGGGGAGGTGAACCGTGAGAGACTGTGGACTCTGAAAAACAATCTGAGGGTTTTGAAGGGGCGGGGGGTGGGAAGTTGGGGGAACCAGGTGCTGGGTATTGGAGAGGGCACGGATTGCATGGAGCACTAGGTGTGGTGCAAAAACAATGAATACTGTTATGCTGAAAATAAATAAAAAAATTTTAAAAAAGGGTTTGGAATTCAATTTTTACAGAATTCTCTTAAGCCAATAGATTCATAGGTCAAAGTCATTAAAATTATTGCAGAGGTAAACCTGAAACCAGAACTCAACAAATCAGTAGTCCAGTAGTGGTGATGGTGTTGGGGGGGTGGTTGGAATTCTAACTTAAATGCATCAGGATCCCACAGAGATAGAAAAATTAGGACACCTTTATCAGAAATACTGACCATGTCGAAAATAATTGACTCTTATAGTGCCCTTAATGTTTTACAATTCAGTTAGAAGAATTGAAAAGTCCACTGAATTAGAACATCAATTTCGAACATGGACCTCATTGTGAAAACTGTTAGCATCCCAACTCACATGCAACACCATGCAGTTCAATTTTCTCCCACACTCAAGACTCCATTCATTGGCAGTGATGCTGTGTTCCAGGCCACTGATCCTTCTAGTATTCAGAGAATTTGAGTGGGTCTTTTGTTCTGGTGACTTTGGACTTAGAGATTAGAACTAAATCTGAGAATGTGCTGTGGATTGTGAATAAGTTGGTGTTGTCCACGGTCCCACTTGTCAGTTTTGTGATGATACTGGTCACCTCACTATTTCCTTCGTAGTCTGAGAAGAGCACATTCCATGACTTAAGGTCCTTTCCCTTACAGGGAACCAATTTTGGGTTCTTCAAATCAAGTCACAAATGCTTTGAAATGTAGTCTGCAAGACTTGAGGTAGGAAGAAGGGTGGGGCAGAGATAGAGCTGGATTGATACAGAAACGATTGGAAGAAAGGCCTGTAAATTGTGGGGGGGTTGTGCAGCCCCTGGAATCCCCATTTGTATGGTTAAAATTAATGCTCAAGATAAATGAAATCATGCATGGTTTTGGGCCAGGAATTAACGATATGCTACATAAAGATCTTTTTAACATTACTCTTTTTCTTGAAGGGGGAAGATTTTGGGGAGATTCATTCAGTATGCTACAGGAGAACACTTGTATTTTAATAGTCTCATGATTTGAGGAACAGCAGAAGGAGGAAGCAGGGACCCAGTTAAATGTGGGCAAGGTTAATGGTTAACTATGCAGGTCAAATTTAATAAGGTGTTCATGGACTGAGACAAAGAAGTGTCTCCAAGCTTCCCTTGTAACTTCAGATATGAATTATATCACCAGGAAAATGTATATTTCCAAAGGGAAGAAACTGCATTGTCTGTATTTCATATCCACATGGTCTTTAATATTCAAACTTCAATTCATGGAACTGTATTTCTCATTTTGCAGAAGGATTTATTATAATTAATTCTTTCCTTTTAAAAATGTTTTGTGTATCCTGTTTATTTGACTGAAGAGCTTAAAGCATTATGCCACTGATCCATTCCAAACCTGAATCATTACCAGCTACTTCCACATCAAACACTCCATTTTTAAATTGTTGTATCCTAAAATTCTGAAGTACACCTGAAAGGTTTAACAGTGACAAACCTTTCTTTCTTCTCTTTAGGTTACCCAGCTTGTGAAATATCTGCTTTAACTAAACCTCTTAAGAGTCAGATTGGAATTATTGTGGGTCCCAAGTTTCAACACAGACCTACAAATAAAATCCCATACTTTGAATAACAATTTCAGCACAGAGTTCAACTCCAGACAAGGAGAATTTCAAGTAACGCATATTGTAACATCAGCACACAGTATAATATATGTGAAATAGGCCTTGGTGATCACAAGACTAGATGAGAGCTAGATAATCAGGAAGAAAGGGATTTTTTTTTGCATGATTTTATGGTTTCCCATTAAAAACCAAAAATAAAGAATCAATTTCAAGTTAAAAAAATAAATTTCAAGTTACTCACTCATGGATTCTGTCAACCTGGCCATTGCTGCGGTTTCTTCTTTGTGCTTTTTCTGGAGATGAGAAGAAAAGACATTTATGTGTAAGATACCTCTGAGATGGGAATAGACACAGTGGCTTTAATGCAACTTTATCTTTCCTTTCTTTTTCCGACATTAGAATTTGGTCACCAATCATGAACTGAATTTAAAAATCTCATATTATGGCTACACGATCAGTCAGTCACTGCAAAGAGATTTTTAGGGCATTAAAAAAAAAAACAACTTGCCATTGCTTTTGGAAGGGAGTATCTGTCACACTGATCTTGGATATATATAATTGGTGACGCACGACCAATTTTCAAAACCTCTCTGACACTAGAATCTTGACATCCATATGCCAATCTTTGCTTTCTATTTTCTCTTGTTGAAGCTTTTTTGGTATTTTTGGAGCTGATATTTTTGTCATCATTTGATTTCTTTTTTCCCTAAAAGCTAAGTAGATTTTATACATTTTCCTTTGTCTTACTTTTTTTGAATTCCTGGTGTCTTTTGAAAGTTATCACTTTTGATGGGTTTATAACCTTATCTATTTTGGGCTGAAAATATTTTGTTTCAACTGGGATATAGGTTATTACCCACTGAGTTTGAGAGCCAGAGTGATACATATATAAATTAGATCTGTCCTAATTAAAAAATTACTTTGGAGCTGTTAAGAATAATGGTCACTTCTACTGAAAAGTTCTCTTCAGTTTCTTCATATTTCTTTGATTTCCTTGAGTTTTTAACATGTTCAGTAACCAAAAAATTGGCCACTATTATTTTACTTTTCTGTAACCTTATTATTTTTCTGATTATGAAACTAATATATGCTCATCATTTAAAAACTCCAAAAATATTGAAAAATTATAAATCAGAACATACAGTTCTCTCCCAAAAACTGCCAGAGGAAACTCCTGTTATGTTTCGGTGAATGGTTTTCATTCCCATTTCTGTACTTGTGAATACATATAGATATAGAAATATAATTCCTTTTTTATAAGTGTATCTATACTAGATGTGCAATGTTGTCAGCTACTCTCTCATTTAACATCGTGTCACACTCTTTCTATGTCAATTAAGGTAGAATACACCATCATTTTTTTTTTAAAGATTTTATTTATTTATTTGACAGACAGAGATCACAAGTTTGCATAGAGGCAGGCAGAGAGAGAGGGGGAAGCAGGCTCCCCACAGAGCAGAAAGCCCGATGCGGGGCTCAATCCCAGGATTCTACGATCATGAACTGTGCTGAAGGCAGAGGCTTTAACCCACTGAGCCACCCAGGTGCCCCTACACCATCATTTTTAAGTGACTGCATAGCATTCATCATGAGTAAATGCACCATAATTTCTTCACCCAGTTTCATTTAATTCACTTATGATTTTCCACTATTTTATAAAAATGCCGTGATGAGCCTCCTTGAACTCATCTTGGTGCCCTTGTCCTGTTAAATACTGAGGACAAATCTTAGGGTTAAGATTGATCAAAAAGTGTGAATATTAAGAATTTTGACATGTATTACTCAATTGTTCCCCCCCCCCCCCACACACACACACAAAGATCGGATCTGACAGTGTATAACAGTGTTTATTTCCTTACATTTTTGCCAACTTGCCAGTGGCATGAGAACTTCTTCCCCTTCAATCTAGGCCAAACTGATAGGCAAAAAATAGTTTCTTGTTATCTTATACTGTCATTATTCCTCCTCTGCCCTTTTGTTTATGAGCAACAGCTGTAGCATTCTGTCCGTGGAAACCTGTGTCATTGACTCTTGGCTTCCTGTGGTCATG
Organism: Mustela nigripes; assembly: GCF_022355385.1. Classification (NCBI taxonomy): domain Eukaryota; kingdom Metazoa; phylum Chordata; class Mammalia; order Carnivora; family Mustelidae; genus Mustela; species Mustela nigripes. The sequence goes on from NC_081558.1 coordinate 212,152,410, forward strand.
ATGCATCTCCTCTGCTGTCAATATTTTAGTTCTTAGAAGCCAGAGGTGGTGTTTCTTGTTCCCGATGGCCATGGTATGGTGCTAAGCAAGTCACAGTGGCCCAACTAGCACTAGAGAGGATGTGTCATGACTTGGGTGTTGGAGCACAGCTAACAAAATGATTAGTCATCCTTCTGGCACCACTATACCCAAACCAGAAGACTCTCTTTGAGAGTCAGCAAACAACTTTGTTCATCACGAGTACACTTGATTTTCACAAGCCCTGTATTCATAGCAATGAAATTAGGGTGATGCCTCTTACTTAAACTGGTACGTGCCCTTGAGAACAGAAAGACCTAAGGAACCATGATCTACCATCCTACCCGCAGTGGCATCCAACCCTTCATAGTTAGCCTGCCATCTGGTTTCTATTGAGATGCATAGATAGCATGATTATGGATAGGTTAAGAGTACCATGTAGCGGAGACAACAAAAACAGGCAAAAAGGGACTTGTCACAGCAACAAGGTTCATGAGAATAGGCTTCAAAACTGCCCCACTCTAGTGGTTCCTGACAATTCATGCAGAGAAGCAACTCCATGATGAGAACTTAATGACACTCATCCTTGACCTGTAGGAATCTTGTTCTGTCTCTGCTGGCTCTGTGTTGACTCTCCACTTCAGCTCTTAGCCTAACTCTGCTGTTGGTTCAACCCCTCTTCTTGCATGGCCTCTCCCTGTATCCTGATGCATGACCTGATTCTCCTTCATTCTCTGTCTCCGTGCTTGTAGGTCCTCACCCTGGATCACTGATCACTTCAGCTTGACGGCCCTATGTGGTGAAGGTCCCCATAGTAGAGGCACCCTGATTCCAGGCATTATATCCTTATAAGGCCTTGTCAGTTTTGGCCATCTTCCTATGTGTGTCACCACTTTACTTTTGTGATACGAGGACCCTGCCAACTTTTGTACCCCAGTCCTGCTAGTGGGTGGACATTGCAACTATTTTTATTCAGATGGGTTGAATATCCTAGTCCTTGAGAAATAAAATACAGCCTGTATCAGCATTTTTGTCTTCCCTATAGTTACATGGAAACTTCTGACATCAATGGGGGAGGGGTCCTTAAAAACCCTAAATTTAGCTCTCTCAGTTTGACTCATCTATACCATAACTTATTGTAGAAATCATTTCTGTTTAAGTAGTTCAGTCATTCTGTAGAATGTCTTTATTTTATTTTTAAAATTTGTATTGTGTTATGTTAGTCACCATATAATACATCATTACTTTTTGATGTAGTGCTCCAAGATTCATTGTTTACGTATAATACCCAGTGTTCCATGCAATACATGCTTCCCTTAATACCCACCACTAGGCTCCCCCATGTCCCCACCCCCTTCCTTCTAAAATCCTGTTTGTTTCTCAGAGTCCACAGTCTCTCATGGTTCATCTCCTCCTCTGATTTCTCCCCCTTCACTTTTCCTTTCCTTCTCCCAATGTCCTCGTGTTATTCTTTATGCTCCACAAGTAAGTGAGACCATATGATAATTGACTTTCTTTGCTTGACTTATTTCACTCAGTATAATCTCCTCCAGTCTCATCCATGTTGATGCAAAGTTTGGGTATTCCTCCTTTCTGATGGCTGACTTTAAATGTCTTTTGTCCTTCCCTCATTACCAGAGAGTTGGGAGTTGCAACTGCATGGCACATAGAGCCAATAAGGCATTGATATTCCACTCTCAGTCTTGGGGAAATCTTCTTCCTTTTCTAAAGGTAAGATTTTTCTTCCAGAGTAAATGTTCTGGTTTCTAGATTTACAATAGTGGGGAGAGGTTTATAATTACAGCATATTAAACCTGGAAGAGATCCTTTTGGATATTGTCAAGTCCGGCCCTATGGTGATACGGTCCAGGAAATTGGAACCCCTGCCCAGAGAGTAATTTCCACCATGCTGGGCTCTTCCCTTTGTCAACAACCTCTACTCCTCGGGAAATGTTCAAGGCCACCACCAGTGGGTATATTGAGACAAGATTCCTCAAATGGCAATCCTAGGGTTTTCTGGATTTGCCTTTTCTGTATTCCACAAAAATATCCCTGATTCCACAAATGGCCAATGACTTCCTAGCTTATATATTGAGTTCTGACCTCTCCATTGAACCTTCGCTGTGAACTGGATGGCCCCTCCCAGATGTTCAATGGATTCTCCAAATCAACATGCTCAAAGCTACTCTGTCCCCCACAGACTTCCACCAGCTCTCATACCTGGCCTTCTTTCTCCATTCTCTGTGTTCAGTTTATAGGATCACCACCTACATTGTGCCTAAGCCAGAAGTCTGAGAACACATCTCCCTCTCTTTCTTCCTTGCTTCCAGTATTTCATGTATCTTAAATCTTACCCCCGCTTAGCTGCTCTCTGAAAGGTTTTATTAATGTTGCTTCCTACCATCTGTCACACCTGCAACACTGAGGATTTATCCTGAAATAGCCCTGGGGAATCTATCTAAAATGCAGACTTGACCCAGGCACTTCCAGGTTGAAATCTTCTAGTCCTTGTCTAGCAAGTAGACATGCAATCCTTGTCTTTTAGCCAAGCCACATGGCTGGATGGTTCTGTCTTACACACAGTCTAGTTACAGCTACCTTACTTCTGTGGCAATCACTATTCCCTCTGCCTGGACATTCTATTTCTTCCTTGTGCTCTCAAATTTATCCCTAAGAACTCCACTGGTTATAAGGCAACCTTTGCAGTTTTCCCCTACTCTTCTGACTATGTTTGCCGAGTTTTACTTCTACACAGCTTCATGCTCAAATGCATCCTTGTATCACATTGCATCATTTGTTATGGGGGTAAGAGATTCCAGGACCCTTGGGAAAGTCAAGCCCTGCCTCCCAGTAGCCTCCTCTGGAGGCCCCTACCAGTGCCACCATCATAGCTGGGAGGCACTGCTTGGTAGACCAGAAGTCTCTGCTCCTGAAAAGCCCTGTGGTCCTGAGCAAGTCATTTTACAGTTTAGGCGAATTTCCTGGACTTTCTCTTTCTGACCTGGTTTGATGTATGCAAAAGTGTTCCCAAGACTAGTTGTTATGTGAAGAGGATGTAAATGCTTATGAGTATTGGTGATATTTTAAGATGTAAAAAAAAAAAAAAGCACCCAGATGTGTTCACTTCAAGAATTTTCCTTAAGAATTATCTTTCCTCTGGGAGGCAAGAGTTTTGATATTTGAGATAATCAACAGGTTTACCCCTTGTAGAATTAAAAGAAAACCAGAAATACAGGGATCTTGCTATTCTGAAGCCAAGAGCTTACTGCGGCCTGAAAATTTATTGTTCTTATTTACCTGGTCCCATTTATTGTGTCTGAGACAGTGCAAGCAAGGGGGAAGTACAGAAGGTGGGGAGTCTAGGGTCTAGAAAGATGTTTGATTTGGCTTTGCCATTTCTTAAGCAGTTACTGTGACCCTCTGGAAGCTGCAGTTTGCTCATCTGTAAGATGGGATAGGTAGTGTGTCTGTGTTTCTTCATTCCCAGGCCTGTTGTGAGTAACCAATGAGAAAGTTTGTGTTAATCCACTCAAAGGTTATATGCCTGTGTGTGAGTGTCTGTGTGTGTCATCATTCCCTTTGGCTACCATGTGAGGACCGAGGGTTGTAGCTTGTTCTTGCTATTTGAGAATGAATAGTGACCTCTGACATGTGGGCCAAAAATAACAGTGCAATTTTCCCTGAGGCTGAGAAGTTGCAAGTCTGCCTGTCTCCCAGGGACTACTCATCCTGTCAATGGCTTGTGGCAATGCACCTCACACCCCTATTTCCAGAGCCCTCCACCAGAATACAAAGTTCCTCTTCGAAGAGCTGAAATCATTTGCTTTAGAAGCCATTCCACTTACATTTGTGTGGTCATACATTTAATAGAATAACAGAAACATTTAAAGTTTGCAGGAATCACGATGACATGTTTGAGAAAAACATGCCCACACACACTGGAAGTTATTCTGTGTGTGTTGTTAAAATCATACGGACTCCTCAGGTAGAATATGGACCCTCAGGGACAGTGGGTATTTCATTTTCTTATTGTTTGACTGTGCTCTTTCTATACTGGGAATGTAAATAAAAGCTCAACAATTTGGGGTGTGTGTGTGTGTGTGTGAGAGAGAGAGAGAGAGAGAGAGAGAGAGATATTTATACCCACATTTCTGTTTCAGCTAAGAAGTGTGTGGCTTTCTACTGGGACCATGCCAGAGATATACTTCTGTCTGAAACGACAGAGAGGTTTTTAATGAGGGCAATTATAACTGAGACTGACTGTAGCTCTAAGCTAGGACTAAGAAGTGTGTGTGTACGTGTGTGTGTGCATGCGAGTGTGTGTGTTTATGGGGGTGTGGGGAGAGGGGGAGAGAGAGTCATGAATGCAAAGCTTTTGGAGAAGGTAGAGGGGTTGCTCTTCTGCCAATGCCAAGGGCCCCCTTGCACAGAGGGCAGGGGATGGTAGGGCTGAGTGAGGTCTGCCTTTTAGCAGCGCTCCTGCCTTGCTTTCTGCCGCCCAGGGCTTTTATGGACGTTGGGAAAACTCATCATAGTTGATATATTTCAAACCAGTCATATTTACATCTAGGATATTTTTATCTCTCTAAAATATGTCCTTATATTCGTCAGAAAACTGTGATTTTTTTCAAGTTGCAACTGTTTAAAGGAACATTTATATCCAGTGGGAAATGGTAATGTTATTTTATCAGTTTGTATCCTCAACTGGACCTCACCCTCCAGTTAAAGCCGAGGCCCTCCAATCTGACACCCCGCTCTTAGGGTTCTCAATAAATGGGCCAGCTGTGGTCTCCAGTTTAACATCCCTCTGCCTCTTTCCTGACATGATGTCACTGCAGGTCATCTAAGGACTGATTTAAGAGGAAAATGCCACATCCTCAAATAGCCAATTAGATAAGTGTTCATATAAATGGTACCATATATATTGCCTTGAGTTGCTGCTGAAAAATAAAAAGCAGAGGATTTAAGAATCACACATTAGCTTTTTGTCAGCATGCAAGTATGGTTCGGGGCAATAAAAACAGTAATCTCTAACATTTATTTCATATAACCGCAGCATGGTTGAGTGCATTATTGGACCATCTACCTCACTTATTCTCACATAGATACCGTCATTCTCATTTTGCCGATGGAAAGATTGAGGCACGGAGAGGTTGAGCAAATTGCGCCAGGCCATAAGGCTGGAAGAGGAGCAGAGTTGGGTGTCAAGCACAAGAAGTCTTCATTTAGCACCTGTGTTTTTCACCATGTGGCCTCCTGCAATCCTAAGAATGAGTGACAGGCTGGAAATGAAGGCTGCTAGAGCAGGGGGCAGTGTGGTAAGGACCCAGGTCCAAGATCCTTCTTAGGCACACCCATTACTTAAACATTTATTGATTTACACAAGGTGGGAACTAAATATAACAGAAGGGGAGTCTCTCTACCTGCCTTCAGGGAGCTTCCAGTGTAATCAGGGAGCTCAGAGGAACACATACATAGCAGTAATACATGGTATTGAGGGGAAGCTACTAAGAGACTTCCATAGGACATCAAAGGGAAGAGGGCACAGGAAGAGAAAGGAGTGGGATGGGAGAGAGCAGAGCAGAGAGGAGGAAAGAGAGAGAACAGAGAAAGAGATAGGAGAGAAGGAAGTTCTAACTCATAGAACCAGAGCAGACTTACAGAGGAAGAGCTTCAATGTGTCAAGAAAGAAGGAAGAATAATGAAGGAAAGGGAAACACAAAGCAGAGTATTTTATGTGGAGAAGCAGCATGAGTAAGGATGGAGAACTTTGGTGCCTGAGGAATGGAAGGTAGCCTGTGAACTGCAGCCACGTATGAGAAGTACAGTAGGGGACTGACTCTGAAAATTAAAGTGTGCACTGTGGAGGGCCATGGTGTCAGGTGGCATGGTGTGAGGCTGAGTTGCTCAGGAGGGAGACCATGACTGGGAATGGGGTGCTGTTAGAAGCTGTGGAAGGAGGATGGGGGCCAAGGTCTGAACCTGCATGTGTACCTTGGGGAAGCAGTGCATACCCTCTCCTGGCAGCCAAGCACAGAGGGATTTGAAGAATTGAAAACTCACCCATCAGAGCATGATACAATTTCACGTAGAAAGTTAGTATTTGTCCTTGATTTACTCAGTGGAAGGCTCCTGCAATAATCTAAAGTTTTCTTGGTTTGGGGTGAAAAGTCTGGAAGGGGTTGTTTGAAGGAGGACCATGAAGGATGCCCTTGGTAATACAGCTCTCTTTGCAAAAGGTTGGGCGCCCTTGCCTTACCAAGACACCCTTTCTAAGATCTGTAAAGGTTGCCCTGCTGTGTTTCTTATGAGGGAATCACTGGCCATCTTGACCAGACTAGGGAGGGCCTTAATGCAACTGAGGTATTAGGATATCTTATAGGAATAAATGAAATAAAATTCAATGCTGTGCTTATACTAAATTACTTCAATTCATCTATGCTTTCTGGATTAGCTCTTAGGTGGGAAGAAGAGGTTCAGAGCACCTCCCCTGACGCCTTCTTGGAAGTATGTTGAACACATGGACTTCCCTTGCCAAGAGGAACAGGTTGAAGGATAGCAACTGGAAAACTGCGGGGCTGTATGGCTGCAGAACTCCCTCAACGCCACCTCTGTGTGTGTCCTTCCTTGCTTGAATTTCTGTAGGCTAACCTCTAGATTCCCAGCACCAACATCCCAGAAACATTTCATGAATGCCCAGTGTGGCTGGTTTCCTTGAATAGGATGAGTGACTCATTCCTCCTTTCCTAGAGCTCCTGGAAATATCATAAAATGTAGGACAAGCATTATCACCAAAGTCATATCAAGAAGTTTCTTTTAAAGAAGATACTGAGCCAGACTGCAGAAAGGCATAGAGGATTTCTAGGCAGCTGAAGTAGGCAGAGCCTGTTCACCATCAGTAGACTTGTTCCTAGGCAGGCACTCTTGCTCCCAAGACACATCTGCACCAGGTTTGCCCCCTGTCTCCCCAGGACTCAACTGCAAAGTGCTGAATCTTGGAAGTAGCAAGGACTCCTCTGTTCATCTCCTGTCACTCAATCTGCTGATTCCCTTCTGGGCCAGCAGCTCTTTGAGGGTTCATTTTGCCTCCAGGGCTATCTTGGAGGGATCTGAAACCTTACAGTGGCCAATGCCTCTCAAACCTACCTTCATCTGAGGCACTAGCTTTGCTAAACCCTCTCTGTTCACCAGAAGAGGAACAGATACCATACTGTTTCCTTTCTTTTCCCTTTACTCTTCTGGTTTGTCCACAATCCAAGTTCTGGACATGATAAGTTTCTAATAACTTTTTTGCACTCCCAGCTCTGCTTCATTCCATTTTAAGTCAGGACCTCATCTTCAAGATCTGGCTTCCACTACCTCTCCAGGCCCATTTCCACCCTCCTCGCTTCTAACCTCTGCTCCAGCCTAACAAGCCTCTGTAGGTAGGCACTGAATTCCCTCATCCCTCTTTCTGCTCTCTCTGCCTACATAATTAACTCCTACTTGTCTTAGTTCAGATTTTTTTTTGACATTGTCTTGACATTTTCCCTGGATATCCCTTTCCTAGTGACCACTCTTTGTACCTCAGCATCTGTGCATACTTTTGTCATAAGACTTCTCAATCCTGGAACCATGACTGCCCAAACAGAGCAAGTCAGAGGCAGTAGTCATTACTTCAGAAACAGCAAGAAACTGAAAGAAGATTGATCCCTTTGTTTCCAAAGAAGAAAAAGCAAAATCTGCTGAGAAAACTAAAGTATGAGTAGGATGAGTAGGGTTTCCTTGAGTAGTCAGGAGTTTCTAGACATGAATTTCTGATTGATCATTTATACAGAGCATTCTGGAAGGACTTCTGCTCCAGAAAGTGGCGCAATGTTGGATCTATAAGAGCTTTTCTAAAATTGTTTAAGAACTGTGGTCATTATTCAAGGATTTAAAAAAAAAAACAAAACCTCTCATTCTTCTTATGTTTGTTTGTATGGAGATGTTTTCTTTATTTCATCAGATAGGGATGGAAGAGGTACTGGTGAAGGTGAAATAGAAGTATGATTGGGACAGGCCAGTGAGATACTAGTAAATGGATAGTTACATATAAGGGATATTTAGAAAATAATCACTTGACCCTGTCTTATGGAATCATTCAAATCAAATGGTCGGACTGACATGGTCACTAGAATACCTTATGTTTGTGTAATGATGCAACATTTTATCGAATAGTCTAGTGCAAAGGTACTGTGGCAGGCTCTTCGTTATCTGGAGAAAGCAATTGCTCAGTGCCCAAGCTTTTTTTTTTTTTTTTTTCCTTTTATTGTCTTTTTCTAGTTTCCATTAGCAGGAATGAGCCAACTTCTTCCTCTGGGGCTGTATGAGGCCGTTTGTTATGTTTCCCCTCAAAAATTGGCTGGGTTGTAATGAAAAGGAAGTGGTTCATTTCATCATTCATTTGTTCATTAATTCATGGCTCTACCTTGTGAGGCTATGATAATGCAGAGATTTGGGGAGTGTTGTGATCATGTTTTTTTTGGATAGGATATTAATCCAATTATGTAATTTAAAACTAAGTTGACATTGGATAAAACCCACGTGGTGATCCCCCAATCATATGGGTGACAAGTGGAGCACAATGATAGCTCCTTCCCAAGCCAAGCAATTCGTGGGCACTTTCAGCATCCAGGGAAGCGGTGTGAATGCTTGTTCTCTCAACTGTGTTACAATGGAGCCCAAAAGGCAACTGAGAATCCCAGTTATTGGAATCACTCAGGAAGTCAGCCTGTTAACTTATGCACCTGAGAAAGTGTATAGGCGACATATGATTTGATTCTTCAATCTCTCTATTTGTGTCAATAGTTATAACAAATACTAAGTCAGAGGAATATTTTTAAACAGTTACTTTTCAAATTTCAATTTCATAACCAAATGTGACATTTACTGGGCTGGAGAATGTGGAACATTTATTGATAGACATCATATCATTTTCTTGTGCTCTTGCCACATATTTTCAGCTTGAACTTCTGTTTGGGCAGAGGAGGGAAGAGAAAGTGACTCTTTATTTGCTACCTTGAAACGGATTCTCAGTAGCACAGATCTCTGAGAAGAAAAGAAAATAAGAAAACACCATCCCAATCTTCTTTTTTGTTGTTCTTTTGTTTTTTATTTCTTTCTGTCTACAATTATTTTCCTGACTTGAGCTTCTGGGGAGATGGAGTAGATGCAGTTTTCCCTATGCTTCTCACTAAATACAACTAAAAAATTCTTGAACATTACATTTTATATTTTGTAACAAACATAAGGAGACTAAAAAGGTGGAGAGAAGAAGGCAAACCACCCAGAGATCTTGGGGTGTTAGGAACAAAATACTGTTGAGTTTCCAGGTTTTTTTTGTTGTTGTTGTTCATTTCTTATATCTCCGAGTGGATACTGGAGAAACCAACAACTCAAAAATGTCAATGGGTAACAGACAAAAATGTCCCAAGGGCAGTCTGCCATCTCTAGTAAAAGGACAAAGAAAGAGGCATCCTAGAAATAAAACATTGAGACCTTATTTTTTCTACTCTAGCCAAACTCCACAGAAAAAATTGCAACCCCTCTCCCTGCCCCTGCCTCCCTACCCTAAGAGTAGAGGATGAGTGGGGAGGCTAGACTTTCATCCTCACCAGGCTGTAAGAAGGGATCCCAAAATGCCTTGCAAGGTGGTATCAGAGAAGATGGAGAAAGAAGCCCAGATTTTCATCCTTGCTGAGGGGTAATGGGTCCCCCAAAGACTACATGGGAAGCCTGGTCTTATCTTCCAAATCAGCAGTAATGAGGCACCTTCCCCATTCTCACTGAGGTAGCATTAAAATAATTCTGGTTTAGAGTCAAGACTCCCATGAGTACTCAGCAATAACAATGCAACTCCTCCAAAGTATGGTGGAGACCACATGGGAAACATAATGGGCTGCCTTTCTTATTGCAGCCAGAGTGGCATCACTTGAAGTCCAATGGGGGAGCCTGAACTCTCATTCCATCCCATTAGTAACAAGGATCCTCCCCTACCCTATCAATGGAGGCTGACACCCCAATAAGCAGTTATAAGGTGGTATTCTTCTTAAGCCACCCAAGGGGTGTCAGATGGGCCCTGCCATAATACAAGTTTTAAATAAGATCCAGAGTCTTATGACATAACACCTAAATGTCTATGTTTCAATTTAAAAAATCACTTGCTACAGAATCAAAAAGAGATCAAAGTGAATGAGAAAAGACACTGATTTTGAAATTATCTGGGAAGGATTTTAAATCAGCCATCACTAAAAAGTCTCAACAAAGAAATAATATGCATCAAATGACATATCAGATAAAGGGCTAGTATCCAAAATTTATAAAGAACTTATCAAACTCAATACCCAAAGAACAAATAATCCAACCAAGAAATGGGAGAGGACATGAACAGACATTTCTGCAAAGAAGACATCCAGATAGCCAACAGACACATGAAAAAATGCCCAACATGACTTGGCATCAGGAAAATAAAAATCAAAACCACAATGAGATACCACCTCACACCAGGCTAAAATTAACAAGTCAGGAAATGACAGATGTTGGAGAGGATGCAGAGAAAGGGGAACCCTCCTACACTGCTGGTGGGAATGCAAGCTGGTGCAGCCACTCTGGAAAACAGCATGGAGGTTCCTCAAAAAGTTGAAAATAGAACTACCCTATGACCCAGCAATTGCACTACTGGGTTTTTACCCTAAAGATACAAATATAGTGATCCAAAGGGGCACAGGCACCTGAATGTTTATAGCAGCAATGTCCACAATAGCCAAACTATGGAAATAACCTAGATGTCTATCAACTGATGAATGGATAAAGAAGATGTGGTATATATACACAATGGGATACCATGCAGCCATCAAAAGAAATGAAATCTTGCCATTTGCAATGATATGGATGGAACTAGAGAGTATTATGCTGAGTGAAATAAGTCAGAGAAAGACAATTATCATATGATCTCCCTGATATGATGAATTTGAAAGACAGAGTGGGGGGTTTGGGGTATAGGGAAAGAAAAAATGAAACTGATGGGATTGGGAAGGAGACAAACCATAAGAGACTCTTAATCTCACAAAACAAACTGAGGGTTGCTGGGGCTATGGAGAGGGTGGTTGGGTTATGGACTTTGGGGGGGTATATGAAATGGTGAATGCTGGGAAGTGTGTAAGCCTGACTATTCACAGACCTGTACCCCTGGGGCAAATAATACATTATATGTTAATAAAAATAATTAATAAAAGAAGAAGAAATAGCATGCATCAGCAAAAAAAAGTTTAGAGGGTATAGAGAAGAAACAAATGGAAATTTTAGAACTAATAATTTAATAACCGAAATGAAAAACTCAGTGAGTAGTCTTGGCAACTGAATGGATGGGACAGAGGAAAGAAATAGTGAACTTGAAGATAGAATAATAGAAGCAATCCAATCAGAAAAACAGAGGAAAATAAACTGAAAAAAAAAAAAGTGAGCAGAACCTTAAGAACATGTGGGTCTATAATGAAATATGTAGTGTTCATGTCATAGACCATCAGGAAGAGAGGAGAATGAGGGTGGGACTGAAAAAAGTATTCAAGGGGATAATGGCTGAAATCTTCCCCAATATTACTAAAAAGAAAATAACCTACAGATTGAAAAAACTGACTGTATCCCCCTTAGAGTAAATCCAAAGACACATCATAATCAAACTTCTGAGAACTAGAGAAAATCTTGAGAGCATCCAGAGATGTGTCATGTTACCTCTAGGGAAAAAAGATTTCAAACGACAGTGGATTTCCCATCTGAAACCATGGAGGCCAGAAGGTAGTAACATTTTTTTTTTTTTTAAATTTATTGGAAGAGAAGAGCCATCAACCTAGAATCTTACAGAAAAAAAAATCTTTCATTAATTAAGGGAAATTAAGGTATTATTAGATGAAATAAATGACAGAAATTATCAACAGCACAACCATCCTAAAGTAATGGTGAAAGGAATTTACCTAAACAAAAAGGAAATAATAAAATAAGTATTTTGGAATATCATAAGGGGAGAAAGGATATGGGAAGAGCAAACATAGATAAATACAGTAGATTTTCCTTTTCCTCTAGAGTTTTCCAAACTATATTGATGGTTGAAACAAAAGTTATAGCATATTGCAACATGATTCTCAATATATATAGAGGAAATATTTAAGACAATTATGTTATAAAGTGGGGAGTATAGATGGTCACAAAGGGAAGTAAGGTTTCTACACTTTCCTGGAACTGGTAAATGTTGGCCCTAGTAGATAAGCAATGTAGATGTAATGTAATGGTTAGAACCACCACTGAAAAAGCTAAACAAAGAGATAGACTAAAAACCACTATAGATAAATCAAAGATGAATTCTAAAAAATATTCAAGTAAGGTGTAGAAATTCAAGTAAAAGTAAACAGAGACTCAAAAAACAGAAAACAAACAGAAAACAAAAAATAAAATTGCAGACTTAAGCCTTAACATACTAATAATTACACTAATGTAAATGGTCTAAATGCACAAATTAAAAGACAGAGTTTATAAAGCACAAACCTCCACAACTATATGCTGTCTAAAAGCTAATGGTATTGTCACTAGGAGACCTATACTAAACGAATGATTAAAGGATGCAATCTAGGGCTGCCTGGGTGGCTCAGTGGGTTAAGCCTCTGCCTTCAGCTCAGGTCATGATCTCAGGGTCCTGGGATTGAGTCCTGCATCGGGCTCTCTGCTAGGTGGGGAGCCTGCTTCCTCCTCCCACCCCCTTGCCCCTCTGCCTACTTGTGATCTCTCTCTGTCAAATGAATGAAATCTTAAAAAAAAAAAAAAAAGGAAGCAATCTAAACAAAAAGGAAATGAAAAAGAATTTTTGAATACCATAAGGAGGAAAGCCATGGAAACAGAAAATATATAGGTAAATACAACAGACTTTATATTTCCTATTATGGTATAAGTAGGTTGAAAGTGAAAGGATGGAAAAAGATTTGCCACACAAATACAAATCAAAAGAAAGCAGGTGTAGCTATATTATATACAGTGGACTTCAGAACAAAAGAAATACCAGAGATGGAGAGAAGCATTACATAGTGATAAGGGATCAACCAATTAAGAATACATAACAATCCTAAATGTGTACGCACCAAACAACAGAAATGCAAAATATGTGGCACAAAAACTGACAGAACTGAAAGGAAAAATAAACAAACCCATAAACAGAGTTGAAAACTTCAACACCCCTCTCTTTTTTTTATATATATAATTTTTTATTTTTTATAAACATATATTTTTATCCCCAGGGGTACAGGTCTGTGAATCACCAGGTTTACACACTTCACAGCACTCACCAAAAAACATACCCTCCCCAATGTCCATAATCCCACCCCCTTCTCCCAAAACCCCTCCCCCCCAACACCCCTCTCTTAATGATTGCTAAGACAATTCATGAGAAAATCAGTGAGGATATAGAGGAACTCAAGCACACCACCAACCAATAGGATTGGTCAACATTCATAGAAAACTCCATCCAATGACAGCAGAATACACATTCTTTTTGGTTATCCACAAAATATATACTAAGATAAACTATATCCTGGGCTAAAAAAACAAACTTCCCCACAAACTTAAAATAATTGAAATCATACAGATTGTATTCTCTGACCACAATGGAATCAAACTAAAAAGTAAAAAACCCTTCTTTTTCTGTTTCTTTTTCTCTATCCTTTTAATCTTTTCCTCTTTTTCTACTTTGTGCCACCCCCTTTCTACTCAGCCATTCTGGTCTGTCCTCATTCTAAGTGTTTCAGGGAGGCTGCAGTTTTGGAGTGGAATGTGGTTTTCATACCTGAGGGCTATAAAGGAAAGGAAGGAATGGACTTTTCATTCTCATAAGCTTTTCTGCTAGAACCCTCTCTCTCCTTCCTCTTGCTGAATTCTGATGATCCTCACCTTGTTCTGTTCAGACTATCCCTGGGACCTTCCGATATAAAACTAGGGGAGCGAGGAGGATGGTTGTGATTCTGAGTCTGTGTCAGTATAAAGTGAGCTTGCATCATTTGTGCAGTTTAAGTGGTTTTGTGACAAAAAAAATTAAATAGAGCAGAAAAAATAGCTTTCCTTATGCCTTATGAGACCTAAAAATTCAACCATAAACTTCCAATTCAAAAGGCAGAAACAGAGAGTGACTACATCTGCTGGGGACCCTCTTTCCCTGTGGACTAGTTATTGCATAACCATGTGCTGTGTTCATATGGCTCTCTCATGCTGCTGAGCCATGAAACCCAGTTCTCCTCAAACATAGTGAATCTTTCTCAAAACCATGTATTCCCAATAATGAGCTGCTCACTGACAAGACAGTGTGTTTGACATTTATCCAAAGGAAAGGGAGAATGACTCCTACCGTAATAATTACAAGGTAGACTATTGGCCAAGCATGGCCAAGAGCCTTGGTCTCTGACAGGCAGCAGCTGTTCAGGCTCCCTGTCCCAGAGGACAGCAGAAGGCAAGGGGGAGGGAGTGGAGGTAGAATTCAGAGAACTCAAGGCAAAAATTCTTTCCTAAGGCTGGATCCTTCCTGGGACTGGGCACTGGGGCAGATGGTGTTTGCTTTTTCCATCAGTCAGGGAGCCATGGCCAGAAGCTTGGGTGGTGGGGGTGTCCAAACATCATTTTTTGAAGTTCTTCAGGCTCCTTGCACTTTAAAATCACATAGTTCTGCTTTCAAATATCACAGAGGCAATTCTATACAATGTTGTGGCATTCACTGGGCCATATTCCCTAGTGTGAGGGTGGGGACAAAATTACTCTGCTTAAGGCAGCAACCAGCTTAAGCATTTTTATTTTCTACTTGTGGCCTGAACTCTTTCCTCTGGAGATGCTCTAATCTTTCTTGCTCTTTCCCTACTCCTTGCTTCTACTTTCTCAACTAAGGGGATTTTGTGCTTCTGGAAGCCAGATTCTCTGTTACTGGCTTTCTATTTCTACCTAGATGAGCAAGTCAGCCTGTGCACCAGGCAGAGAGAGTCCTTGTTCTCAGGAGATGCATGCTCAGTTATTGAGGAGTGAAGTACCCTGACATCTACACTAGTTTTCAAGTGGTTCAAAAGAGAGAGACTACCCTAATAAGGCAAGTGTTAACAGTTGAGGAATCTAGGTGAAGTATACAAAGCCGAATGCTGCATTAGTCTTGTGACTTCTCTTGTTTTCTTGTTGATTTAAAATTTTCAAAATTAAAAAACCATTGTGAAAAACCAGCACAGTGAGGATAAGCCTCCTCTCTACAGCTTTACATCTCAACAGTAGTCTCCACATTGGGGAGATATATGGCAACTTGGTAAATGGTTACTTGATTTATTTCCATTCTGAGATCCTCTTACATAGTTCATCAGTTTATACTCTGGATAGAAACAGCATTAGGTAGCACCCTAAATGCTTCCCTAAATGCACTTAAAATATTTATTGCCTGCAGGCTCTCCTTAAGCCTAGAGATCCCTATGCTCCCTAAGATGTACTAAATTGAAATCTGGATGTAGAAACAAAGAATAGGCATCTATTTAAATAATTCTCTGTGGAGGTAACTAATTTTAAGGTGGTAAGACAAGGACTTCTCCACCTCTTCTAGAAAATAGTAGAGACCAAAAAAAAAAAAAAAAATAGTTTTCCCAGCACCATTTATTGAAGAGACTGTCTTTTTTCCACTGTATATTTTTTCCTGTTTTGTCGAAGATTATTTGACCATAGAGTTGAGGGTCCATATCTGGGCTCTCTACTCTGTTCCACTGGTCTATGTGTCTGTTTTTATGCCAGTACCATGCTGTCTTGGTGATCACAGCTTTGTAGTAAAGCTTGAAATCAGGTAACGTGATACCTCCAGTTTTATTTTTGTTTTTCAACATTTCCTTAACGATTCAGAGTCTCTTCTGATTCCATACAAATTTTTGGATTATTTGCTCCAGCTCTTTGAAAAATACCGGTGGAATTTTGATCGTAATGGCATTAAAAGTGTTGATTGCTCTAGGCAGTATAGTCATTTTAACAATGTTTATTCTTCCAATCCTGAAGGGGCGGGGGGTAGGAGTAGGAGGTTAGGGGAACCAGGTGGTGGGTATTAGAGAGGGCACGGATTGCATGGAGCACTGGGTGTGGTGCAAAAGCAATGAATACTGTTACACTGAAAAGAAATTAAAAAAAAATTTAAAAAAGAGACCAAAAAACAGAAAAAGAAATTATTATTTTGGTGAAACTAAGAAATGTCTATAGGGATATGAATATATACAGTAGAAACTGGGCCATAATGAAGGTGGTCAGTGAGGAAGGAGGACTGATTCTGGAGATCTATGGCAGAGCCCAGACAGCATTGCCTTCTCCATCCTGGAGGCATATCCAAGGTATGACTGATGTTTAGAACAACAAGACAAAGTTTTATGATCGGCTTTGGGAGCCTCCTGGACAGTGTGCAACATCATAGAGGGGCTAGAAGAAGCAGAAGAAAATTAGAAAATGTTTGAATCTGCAAGAAGTCATTTCTCTGTATGGCTGAAAAAAGAGAAACTGTGATTGTTAGCATTTCTGTGGCTGTCAATCTTTGTTAGTTCTAGCAATGTAATGATTAAACTGTCTGACAAAACCCACTATTAGATTTCAGATAGAGCAAGAGAGACTCTCTGCTAACTTGCAGAGCTCTCTTGCCTGCTTTCAAGACCATCCTTTCAAAGATAGCTGATTCAAAAAGATCTCCCCCATTCATTAGGAATCAGCAGAGGATCAATCCAAAATATTGCCAAAAACAAACAAACACACACACAAATTAACTGACAAAGTAGGAGCTGTCAAAGAAATACACAAAGAAACATTTTATAACAGAGTAGATGAAAATACAACAAAATGATTTTCCATAAACTCAGATGACTAGTGAAGAACTAACCTCAGTATTTCAAGAACTAAAAGCAGAGACTCAAGAGCTGGAGGAGGAAATGGTAAAATAATAGTATGAAAATAAAAATGTTCTAGAAGAGGAAAGTGAAGTGATTATGTTAATAGAAGCAACATTGGATTTGGCCAAAAAAGCAAAGATATGAGTGTGAATACAATTAAGGACATGAAGCACAGACTTGAGAAAATAGAGCAAAATGAAAAGAAAATGAACAAACAAAAAGTTATAAAAAAGATTGAATAGAACATGATGGACATGGATTACAGACAAAAATGACTCAACATATAATTTATGTCCTTGGAAAAGAAAACAGAATAAATCAGTAGAAAAATTATTGAGCATATTATTTAAGAAAAAAATTCAGATAAAGCTAAATTCTTCACATTGATAGGACATACTATGCCCTGGAGGAGGAAGGATTCATTGTTGTATACAGCATCATTATATATAACAATGTTATATATCATATGCCTATATAATATATAGCAATGGACATTGTTATATATTCTGATATACTTAGTGGACTTTAAAGAAAAAAAATAATTCTATAGGCATGAAAGCACACACTGAGAAGGGGGTAAAACCAGATTGTCTTGAGACTTCTGTCTGGAAACATGCAATGGTAGAAGACACAGAACACAGTCTAGAGTTCTTAGGGAAAGAAAATGAGGCAAAACTATTTTATACCCAGCCACATTAGTGTTCAAACAAAAAGATACCCAAGAGATATCTTTGAAAGATGCAAGCACTCAAGGAATATAGTTCTCCCTAAGCCTTTTTGAACACTTCATGAAGACAAAACTCAGCTGCCTAAAAGAAAAATGGAGAAACAGTGATAAAAGTTCACAGAAAATGATAAATTCATTTACATACAGATCTAAGGACAAAGCATGGAAATTATGATGATAGAAAAGAACAGAGAAGTGAAAAGCAAGACAATAGTATAACTAATAAAGTTCAGGTGGTGGGAAAAAGAGATGATAGTAGTGAAAGTGAGTTCAGTTCCAAACCTTACAGAGACAAGAAGATTAGATACATTTAAAACTAAAAAATTCACATAGGAAACTACAAGAACGTTATTGAAAGGAATGATGGTATACCCAGGATGAACTAGAAATAATAATATTGACAATAATAACAATACTGACATTGTTATGAAGAAAAAGGAGGCAGTGACATAGGAGGAAAGGTAGTTGAAAATCACAGAACCTGAATTTAAATTAAGTTTATGGAGGAGAGTTAATAGATTCAATCAATAGTATATATTATAGAGAACAAAATGAGACCATTAGTCTTCTGAAATTTGCAAATTTCAGAAAAACACACACAACAAAGCAAAGCAAACACAGAACATAAAATGAAAGGCAAAAACCAATAAAAACATTTGTACAATTTTAAAGCTTAATGTAAGTACCAACTCTAAGAAATAAAAAAAAAATAAAGCTTTAGGTAACTGTTACAGAAAAATCTCCAAGATAATGTGGTTAAGTGAAAAAGCTATTTATAAAAGAAAGTGTATGAGTAGTCTCCTACTTGTGTTTAAGACAGTATATATTTTTATACTGTATACAACCAAGTACATCTAAACACACACACATACACACATATGCGTATACATATGAACAGACTATCTCTGGAAGAATACACAAGAAACTCTTAACAGGCACTGTCTCTGGGACAGAAGGCTGGGAACTGGCGGCTACGGAAGGTTTTTCACTGTCCATGAGTTTATGCTTTTTAACATGGATTTTTATTACTTTTTTTCAAAATATATATAGTACTTCTAAATCTCTACAGGCAACCTGCATCGGGGACAGCCCTGGTTTTTCATTTTAGGGCTTCTGACAACCTGATGACCATTTCATTGTATCTCAGTGGTAGGGATAAAGATGATGATTGCTATCTCTGTTTCATGGGTTTTGGCAGACCAACAAATGGTCTTATTGATTTACTTGTGTCTGAAATTTCCTGGTTTCAATAGATTATTGTCAACTTAGAAAAAGTAAAAAAACAAAAATCTCAATTATGATGTTATAATATCCTGGGGCTTGGGAGTCTATGTTACTGTTTGTATTTGTCTCTTAATGTTAGAGTGTCTTCATTTAAATTCCCCTGAACTAACAGAATAGACACTTATTTTACATCCTAGGCTCTGGCCTCTGTCTTTCAATTCCCATTGTTTCTCATTTTTCACCCTGCTAGTACCTTCCACCATGGCTCCCTGTAGGCACTCCATCAAATACACTCTGCTGTTGGGCTCCGAACACCTAGGGCAACGTCATCGCACTAGGCTACCTGCCGTGCTGTCCAGGTGGACCACTCACCACATTGATGATGCTTATTTCCATCTTTGTTCCTGTTGCTTCCCCAGTTGGGAATAATCCCAAACCTAGACACACATAGATTCTTTTCTTTTCTTTTTTTTTTTTTTTAAAGATTTTTTTCTTTATTTATCTGACAGAGATCACAAGTAGGCAGAGAGGCAGGCAGAGAGAGAGGAGGAAGCAGGCTCCCTGCAGAGCAGAAAGCCCGATGTGGGGCTCGATCCCAGGACCCTGGGATCATGACCCGAGCTGAAGGCAGAGGCTTAACCCACTGAGCCACCCAGGTGCCCCATAGATTCATTTCTTTCCTGAATCCTATTACACTCAAAGTTAATATTTCACAAGTTAGGCTTTACCAGTTTTTCCATGACCTCCTCTGTGATCACTTTTCTACAAGTTTAACCCCTTCAGGGGGAAGACCATGGTGCTCTATGTTCTAAGGAAATCCCAGAACTGATCATTTCCTACCATCTTCCCAGATATGAACTTAATTGACCTTAATTGGAGCCACTAGCCCTTTTTGCCTGTTTTGCTTCTGACTTGTGTCCTCGCTATCCTTCTTGTGCCTCCTGTTGTTCATTCTCTATGTGACAGCTAGAGCGATTGTTGGCTTTGAGCATAAATCAGATGGATGGTCTTACTCTCTGGCTTAAAAGCCTCTAACCAGGTGGTGGGTACTGGGGAGGGCACGTATTGCATGGAGCACTGGGTGTGGTGCAAAAACAATGAATACTGTTACGCTAAAAAGAAATTAAAAAAAAAAAAAAAAGCCTCTGAGAGCTTCCCAGCATGTCTGTGACAAGATTTAAGCTTTAGGTGATTTATAAGCCCTAGTAGAATCTCCAAGCACACTCTGCATTACTCACTCCTTCATTCCCTGATTTCCTTCATATACCAACCTCTGCAAGCCAAACTCATTCCCTCCTGGGATCATTGTACTTGTCAGGGAAGCTCTTCTTCTGTGTCCCTGCGTGTCTCTCTCCATCACCTCCTCCAAGTCTTTACTGACACCTGACCCAGCACAGAGATCCCCTCTACCCCCATCACTTTCTGGCCTTCTTTTCCACCTTATTTATCTTGGCAACTTTCATCTTCACTGTGGAGGGGAACTGAAAGTGTAACCTGAGGTCGGACTGCCTGGGTTTACATCTCCCCTCCACCACATAAGCTGTGTGACACTGTGCAGGTTCTTCACCTCCCTCTGCCTGACTCACTTTCCTCATCTGTAAAATGGGGGTGATATGACACCCAGCCTATGAGAACACCGTGAGGAATGAAAAACATTTAGAAGGCTGGCAGGCAGAAGATGAGGATAACATTTTGTTATTTTTATAAAATTGGTATTTATCTACTCATTGTTTCCTGACTTGCACTTAAGACTGTCACTCTGGTGTTTTATGTTGCTAGGGATGTGGTGACAAAACACGAGCGACTGAGCAGCCTTAAGCCACAGTAACTTACTTCCTCAGAGAAAATTTCCTCCGTCCTGGAGGCTAGAAGTGTCAGGATTAAGGTGTTGGCAGGGTTGGTTTCCTCTGAGGCCTCCCTCCTTGGCTTACAGATGGCTGTCTTCTCTCTGTGTCTTCACCTAGTCTTCCCTCTGTGACTGTCTGTGTCCCAATTACCTCTTCTTATAGTCACATTGGAGTAGGGCCTGCCACAATGACTTCATTTTAACTTAATTGCTTCTGTGAAGGCCCTATCTCCAAATACTGTCATAACTTGAGATTCTGGGGTTTCGGACTTCAGAATATTAATTTGGGGGGAACAAAATTCATAACATCTATAAGATAAGATTATGAACTAGTAGCAATGGCAATGGTCGCCAAACTGGGGAAAGAACCAAGAAGCCCTTCAGTAGATGAATGGATAAAGAAGATGTGGCCCATATATACAATCAGTGGAACATTATGCCTCCATCAGAAATGATGAATACCCAACTTTTATATCAACATGGACGGGACTGGAAGAGATTATGCTGAGTGAAATAAGCCAAGCAGAGAGAGTCAATTATCATATGGTTTCACTTATTTGTGGAGCATAAGAAATAACATGGAGGAGTTAGAGAGGAGAAGGGAGTCGAGGGAAATTGGAAGGGGAGGTGAACCATGAGAGACTGTGGACTCTGAAAAATAATCTGCGGGTTTTGAAGGGGCATGGCATGGAAAGTTGTGTAAGCCTGGTGGTGGGTATTATGGAGGGCACGTATTGCATGGAGCACTGGGTGTGGTGCATAAACAATGAATTCTGGTACACTGAAAAGAAATAAAAATAATGATTATGAGCTAGTGGACTCCCTATCACAGGAGTTAGAAGTGTGATTAGCATACTTCAGTGTTTTAGTAACTCTCTCAAAGGGATAGGAGGCTCTCCTCCCTCTTACTACGCCCAGTGTATTCAATGTCTTACTACCTCTTGAAAGCATGACAGCACCTCCTACCTATCCTTGACCCATCCTGTATCCACAAAGTACAGAGCAGCTGAGCACTGGAGGGAGGAGACATTTGAGGAACGTGCTGAGTCCTTGAGAAGTACCAGAGAAGAGAACACTTTCCATCTTGGTTTTTGTACCCCCAGATTTAAATAATTCCCTTCACAGTCCAGAAGCAAGTAGGGGACCACCAGCTTCACTGAAGACCTGATGTTGGACTCTGGTGACCCAAGGACTAGAAAGGAAAGAGAGGCAGAATTCCCAGGGCTTTTGGTGACAGAGCTGCAGGTCAGCACCCAGTTAAGCAGATGGTTCAAGCAGCCTTACAGAAGAACAGATCTCCATTCTAATCAAACAACCAGTCCTTGGCCCTGTTCCTCAACACCTTGACTGAAGTTTGGAAGACAGCCTTTCTTGGAATAGGCTTCGATCTTACATAAGGTGTCAGAATTGCCAATAGTTGGCATTTCTCCTATGGGTGCTGTAGAAAAGGGCTTTATTTTGCTTATTTAGAATCAGATAACCTCACTCTATACTACAGTTGAATTCTCCCAATGTTGATTGTGAACTTTAAATTCTGGTCTACCTTATATGCACAATGGACAGAGTGGGAGGGGTCACTATTTAAAGTAAATGGCCAGTGTGCCTCTTTTGGCAAGCAAGGAAGTCTTGTAACTTATCTTTTCTGTTTTCTAAATGTGGTTTTACACACACACACACACACACACACACACACACACACACACACATATTATTTTGCCCTTAGCTTGGTGAGGAAGGACTAGTATCTAACTCAGATCTAACACTAAATGGGATGGTAGTTTTAAGCAGCTGAACCTGCAGAGAAAATTATGACTTTTCTTTTCACTCTAGTTTAAGCTAAAAATCATGAAAAGCTGAGACAGCATCTGTCAGCTTTGGGGACCCTGCTTTCCTCTAGGCACTAACCTGGTAAAGTCTGACTTTGCTATAGAGACAAGTGATTACCAGGTGTGGCTTGTCAGAGAAATGTGAAGAAATTGGGTTTCCTCCTCTTAAATTTGCACTGGCTGGTAGGCTGATTTAGTTGAGCACATTTTGTTGGTTTTGTGAAAGAGTATAATGCCTTCAAAAGGTTAAGTTGCTGAGTCATCGCTCCAGACAGCCCCAGGGTTTAATTGGAAAGAGTTAGGGTGGATGTCTTGACTGGCGTGTGACACAAGTGTTGCCACCGTAAAAAGAAGCAGCGTTGAGTCAAGGACGAAGGGGTCAGATTTACACAATAGCCACAGCTGGGGGATTTTCTAGGAGGTAGAAAGAGTCTCTTAAAAAGGCGAAAAACATTATAAGGGGAATTCAAGACATCTAATCACAGAGGAATCCATGAGGAATTTAGGCTCTTGAAACTAACGGCTGGGGAAAAAACCATTGTGGAAGATCAATCCAGTAAAATCGAGGGGTGGGGTTAAACAGGTTTTGTGTTCTTTAAAAGTTTTGCTTTATTTTGGAGGTGTCTGGGTGGCACAGTTGGTTGAGCATCCGACTCCTGTGTCATGGTCTAGAGGTCCTGAGATCCAGCCCCATGCAAAGTCTACTTGGGATTTTCTCTGCCTCTCCTTCTGTCCCTCCCTCTAGGGTGTGTGTGTGCATGTGTGTGTTTGTGTGTGCATGCATGTGAGGGCTCTCTCTCTCAAATAAATAGTTAAAAAAATAAAAACTTTGCTTTATTTTGTATTATTTTATTCATTAATATTTTAGAGGAGTAGTTCCTGATCTCTTAGTTTGTCTTTGTTCAAATTATTAAGAACACAAATTAAGAATTTTTTCAGCTCAAAGCTTTTGAAATTCGGCAATTGCTAATACCTGGACTCTGCCCCCAAAAGTGAGCGTGGCAATGACCTTTGATGATGTGAAGAAATTGAATGGCTCTTTGGCTACATGCTGTACCCTCAATGCTTACCTGTGGTGGCTACATGGCAAACTCTAACTTAGATGTTTTAGAGATCTGGTTTGGAGATCTGGTTTAGACTTGAGTGAAGCCTTGTCTATTTTATCATTGAGTCCTTGAGAATTTATTCTTCAGGAAGTACATCTTGTGTCAGACATTCATATTTTTAATCTTTTCAACTCTATTTTGCTTTATTCATAGAGTTCAGTTGACATCTAAAATTGATTTTTGTGCATAAGGAAACTGTACTATTAAAATAGGTTTTTGTGGGGTGCCTGAGTGGGCTCAGTCACTAACCATCTGCCCTCGGCTCAGGTCATGACCCCACGGTCCAGGGATCAGCCCCACTCAGGCTCCATGCTCAGCAGGAAGTCTGCTTTTCCCAATCACTCCCCCTGCTTGTGTACCCTCTTTCGCTGTCTCTCTCTCTGTCAAATAAATAAATAAATAAAAATCTTTAAAAATAAAATAGTTTTTTGGGGTGCCTGGGTGGCTCAGAAGGTTAAGCATCCAACTCTTGTTTTTGGCTTGGGTCACGATCTCAGGGCTGTGGGATCAAGCATCAGGCTCCATCTGCTCATTGCAGAGTCTGCTTGTCCCTCTCCCTCTGCTCCTCCCCCTACCTCCCTTGCTTGCACTCTCTCCCCCCAAAATAAACAAATAAATCTTTAAAAAAATAAAGTAAAATAGGTACGTTGCTATGTGTGACAAAACACATAATTAGCAGGAACTAAGAGCTAGTGTGTTTATAAACCCCTCTACAAAGGGCTCCCCTTCTAGAATATGTTCCGCTGATATAGGCATTGCTAGGACTTGTGTAAAAAACAAATTGTTCCATGATTTATAAAAGCCTTACTGCCTTAGTATTATTTCTTTAAGCAATTTAAAAAAATATGGAGTTTGTTATTTTTTTTGGCAGGGAAGTGGGAACTTATACAATATTGACAGTTTGGAGGTTGAGCTTAAACTGTTTGAAATGTTGGGAGCCCTCTGAGAACATGGGCTTGTCACAGCCAGTATGTCACTGGCAGCACTGACTGCATTGGGGCTCTGGGGCTGAGGAACAGCAGTCTGTAGCCACGCATCTGCCTGCACCTGACGTTTGACAGAGATGAGGGAAAGGGATGTCCAATTCATTAATTTTTTTTTTGTAATTTTATTGGTATATATTTTTTTAATGTCAGAAGTTGAGTGAAACAATTTTTTGCCACTGTTCGATGCATTGTAAAACAACCCAGGGAAGAGATGTAGCCTCCAGAGAAGTAAACAACAATGTACCCAGACATGTGAGGTGTTTGTGACTATGTATCTTAAAAGACAAAGACTTGAAGAAATGACTGGGGCTCAGGTGTGACAGAAAGACCTTTCGGCTGAAGTCACATGATTAAATTTGAACTGTTACAGGAGAGGTCTCCCCAAAGGTACCTGCTTCCTGGAGATATATGCCTTGTCAATGCCCCCTCTCATAATGCAGGCGACACCATTTTATCTCCCTTTAACCAAGAGTGCTTTTGGGGTCATTAGCACCCCCATGATTCCATGAAGGATCAAGGACCCTGGTTTCTTTGCCTTCACTGCTTCTAGCTAGACCCTCAGTGGGTCCTGGATTGAGCCCTATCCTTAACCCCAAACCTGACTCATACACAGAATATCTCTACAGGAGTGCTAGAAGAGCTCGAGTAACTGTTACATATAATTTGAATATTTGAATTTGAATATACATTCAGACTGTTAGAGAGTGTGTTTTAAGTGAGAGAGAGCTGTGTTTTCAAAGTGATGCTGAAAGGCATAATCTACTTCTATTCACATGAAAACCAGAAGTGACCACTATACAGAAAAATGTGGAACAGGAAAGGCACAAGCATTTTTAGGTAACTGTGGATATTCTTCTTTATGCTCAGGTGCCATCCACATGTATGTCCAGTTCTTGGCCATTTTGTAGGGCACAAGAAGAGAAGAGGAAAGACAGAGGCCCAGGGTGGAGGAGGAGGGATGTACCTGACCTTTCAGAACTCACTTGTTCTTCAGGTTGAAGATCTCAGCACCTCTGTTGGGAGCCAGAGGTAGAACCAGCAACCCTGCCTTATGGAATTAATCACTCTAGAAATGGGGGAGCCATCTTAGAAGGAATTTGTATAGTTTATTGTATAGAGAGTTTTATGCAAGCCCTTTAAAAGGGCTTTAAGAGGGGCACCTGGGTGGCTCAGATGTTTGGGTCTTCAACTCAGGTCACGATCCCCGGGTCCTGAGATCGAGTCCTACGTCGGGCTCCCTGCTCGGTGGGGCCTGCTTCTCCCTCTGCCTCTCTCTCTCTGTCTCTCATGAATGATTAAATTAAAAAAAAAATCTTTGAAAGGGCTTTAAGAGTCTATGTTCTTGCTGACATGGTAACGTGAAAACTCAGGTTCTTGTTTCTTTGGTGTTTACGGTGTGTCTGAGATTTTAGTGGCTGAGTGAAAACCCAAGGGCCTGTGTTGAAGGGAATGATTTCTTTTATGTTGAAGATAAGTGTGTTTTATCAAACTAGGGAGTATTTCAATGATGAATTCTCTCAGTACCTTAGAGATCAATGAATGGATATCCTCCAAAACGATTAAGTTCCAGTTCCTCCTCACCGCCATCTGATGAGGATAATAGAACTGTATACTGGAAGTGTTAGCTGTGATTTTTTTTCATGATTAAAGAAATGGAAGGAAAAAACAAAACCTGTCATCCTCCCTGCGTGAAAGCCAAATTTTGTAACATGCAAATTCTCCAAAGTGAGAGTCTGTTATTTCCCAGGGCATATCCTCATAGCCTTCGAGTTTCAGAACAGGGGACCTGGGAAGTAAGCTTCTTTCTGTGTTTGGTTCATATTTCCATGACATGGAATTGAAATGAACTTCCACATCTTGTGTTTAAACTTTTTCTCATTATCCCATGTAACACTGTTTTCACCCTGAACATGTCAGAAGCCAAAGGAATAACATGCACCTGCTTTTGAACTTCCTATTTTTGCCTTCCCACCCAGGGTCTTGTCTGCTTATTTATTTCCACTCTGTGACAGGCTATGTTAAAGTAATTTGTTAAAACCTGAAGATGTTTTATTAGGAGTAACCTGGAAGAAGACACACACCAGTTTCCCGTTGGTTGCCCATACACATATCAGTAGCAATCCCTCACAAATACAAAACAATGCAATCTGACGTCAGGTATCTTACCCAGACTAGAGATCTCATTTTACAAATGAAGGACGTACATGGAAGCTGAGTGGCTCCAGTGACAGTGTCAGGTCTGGAACCCAGGATTTGTGGCTACTACAAATCAAGTGGTTTTTCATTACCATTACAGCATAACCTGATAACCTGTGTCTAACTCAATTTTGTGTTTTCCAAATCTTGTGTCAATCTGGCTAGGCTACAGTGCCCAGTTATTCACTCAAATGCTAACTGAAGTATTGTGAAAGTATTCTGTAGATGTGATTAAAGTCTCTAATCAGTTGATTTTCTCCTAGATAACCTGAGTGGGTCTGATTGAATCAGGTAAAGGGCCCTAAATGTGGGGCTGAGGTTTCTCTAAGAAAAATAATTTTCACCTGCAGCCAGAACTTCAGCCCATGCTGGAGAATTCTGGTCTCCCCGTCTTGACAGCCTGCCCTGTGGAATTCTGACATGCCTTGGCGGTCCCTCAATCATGGAAGCCAACAGCTTGCCATAAGTTTCTTCATAAATGCCTTTTATTGGTTCTGCTTCTCTGGTTGAACCTTGACTGACACCCAAGGGAGAAGTTGTAATTAATCAGGTCATATCCTGAGGTTTCCATATATGGGTGGAAAGAGAAGGTAAGGCTTTGTGTGGCCTCATGGAACCAGGACCTTAATCTTTTAAATACTTTTGTGCAGTTCTTATTGAAGGAGCAGAGCTGGTCTTAGCTGGACATTGAGGTCGGGGCATTCTGATGTAATGGCTGATCGGATGTTGGCTCACTGCCCAGCTCACTGCCCCTCTTCCACTGGGTGGAAGAGGGAGGATGGGGAAGTGAAGTATAGACCAGAAACAGTATAGGGAAGGGTTGAGTCGTCGACTGGGGACCCTTGGGCAAGCAGAGCACCCACAGATTCACCTGCTGTCACACCATGGCCAAGGTGGGAGGTCACAGGATGAGTGGAGACTGTTAATGGCTGCCAGAAGGAGAATGGAGGAGGGAGAATAGGCAGCCAGTCTTTGTGTGTGAACATTCAGGAATAAACAATGAAGAATACTGGATGTTTTCAATGGAAAACTATGCATTATTTAGAGCACACCCTTCTAGGCTTCCTGCTTAGCTGTTTTTTGCCACAGAGCTATTTTTATAATTTGTAAATTGTAGAGAACCAATGGCAATGCAATCATAATTACCAATGCAAAATAATTCTTTTGCATAGACCCACAAATAAATTCTGTCCACAGAGGTTTAATCGATCTTCCTCCCCACTGAAAAACCATTTCAACGCTTCTGTTCTCTGAGTAAATTTGTGGTTCTTTGACTTCTTTGAACCTGTTGTGACATCTGTACAATTTCCTTTTTTAATAAATGAGTTCAATAGAATTTTTGGCACATGTTCATTTTATGTTTGTACAAGAGTCATAATTTTACCTTTTTAGAAAAAGAAATTATCTTCTAACAATACCTGAGGTGTCCTGGGTACACACAGGGAAGAGCGGTACAGGCCGCATTGTCTTCAGATCAAAGGGACAAGAATCTGCCCCGTGAGAGCAGCTGAGGGGCCACCAGCCCGTGGAAGGCCTGAGCCAAGTGTTTGCAGCAGGGACAGCATCAATACAAGGAAATTCTTTACTTTTTCTTTTTTTACTTTGGGTGACGTACAGATCTCATTTCTCACCCTTCGAGATTTTAATATCAGAGATGCTTTTATAGTTTCTTGAAGAAGAGTTAGATGCCCTCTCTGTCTCTCATATTTCTACACATATATGTTTATGCATGTATGTTTATGTCTTCCTTGCTTCCAAAAGCTACATTTGAAGTGAATTAGACAGTAAATGGAGGGAGAATAATAGACTGAAGAGCAGGCCAGACCTTACCTTGCAAAGAGCAATGTCACTTGTAGAGCCACACGGCAGATGGTGAAAAACCATATGATAAAAATAACAGAAGGCTGCATGGTAAATTACGACAACAAGCGGGCAGCTAATGAGACGGAGGAACAGAGAGGAAAGCCGGGGGAGGGGGGGTCATTCAAGGTCACCAGCTCTGAGATATTAATAGTATCTTGCACTTTGGGTTTATGTGTCAGTGGTCTCCAAAGAGCAAAGGGGGGGGGTCACTTTCATCATCACTTGGCCTTCCTATGGAGGGTGGGTCGGGCAGAAAAGTGCAGGCTCCGGGTAGCAGACACTGCTAACTTTCTTATGTGGATGTGGATGGAAACAGTGGGGCAGGGGAGGGGACTCTGCCTTCCCCAGGAAGGACCTCATTGCCAGCAAGGGAGGGAAGAAGAAAGTGCAAGTCTCCCACCAGTATGGTGACCTGGCTAAGCCATGGTGATGGTGGAGGTGACAGTGTCAGGGGCCAGTGAGGGGGGCCCATCCATTTTCTTAATCTACATGGCTATGTAGAGAAAGAAATCTGCAAATATGGGAGTGAGTTGTATGGGATCTGTGATTAGCGATTTATGCTATCCAGAACATAATTCCAAAAAATTTCCCTGAAGGTCTTTTTAAATAGCCTTCACGAAATAAATTTTACACATTATCAAGAAGAGCACTTGGGAAAGTGAGATAGAGTATTGACGCTCTTACTCTCTTACTCTCTAGGGACTGCTGTTAAGAGAAGGTCCAGACTGAAGCTGAGCTCCAGACCAAGGAAGAACATCTGTCTGGGACGTGTGGGGGCAATACGGAACTCATACATCCCAAGACCTGTCTAAGCAGAATAACAGTGGGCTCCCACGATGGGCAGAGACTGGTGGGGAGGAAAGAGGAGCTGGCAGTCTTCAAATAAAGCACAAATGTTCTTGAGAATTCACAGTACAGAAAATTCTTGGAAGTTGTTTATGAGGGTGACAGTTTTAAAACATGGTTCTCAAGCTGTGTGTTTGATGTCTCTCTCATAGTTTAGGGGAGGGAAAGTAGAAGTAGGGAATGATGATGGGGTGCACGTTGCATGTGCTGCTAGAAATCCACAGTCGCCCCAAAATGGGTGGAGGGAGGGCAGATGAGGTTTTGTGGGTCCCTGAGCAGAGCTCTAGGCAGTGAATTATTCCTTGGGACTGTCAAACCAGCCTGTGAGTCAATAATCTGGAGGATTTGGGAGTAAATAATGAATCACATACTGTGGGGGCCTGGAAGGAACCAGAGTTCCTGCTTGTGATGAACTACTCTTGGTATAGGGTTGCTATCAACATTTCCATGGACTCCAGGTCACATTCTTCATATGGGACCCCTCTTCTGATCTTAAGAATGGCTAACATTTATTAAGCACCTATTATATGCCAGGCATTGCTTTCTGTGCTTTTCATGTAAGAATTCATAGACATATTCCAAGAGAAGTTTTTATAGACTTGGGTGGAAAAACTCAGGTATGTAGACTGGAGCTTGTGTTTTAAATGTATAGTCATTTTCCTAAGTTGTCAGTTTCAATAATTCTTGGAGCTGGTTAAGCTGGATTCTGATAAGAATATTTGCCTTAGGCCTTTACATGTTTGTGCAATTTGGGTTTAGCTCACTCTGGCTCATTTCAAACCCAATCAAGAACTGGAACAATGTATAAGTGTGATGTGGTGGTTGAAGACTGACCATGACCATGACTGGAAGGAAGTAAATAAATTCTTTCTATGCTTTGTAGCACCATTCCATCCTTTAGGTAACACGGAACCTTTGTCCATCTTTGGCTTTAAAACTCCTATGTCATTCATACTTCCAAACAAGGTAGCAAAGTGCTATTTTGGATCCATTAAGGAGCAAGTTTGGAAAGCCAATTCATCTTCCATTAAGAAGCTGATGGTGGTTGACCAGATGGCTGTGGCCTCTTTAGTATAGACTTAGTAGTAAAGATGGGGCTCAGGAAATGACAGTGTAGATGATGGACTGTGTTCTCTTGAGGGCAGGCCTGAGGGATGAGGTGCTATGGACCAATGCACCATCATTGGTTGATGTTGCAACCAATGCACCTGCACAAGCAGAGGCAAGCCAAAACAGAGAATGACATAGGTCCTGGGGAGGGTGTGGGGAATTCAAAAAGGAGACCCCAGGTCTCCAAAGTGGGCATCTTGCATAGCAACTTCTTATATCCTGGTCGTGTGGGAGACAGGAGCTTTTGCTACATGCTGAGTTAACCCTTCCCTGTAACTCATGTGTGTTGCAGTAACAAAGAAGGCATACACTTCATGAGTTTCCCTGGCCTGCTGAAACACAGATGGACAAGGAGCTTTATGCGTCTGGTTAGATAAATTAAAGATTTGAAAGCAATAATGTCAGCAACAGCCACCATTAAACAGAGATTGTAGAAGTGGAACAGACCTTTTAAGCATTTGTTTTACTTGAAGACCAGTATTTATCTCTTTGGCTCAAGCCCAAGTACCTAGCTGGCAGGGACCCAAACTCACCCCCGAGTTGCCTCTTGGGAATCTAATCCAGTCTGCCACGAATGAAAACTGCCTCTCTGGGTTTCAGAGCACTGTTAGAATCACTCCAGGATATTCCACATAGTGCATTAAAATAGTGAAACTATTCAGTAATATCCTGTTTTATTGTATCTTCAAGGGCCACTCTTGGGGAGGGGTTAAAAATGGCTGTAAGTCATTTGAGGGAGAGTGTGTACATGTACAATGTACACCAGAATGCTCTGGTTTCTTTATTATCCCATATTTATATTTGATGAAAAAGTTTATAAATTTTGGAATGACTCAATGAGGGTCTCATCCCACCAAGATCAAAGAGTGATCTGGCGATCCCCTTATTCATCATGGTTTTCTTGTTCCTAATATCCACCATACCCACTGCTCAGTTGGGTCCCCGGACACTGCAGCTTGGCCTGGATGCTTGTGTGAGCCTCATCATAGGATCAGGGGAACTCTCCGCTGGTCTCACAGACTAAGACCAAGTCCTGCGAGATGCACTGTTAACCTCCATCTTTGTTGTGCCTAGGGTTTCTTCCTACTATCTTGAATCTTCTTTCCCGTTCACTACCTTCCACTTCCTATTATCATGGTCCCCTTTTGACACTGAGGGATCCTAAGACAGTTACTGGCATGTCACTGGCATAAGAGTTGAATAACAATGCAGGGGGCAGTTGAGTTGATAAGAACGAATGTGGGGAAATGACAGGACAGTTGGAGTCAGGCCGGCTGTGGCTTCTAGACTAAGAATATGGCTTGGGGGGTGCCATAGCCACAGCTAACAGGGAATGGGAGTTTCGCCCACCCCTCTGACCCTGGTGTTCTCTGCCTTGCACCATATTCTCAGATGAAGGCTAGAACTCAAACCAAAGTCTGGGCTGGGTGTTCTGGGTGCATGGGAGTTGAGGTGTGAAGTGCAAGGCTGATGTAGAACCTGTGCCCCTCCTGCCCACCTTCCCAGCAGAAAATTCAGGTGGAAAGGCTGGAAGAGAGCCAGATGAGGCCCCAAGGCCAACTTTACCCTTGACAGGAGGACAGAAGTCTGGGCACAATAACAGCCAGGGCTGATACTTTTTCCTGAATAACACCTGCAGAATTTGTACTCTTGGGTATTCTTTATACATGAGTCATGCTCCCTCTTCAAATCTAGAAATCACTCAAAGAACAATGTGTGTTAGTAGACAGATGAGTAAACAGACAGACGGTGAGGCTGCTGGATCAATGGTGATGGAGAGGTGAGTCTATAAATGAAATGTGTCCAAAGCAGCAGAAGTTTGGTGTTTGGATAGATTTCCCTTTCTCAAAGTATAGCCACCTGTTTCTTCTTTTATTTTTTTTAAGAAAAATCTTTTTAAAAACCTA
Organism: Mustela nigripes; assembly: GCF_022355385.1. NCBI lineage: Eukaryota > Metazoa > Chordata > Mammalia > Carnivora > Mustelidae > Mustela > Mustela nigripes. The sequence continues at coordinate 212,184,999 of NC_081558.1, forward strand.
TTAAGAAACATCAAAATGTTTCTTGGGCATTAGGCAGCTGTTACAATGTTTTGATAGATTTAGGATAAGTGAAGTCAGAAACATATGGATTTCATTTTTCTTAAATTAAATGTGTGGATTTTTAAATAAAAGGTGAATTCCCCACAAAAATATAGTTCAGCTTCTTTTAAGGGGGGAGAGGGTGTTTAATTATTAAACCAACAAATGTTTACATGCAAATGAAAATAAATATGTATAAAGCAAGAATATCCTCATCGTTGCTCTAAACAGACAATACAGGGCAAGGCAGCTGCCTGAGGCTGTCCTTTGGGAGCGAAGCTGGTTAATTAGCTCGTTACCTAACATGTGAAGTAACATCTGAGAAAGCATCAAGAAAGAATACATCTTCCAGGTTTAGTGGCACAAACCAGGCGCAGAATCAAATCAAAGCTGCTGGGACGTGAAAGGAGCCGTGACCAATAACATCCCAGACAGAATATGCGGATGAGCCTGAGCAGACTGGCCACCTGGAGTCTGGATCTGGGATGCCCAAAGGGCAAGTGTTCCCTGTGTCTCTGGCATTAGCTGGGGAGCATAGCAACTGGGACACCCACAGGAGGTGTGGGTCCACCCTGGGGGCCTGCTCCATCTCCAACCGGCAGTTCTAGAAATGTGCATGCAGGGTTTGTAGAGCTCTCTCCTATGTGGTCACACCTCCAAAGTTAACATCAGCTCTCTCAATGAACAGGCATTATTTCTATAAAAGGAAGAAGAACCTAGAACCAGAAGCCTGCTGTCCAGGAGCGGGGCTGTTGTCTGCCTTGCTCTCAGAGAGGGGGTGGTGCAGAGCACCATCTTTCCTGCGAGTTCCAGAGGCCAAGCTCTCTCGTGCTGTTTCCTCCTCTACTTCCAGCCTGTGCTTGCATCGCCCACTGACCAGAAGAGCCCGGACTGCAGGGTGGAGGGTAGAGCCTCTCCAGGACCCCTGCTTCTGCCCTGAGCTTCCTTGGGTTTAGCAGCTGGTGCTTCCATGCTTCTGAAGTTGCTGTGGGTTATATGGCAGCTTGCAGTTGATTGTTTGGGTCTTCCCTTATCACCGGCCTCACACTTCAATGCTTATGAGAGGTTAAGGCTGAGTAATTTTCTCTTTGGAATAGACTCAAAGGTAGAAGGACGACCTTGGCCATTTCCACAGGAGCCCCTCAGGACATGCAGGCAACGTTTGTCTCATCTTGTGGGATACTCTCAGCCTTAACTTATATTTTTCTATTATTGATTAATTCAGATCTCTAATGGTATTGCTGAGTGGATCTCCAGTCAAAAGATAAGGGTGAAGACCATAAGTTTGACTGTGTGCTCAGCTTGGAAATAATAAAGAACCCATGGCAATGATTGATAATATCAGCTAATATTTACTGGGTCCTGGACTGGCTAGATAATTTGAGGAGCCCAGTGCAGAATGAAAATGCAGGATCCCTTGTTCAACATTGTTAAGAATTTCAACACGATGACAGCAGAGTGTTAAACCAAGTGTGGGGCCCTTCGGAGCCTGGACCTGTGTGCAAATGTGTGGGATGACAGCCCTCAACTGGGCCCAGACTGTGTGACACTCTGGTCACACGCACGATCTCATTTCATTTCTACCAAAAACTCTTTGAGATAGGAATTCTTATTTTTATTTTACAGATGACTAAGTTGAGACTTTCAGAGGTTAAGTGGCTTGGACCAAAGTCACCCCACAAGTGCCAACATTCAAATCAAGGCAGTGACCACAGAGTCACAGCTTTCAGAGACAAACCTATGTATTTACATGAGAACTGAACACGGGTCACAGTAGCACATGTGTGGAGGTTGGTGAACAAGCAAGCACACACTCTGAAATGTACATGGGCAGGTTCATGTGTACACAGCCTGGATAACCCACAGGAAACAGGGAAGTTGGACAAGTCCAAGCTCAAAACAATGTTTTGGATGATTTAATCCATGAAATCATGTATTTTGGAAAAACTGGGCAAGAGACCAAAGATACCAGATCAGGGGCGGCCTCGGTTCAACTACTCAAGAAACCACTGCATGAAAAAAAAAAAGAAAGAAAGAAAGAAAGAAAGAAAGAAAGAAAGAAAGAAAGAAAGAAAGAAACCAGTGCATGCAAGGGCTGGAGGCTTGGCCCGTCCACCTGTAACACCAATAGTTTCACTGTTTAATTGATCTTGTATGGTTCAAGTCCGAGCAAACTGAACATTTTTATTCTTGCAAGTCATGTTCCGAAGCGCTCAGCCCCTAAATTGATATTGAATAGTTTTATGGAAACTGTTCTGCACCTGTGTGCCATGCAGACACTATTTGCATGTGCTACACCTTTATGGCAGGGAACTCACAGTGGCAGGATTGAGTAAGAAGGGGAATTGAGTAAGAAGGGGAATGAACCTTTTCAGAGGTTGAAAACAAGCAACCTCTGGTTCAGTTATGATGACTAAACCATGAGACACTTCTCACTCACCCCACCCCCAGGTCTATCCCAATGACTGTGAAAGTCTTAAGCAGGTCCACTGGCATTATCTGCAATTTCTGCCAGTCAATAATCAATAGGACAACCGATCACATAAGAATATCCTTATGATTTTTATCTAATAATGTCAAAATGGGTCTCTGAAGAATGTGCTTAGGAAAAACATCACTGATCTGTGAGATGCCTCTTCCCCCAAACGTGAAAACTTGAGGAACAAGTATGAAATTCACACAAACAACTTGCTTTGTAAATGAAAAGGGCTAGGATATTTTGTTAATATACTAAACCTAATGTGGAGTGAATGGCAGTTAATTCTGCTTAGGCTTACAGGCCCCTGAGATTAAACCTACAGGTAAGTTTGCTCTTCCTTACAGAAGGTAGAACAGAAGCGCTGTGGGACCCTCCTGTGTTTCTACCCATCCCGGCTCACTTACCAGAGGTGTGCTCTGAGGCTGTTTCCCCCCTGCCCTACTTCTCCAGAGCCTTATTTCCTGGGACTGTGGATTTGGACACTGTTGTTTTAGTTTGAACTTAATAGAATACCAGGTTTCAGAACAAAAGTGGGTGTATATTGTCTGTCTCTTTCTCTGGAGCACACCAGAAATTCATACACTTAATTTGTTTGACATTTTGCAAGACAAAACACCAGTCAGAGAAGAGAAAATTAAAGAGCAAGAAAAGGGATTACAAGATTTTCTTAAAGAAGGCGTAAGTTAAAAAAAAAAAAAAATGACAAGTCTGAATCTATCCTCGATAGGAGTACATGGCTAAATGGTTTCTTTTAGGGACTGAGTTCTTTTTGTGATTTTCTGCCTGTTGTCAATCTGCATTGTGAGAATTTATGCATTCAGCTTTGAATAACTGAGGCTAGAGGAAGAAAACACAACAAAATGCTAGTTTCAACTTAAGTAAACTTGGAGGATAATTGAATTATTTCTGGGCATGGAGTTATAATATCACACCCCATTGTGACTATTGCTGTGTTGATAGGGATTTTTTAAAAAGAATTACCTTCTTCAGAGAGGAACAGAGCTAGTGTTTCACACACACACACACACACACGCGCGCGCGCGCGCGCCTGTTCTCATATTCTATCTCTTTCCTTACACTGTGACTTGAAATTCCAAGCAGATAGCTTTGTGAGATTGCAGTGATTTATTTAGCAGCATTTTAAATCAGCAAGTGATGAAACAAGCTCAGTGCACAGCTCTCTAGACATCCCTGAATGGGTTGGGCTGCCTGCCAGCAGGCTTGCTGGTCAACCAACCTCCTCTTACCAAGCACAGCTCAGGCAGGAGGCCAGAACTGGCTAGGAAAGTGGAAAGTGCAGCATCGGGCCCTCCCCAGGGGCTGTGCCCAGCATCAGAAACCAGAGAACATGTTTATCCCAATCATGTCTGTTTGTTTGCATTTTTACTTAGCTGAGATCCTATCAGGGCATTTAGCGTGTTTTGTAAACTCTACCTGCCACTGAACCACAGAAGGATAAATAAAGGTCAGGCAGGGCTGGGGGTATTGGAGGAGGGAAGAAAAGGAAGGCAGAAATGGCAAGTGGGAGGAGGTTAAGGGCATACTGAGGACCAGCTCTGACTTCACGGTAGTTGGGGCTGGGGAGCTGTCATCCCTCTCACATGCCCAATCTGAAAATGGTGGTACTCCACAACGCTCCTGATATGTTCACTTGTTGCTTATACCACCTAGTTTTATAACTGATTGTGTATATGCTTGAATGTAGTACTAGACTGTGAACCCTTGGAGGACATGCACAGTATAGTAATCATCTTTCTCGCCCACAGGAGGCTCTTCAGTGAGGTCTGTAGAAAAAATGATTGAGAAAGGCAGAAGGAATCCAACCTTCGGCAACAAGGTAATTCAATAAATGCTGGTTGCCTCCTGCTAGGCACCCAGTATTGACAATCGGCACTGAGTGATGGGAGGCAAGCCAGAACAAAACACAGTCCCTTCCCTCAGGGTTCATAATCTAGATAGGGCCATGGCAGATATATGAACAGCTCTAAAGAAAATTTACACAAGTTAGAGTGCTAACCACAGTTTACTCTGAGGACAGGGGAGCATGAAGTATCTCCAGAACAAAGCTGGGTTTCATTGTTGGGCTGAAGTGTCACTTATATTCCTAATGGCTTCCCCAGGATGCTCTGTTTAATGCTAAGCTCTTAATTATGAGGCTTCCCTGTATTGGAACAAGGTAGCCTAGTGGGAGGTGGTGAGGGGATCAGCTATGACAAACACTGGCTGTTCCTAACTCCACACGTGGTCACTTAAGCATAGGACAGGTTTAAGCTCACTGTGTCATGGTTCACCTGACGTTATTTCCAGGTACAAGAAAGGCCTGTTATCCTAAGGCACATCACCTTCTCCCTTTGCTACAGTGTGGGCTCTGTGTTTTGGCATTACAAGCAAAGTAAAATTACAGAGCTTGACACAGATGTCCAGCCGATAGAAAAAAAAATCAATGTCTGCCTTGCACAAAGATGTGTGTTTGTGTGTGTATGCACATGTATGCAAGCTGGGTTGGGAGCAAAGACAAGCAGTAGTTCTAGGTTGGATGAGCCCATGTTCAGAAAAAAAAAAAAAAAAGAACTCTTGCAAGCTTGGATAGTCTGGTCTTTGGAGAGCCCAAGCAGCAGCAGGAGAATGATGTTTTGACCCATTTATACAGGCTTCTTGAGATCCTAACATTTATATCTCATTTCCTATCATAAAAATACAAAATGCAGGTATTGTCCAGGAAAAAAGAGTCATATGAGCTTTTGTGAAGCACCTGTACACCAACTCCCACTTCTAGAGAGACTCAGTGAAAGTGCCTCTTTGTTTGGGGGAAACCCAGACTCTCATGTACAGGCAGAGCTTGGACCACTCCAGGGCTATGAGCCAAGTCATTATCTTCTGCCCACTCAAGGGAGGTGGGGAGGGTAGGGAGGATGCTCCACTGGACTTGAAGTCACCCACCCAAAATTAGGTGTGTTTGGGACTTCGTGGAATGTAGTCCTGTCAACTGGGGGTATGCAATCATGAGGAGGAAGAAGGAAGCAGACAGTTAAGCAAGACTAACCAGCCTATCCTAGATTCCACATTATACCAGTCCTTCAGAGGCTAATAGATTGCTCACAGCAACAAACTTCCTTGGGAAAATACATTTAGAAAATTCTGGGTCCCACAAAATAGGTGTTTTCACCTGGGCCTCTCCACTTGTAGTGTTTCCCAAGCTGGTTTGACCCTGAAGTGTTTCGGTGGGAAATGTATTGCTAACTCATGGACTTCTGTGCTTGGAGGAAAGCAAGAATCTGCCTCTAAGTTTTTAGAAGGCAAACTCCAAAAGATTTCCGGGAATGTATGGATAAGAACTCATGGGCAGAGATGGCTCAGGAGAAAAAGAGTGTTCTGACAAACAACCTTTGCATGACACCAAGGACCATTTAAAGCCTAGACCACTGGTGAAAATTTGAGTTTACTTAGAGTCTGTGGGTAAGACAGGTCGTCTTCCTGCTGTAGTTCTTCTCTCAAGCATGCTTTAAATATTTATTAAGTGCTTTCCCTGTAGCCGATACTGACCCTAGCACTCAAGGTGCATTGGAAATAAGCACAGTTTTGTGTTTGTCTGTATTTGGATGCAAGCCTGTGTCTGCATGTGTGCTCAAGGAGCTCCTGGTTCAGTTGGGAGGATAGAGAAGAAAACAGGGAACTACTAAAGTAGGTGTCATTTCTGGGTAGGGAAATATGCATGCATCGTGGACACACTGGAGCACATCCAAGAGAAGGCAGCTGAGAGCTGAAAGGTCTGGGATCCCGATGTAGAGAAAGGTTGTAGAAAGTAAGTCTATTTAGTCTGTGTCTTAGCTCCACCTGTCATCACAAAATACCACAGACTGGAGGGCTTAAACAACAGATATTTATGCTTCCCAATTCTGGAGGTGGTTAGTGCAAGATCAAGGTGCTGGCAGGGTTCTGTTTCTGGTGAGACCTCTGTGCCCAGCCGGTGGACAGCCAACTTCTGGCTGTGCTCTCATAGGGCTTTCACTCAGCGCGTGTGCACAGACAGTGAGAACTCTTTTCCTTTTGTTTTAAGCCCACTAATCCCATCAGGAAGCCCTACTGTCCTGACCTCATCCAGCCCTAATCACCAAAGACCCACCTCCAAACACCGTCACATCGGGGTTAGGGCTTTGTCAGGAATTTTGGAGGGACACCTCACTCCCTGCATAGTGAATGAGAAGACAGCTGGGTCCCGAGACTCGCTTCGGGTGCGGAGTGACAGCGCAGCGCTAAGACAAACAAGGAGGTCTCAGGAACGTGCTTTGGGGAATCTCACACGTAAAGCTCCTTAAAAATGACAGGGCTTCCTTGTGGGGTAGGAAGCCTCCTGTCCTTGGAAACACCCAAACAGAGGCTGGAGGTTCTTCCTTGTGATTTCTGCAGGTGGGTTTCCTATACGGACATAATTCACTTAGAGGCTCCCAGACCTTCCTTTCCTAAAATTTCATCTAGGTTCACTCCACAGGCTTTTTCTTCCTTTTCTATTCTCCACGGTGTATCCAGAATGGTTCTTTACCCTGTTTCCATAGCGGAGGGGGCCGTGGGTGGACAGAGCGTGCTGAATAGGCAATATGTGTGCTGGGGAAATGGGGCTGTCCTGTCAGAGTCTAGTTTGATAAAACCTGTCCGCCATGGGTGCCGGAAGCTACATACCAGAAGCTACGGCGCATGCGTACCAGAAGCTACGGCCCAAGCGTACCAGAAGCTACGGCGCATGCGTACCAGAAGCTACGGCCCAAGCGTACCAGAAGCTACGGCTCATGCGTACCAGAAGCTACGGCGCACGTACTAGAAGTTATAGCGCATGTGTACGCGGTGTCTCAAAGTCCCTGCTTTCGGCTCTGTGTTTTATTGCACACTTCGGTTTTCTGTTCACTGTGTAGCTGCCTGTGCCACTCACACTCAGTGAATCTTCATCCCCCTCTCTCCTGGTCTCCTGGAAACAGGTCCCCAGGCTTCTCGGTTGCAAAGTCACTCATTAATGGAAGTGTGGAGACGGTGTGGCCCTGCTCTTCCTCACTCTGGCACCCCATAGTTTGCAGAAAACAGCAAGAGGCCATCTTATGAGGATAGACAAGCTGCTACTGATGGAGGAATCTGTCGTGGGGCTGTCACCAGGGCACCTCCAGTCCATACTCCATGGCCAACACCCATTGGACTGTAGAAGTCCAACTCTAATAAAAACAACCTCTGCCTCGAGGGCACTTTTGTTTGCAAACTGCTTTCATATTAGACTGTTTTACAGGCTCCAAAGAAAAATCAGTGTTATTAGTTCATGATCATAGGTCCTGATGCCAAGTCCTCCTGGGGTCTGTGGGACCTGCGCATGTGCATATGCGTGTTGTGTGTATGTGCATGATCATGTGTGGATGTACACACATGTGTGAATGTGTGTGCATATGTGTGAACACTCATGGGTGAGTGTGCCTGTGTTTGTATGTGTGTGTGTCTGCATGTGCCTGTGACTGTGTGTGTTCACATGATTTTACACTGTGACGCCCCTCACTCTAGATAGTAGAATAAGAGACTGGGATCCTAGTTTCCAGCTCTGTTTCCAAATAGGTGCGTGAGATTCTAGAAGTCTCTTCTCCTCCCCCGACCTTTGGCAATTCTTTGAAAATGTAGGCTTGCCCTGGAATTCAGGAGTTGGCGAGCTTTTTCTTAAATAGAGCACTTAATAGTACTTTATTCATTGCAAACCACATGTTGTCTCTCTTGAATATTTTTCCCCCTCAACCTTTAAAAAAATGTAAAATCATTCTTAGCTCAAGCGTTATAAAAATAGGTGGCACTGTCGTCCTGGCATAGCTCCAGACCCCACAGCTCTGGCAGGACCAGGTCTTGGAGTGGTGAACCAGCTGCCACCAACATGGATAGGGAGCTTGTCACCTGATGGTCCCACCTGACCAAGCAGCCAACAGAGGGGTGGTGGGGCCAGAGCTCCGATTCTAGGGCTGGGAAGCCAGCACTGTCTTTACTTCTTTTCCAAAAGGAGGAGTCTGGACCCTCCTTCTATGGCTTCCCAGTGGTGTGGTCTCAGGCACTTCTCTGGCTGCTTAAGCAATTGTGTTCAAAGCTGTTCAGAATCCTTTTAGATTTGAAATTGTATGATGTATCCTTAGCGATGCTTGATAGTGGAGAGTTTGGAGGTCCATGTAGGTAAACATTCAGTCCCTCCAGTCACTCTGACTTGGCAGCCTACGTGAGCCCCGCAGCTGCTTGGGCCGTGACCTCAGAGGCCTGGCCCTGGAGGAAGCTGCCTGTTTGCCGGAAGTCATGCTGCAACCAACAGGGGTGAAGATGCTCCTTGGTTCACCTGTTCTTTGACTTTGTGCCTCATGGGCTGTCTGTGGAAGGAAGACTTTTCAGAGAGCTGTCATCTTTTTAAAATGCCTAAAGCCACATTGCCGCTTTGCTGGAGTGGAAACCTTTCGACTCCGGTAACTGTTCGTCCAGGTTGTTGATCCCCAGGGGGTCTGGACAGAGCCAGATATGCTAGGTGCATCATCAGGACTCTGTCAATGCAGGTCCATACCTCGACATCCCTCACTTAGGAAAGCACTAAAAGTCAGTGATGTAAATGCCTCCCGTGGCTTTGGGGAAAATCCGGCAGTCACTCATTACTGAGTGAACATTCATGCCTGGGCGTGGTCCAGATGGAAGAGCAGCGGAGGAGGAGCCTTGACCAGCTCTCACCACCTTCCCTTTGAGCTTCCCAGGGCGCCTTTACCTACCTGCATCCTCTCTGTTTCTACTTCAACTCTCTGCCCTTGCCTACTGCCTTTTCCTCTGGTACACTGTCTGTCCTGTTGCCAGCTTCACCTTCTGAAGGTGGTGACTTGCCCACTGATATCATAAATTACCTTTACTCAGAAAGCGTTTGCGATTACTCAAAGCCTAAAGCAAAACCCAATCTCCACTAAACCTCAGACTTCCACACTCTTCTCTCTACTGTCCCTTCAACATATTGTCATAAGCAGACATTGGGGCTCATCTTCAGGGGCCTGGGTTCAGTTGGTTTGGGCTAGGCTGGCCCTGGGCTGAGAACCACAGCCTGCTCAACCCCTACCAGTCTACTCACCAGCCCTTGAACTTCTAAATGACAGCATGTGTCACCTTTAGTCAGGATAAAACAGTGAAGATCATCACTTGTCAATAACCAGAACCCTGCCACACACTGTCCTGCCTCCCAGCCTTCTGCTACACAGTCCTCCATCTGTCTCTACTCCGTTATTTTTCGGCTGGTCGAGAGTTTCTCACTGTTAGAGAAACCTTCCAGTTCTTGGTACCTGTGGACCTCACTCACTCTGCCATGCTTGTGGAGCACAGCAGATGACACCATGTGTTAGATCCTGTCTATGCTGTGTTCCCATACTCTCCCCAGCCTGACTGCTGGGAGAGCTTGGCACAGGGATGGGTGAGAATTCATGCTGAGTTGAAAACTGGTCCCTAGAAAAGGCTCCTTTAACACACAGCAGGGCTCGCTGGTCCTCCATTCAGGGTGGGATTTGAGGGACAACAGAAAGAGGCAGGAAATTTTCAAAATAGCTATTGTTTGCTAGCTGGCTGAACCCTAGAAGATATGGGCTGAGGTGCTTATGTCTCATGGTTGGCAGAATTCCAAGGTGCTCTCCAAGATCCCTATCGCGGTGTATACACACCTTCTCCCAGGAACCTACTCTGATGCTAAACTATATGCTTTTGTAAAGGAAATCTGCAGATATAATTGGGGTTGAAAATCAGTTGACTTTAAGAGAGATTGGAGATGAAGGCCACCGGGCTCTTCCTTGCAGAAGAGATTTGAAGCAAGCGAAGGATGCAAGTAAGAGGTAGATACATGGTAAGGGACCGTGGGCAGCTTTAGGAGTGGAACTCTGTCCTGGGCTTGAAGTTAATGAAAGAATGGGAACTCCAGCCCTACCACTGCCCAGAACTAAATTCTGCCAAAAGCCACATGTGTCTGTGAGAGGATACAGGAAGGAATGCAGCCCCACCAGCACCTTGGCCGCAGCCTATTGAAACCTGAGTAGAGACCCAGCTATGTTGCGGCTAGCTTCTGACCCACAGACACCATGGGGTCATAAATAGGTGGTTGTGTACTCAGCGTGGTTTGTGGTGACGTGTCACAGAGCAGCTATAGGAAAAGGTGACTACTGCATTCTCCCTTCTCTCCAAACTACCCTTTCTTGAGATTGTCTTCCGTTCGATTTATAAATACTCTGCTCCCATCAAGCTCGTGAACCACACTGAAGAGCCCTGGCAGTGCTCTCCCTCCCAGTAGATGACATGACACAAGGGACCATGGCTTGTGATGGGCAAGACATTCTCCCAGAGCACAGTGGGGCAGAAGAAAAGCAGATCCTAAGTACATTCTAAAGACTTTGCAACCTGTTGCCAAAATTTCTAACCTGCAGGCTATAGCCCTCCAAAAAAATTGAAAAAAAAAAAAAAAGGTTATATATATGAAAAGTCCCTTTGTCTTTTATTATCAAGCTCCAAGGTAACAAAACTCCATATCAGAGCCTGGGTCATGCTTCTAATGGTGAACTAGGGTATGTGGCTGTCACCATCTTACTGTGAAGCCTGTTGTTTCCAGCTCTGCATGGTGACATCCAGGACATGGCATCATCTCTAGTGCCCTCCACTGCTAACCAGTGGCTTTTCCCTGACAGCAAGAGCAGAAGGTCAGCAACAACGTGGGCTTAGTGCTGGGTCACCTGGGTCTTTGCAAGCTTCTTAAAGAATTTCATGTAATTAGAGCTACCCTGTCCCAATTTCAAATCAAAAGGTAGCATGATTAATATCCTCTAAAAATAGTCAGCAAAAGGCACTTTTAATAAGGCATCGTGCATGTAAGCTCCTTTTAAATATAACCTATGATTAAGTCTGTGAATGTGCCCACTGGAGGAAGCCAGGGCTGAGAGCCCTCCCAGCAGAGGAAGTGCTGCCTGCTGCTTTGCCGTGCTCACTGCCACATGTTAGCTTCCTTCAAAGTCTAGCTATCACTCCAGCTTCACAGCCATTTCTAGAACCTCTGGCTTATGCTTCTTGAGAGTGAAATCGTGACTTTTGGGTGTCCTATCCCAAGCCCCTAACACTGTGTTGGCACACAGAAAACGCTTGGGCTATGTTGTTTTAATTAGTCAAAATTCACTCTTTTTTTTTTTTTCCCCCTGCCTGGTTCAACCTTGGCATAGCCCCCAACTCACCCGCAGATGGTTTCTTCCACCTCCACCTTCCCCAGTACCCTCACGTTCTGTGGCTTGTTTAGGCTCAGTCATGGGCCCCTCATGATCAAGGTCTTCACCAGGACCCTTGGTGAAGTTCTGTTTGTGGAGAGCTCCAGGATGAAATAACACTTGTGCCAACTCTGTAGGATTAAGGTGGCATTATACTGTTTTATAATCATAGCTAACCCCAGAGTTAGCACAAGGTTCTCTCTTTACTAAGATACCCTCCCTGCCTCAGTTATTAACCAAAGGTCAGCACAAAACCAAGCCCCATTCGAATCTGGATATAATTTTCAGTTGTTGCTGTCACCATTCACTCACAAACCTTTAAGTGTTTACTCTGTGCTAGTTACTGTTCCAGGTCCTGGGAACCCAGCAATGAACAAGGCAAAGTCCTTATCCTCATGGATGGTTTACACTTTGGTGGCAGATAAAAACAAGAAGTGATAGCTGCATATTATAAATACAATGTAAGTTTCAGGAAATGGTATGTGTATTGTTATTAAAGGAAGGAGAAAGAGAAGATGGGCGGTGATGGGGAGATGGTTATTCTAGGGCGAGACCACCCTTTTGATGAGATAACATTTGAGAAGAAATAGAATGCACATTTCCTGGGGGGAAGAAGTGATGTGGGCAGAGGGAACAGTAAGTGCAAATGTCCTGAGGTTAGCAGTAGTCCTGAGGTTACCAGTTAGTAGCAAGCACTTCACCACAATAAATGCCTTGTTTTGGACACAGCTTCTCTTTTCTTTCCCCCTGGAAATATGAAGGGAAAGTCAGGCAAACTGGGATAAAGCAAAGGAAGGCAGGGTTGGAAGATGCTGGAAGTCTCCCACTTATTTGGCTTTAAATGGCAAACCCACCTGGGCAGTCAGCATTCAGGAACTGTGTGAGGTTGAGGCAGCTGGCTGGGCCAGCCAGACGGAGTGTCATCTTGTGGTTACTGTGGCTGGATATCAGGGGACTGTGTAGCAAATCTGGGGAAGGGATGGGGAGGTGGTCATCCATGGAAACTGAGGCCGTTCCAGACGGGGCAGACGGGGTTGGCTCTCCAAACTCAGCTGGGTTAGAGGGGGAAAGGACAGTGAAGGTATTACAGGCAGTCTTTTGGGGTGCTAGTGATCCTTTGTGATTCCCCTGGCCTCCACCCTCCGCTCTGCCTGACGTTTTCATGGCATTCCCGCTCTTTCCTCCTTGTTCTTTGCCTTGCCACCACTTAAACCACAGGTGGAAGCTCCTTGGCCCTGGGAAGGGTGGCACAAAAGAGCACTGTAAGAACAAATGGCAACATTCTTGGCTTTGACATCCAAACAGTCTGGGGAGCCAGGGCTGGGGAATGAGAGCCAGACAGATTTTTCTTTTTTTCTAAGTTCTCCAAAGTTTGGCTTCAGACACCAGGCATAAATCCTGGGGGTCTCAGAGGAGCATAAACCTTATAAACTTCAGATTTGGAAAGCAGATATGATGATGGAGCAGTTATTTTCTCACCAGAAAAAGATAATAGCTCCTATCTGGGGTGGGAGAAAAGTGGAGAGGCTCAATACGGAGAGAAGAAAAGCCAGTTCCTTGACATTGGAAACCTGGAGTGGGGGGAAGGCAAGCCTGGGGATTGCAGGGTAGAGCAGTTTTGCACCTGGTTTGCTGAGGTTAGGCCCTGGGAAGGGGCAAATCTGCCAGAAAGCCCAACACCTTGGGAGCTGGAAGGTCAGAAGGGCTGTGGGTTGGCAGAGACCCTGAGGTTAGGACGAGGAGCCAGTCCTGCTGGGGACCAGCTGGCAGGTACAGCAGGGACAGAGATCATCACTGTGTTGGCCTCCCCCAAACCCACCTGCATCTATAAGCAAGAAGGGAGGAGCTTTCTGTGGGGTGGCCCCAAGGACACATGCAAATCATACATGACTGGGTCTACCTTAAACTGGCAACAGTTTCTCTGCTACGTCCCAGAATTGGGGGCTTGTATGAGGTTCAGGTCTAGGGAAGTGATGTCTCACCTCTGAACACTCTCAGTTTTGTGATTCAGTGATTGAGATTCCTATCTGTGGTTCCTAACATCCATTTCACAGTGAGAAATAAGGCTCAGTGTGCGGTGAGCTCACTAGAGCAGCACTGGGGTCTTTGAGGAAGGCTTCCCCAGGAGGAGGTGGGCTTTTGCAGAAGGGGTCATGGGCAGGGAGGCACAGGCTTGTGTCTCGTGTTTTTCCTCAGGGCAGCTGACCCTGACAAAAGGTTCCTGGATAGTGTGTCTGCTTCCTAGGGAGCTGCTATAACAAGCTACCATAGCCCGGGTGCCTTAAAACAACAGAAATGGGTCTCTGACAGTCTGGGGGGCTTCCAAAACCCCAAATCAAGGTGTGGGTAGAACCACCTGAAGGTTGCAAGGAAACGTCTATTCTGTGCCTTTCCCTTGGTTTCTGGTGTTGCCAGCTGTCCTTGGAATTCCTTGGATTGCAGATACATCACATCCCTCAGAGGTCCTCTTACCTCCCTGTCAGCAGTCCTTTTCCTCTTCTTATAAGGAGACCAGTCTTATTGGATCAGGATCCACCCTAATGGCCTGATTTTGACTTGATTACATCTACAAAAGCACTATTCCTTTTTTTCTTTCTTAAGATTATTAGAGAGAGAGAGAGAGCGCATAAGCAGGCAGAGGGGCAGAGGGAGAGAGAGAAGAAGGGTCCTCACTGAATGGAGAGCCCGATGCCAGGCTTGATCCCAGGACCCCAGGATCATGACCTGAGCTGAAGGCAACCAAGCCAACCAAGCCACCCAGGTTCCCCCCAAAGCTCTATATCTAAATAAGGCTACTTTCATAGGTATGGGGTTAGGATTTCAGCATATCTTTGGGAGGACCTAATTCCACTCATATCAGTGAACTAGTCTGTAGCAATTCATTTGTCTTGCTTGCTTCCTGGCTCTGGATACCAGGTTCAGAGAAATCAGATCGCAGAACTTACATCTCTCTCAAATATATTTTACAACACATTCACCTTTCTAAGGTAAAGAGCTTGGGCCCTATAAATCTGTTCATAATATGAAAGGACCATTTCTTCCTGAGAGTATTTAACTGACATCCTACAATCCTTCTGCCTGCAAGCCCTGTTCAGGCTCCAGAAGAAACAGCTCCAGGAACTCTGTCCCGGTAAGATGTGCCCATCTGTGAGGCACGTAGACTCCTGGTGGGAATCAGATCTCCTATGTATGAAATGGACTCTGAGAATTCGGATTCCTGGGGTTGAAGGAAACCAGGCAAATGTAAATCACATACTGAGGAATATACCTTGGCAGTTCTGGGTGTCAAAAGATCTTTCCTTGCACGTCCCACAGACACGTGAAGCATACCATTTGGGTACAGTTCAGGAGAATGCAGACTATAATTCTACTCACCTTGCCCCCATCCAAGCAAGCAGCAGGAAAGCAACAAACAAAACGACCCTATATGAAGCTGTAACCTACTGTGTTTTTCCCAAAAATCTGTACAAAGTCAAATATAGCAAGATGGCATTTGGGGGTAACTTTGTAGGAATGTTTCCAGTAAAATAATGTGTACTTCAAGTCACAGTACTTCAAGCTAATAAATTCTAGAAATGTCTCCCTGAAGTTGAACACAAGGAATTCCAAGGGTATAACCTGATCTTCTAAGTCTAAGTAAATAATGTTTGATGACCCCAGAAAGGTGAGTTATAGAGGGAACGAGCAGAGCAGAAGCATAGGGCAGGAACTTTTTCTGGTTTTTGTTTTCATAGAATAGTTTCATGGGGTGGACCTCTCAGCAGAATGCTGGGGTGATTAAAAAGCAAACACTAGTTTTACAAAAGCAAGTCAGGGAACCTAGTCTCTTCATCTCTCTCTCTCTCTCTCTCCTTCTCTTTCTCTGCCATCTCCACTTGATACAGTATGCCATTTTAACTGTAGCAAAAATACCTTTTATACACTGGTCAAATTTGGCCTACACCTGTCAAGTTTTCATACGAGCTAGAAAACCAAGAATTATTAAGCATTGCTTAGAAATGTGTACCTAAATGCTACAAAAAAAAAAAAAACACGTATTTTAATTTTATGTAAAGGGACACTGATAGATTGATTGCTTGTAGGCTGTCTGGATAAAAGAAAATGTTTCTAGGGTTTCTTATACCCAATTAGATCTAAAAATCCCTTTAGATCTAAAATTAGATCTAAATGTCCCTTGGGGACCTAGGTTGCAAGTGTTTTAGCTCCCAGCTTATAAAACCCCATGCCAGACCACTCCCATATGAAATTTAAAGGTTTGAATATCCAAATGAAAAAGTTGGTAATTAAAGGTAAGTGCCTTACCTCTATATTTAACCTTTTTTTCCTGGTTGTTATTGTTGGTGATGGTATTGGTGGTGATGATGGTGATGATGATAATGGCGGTGATGATGATGGTGGTGATGATGATGGTGGTGGTGATGGTGGTTATGTTGGAGGTAGTGATGGTGGTGGTGGTGGTGGTGATGATAATGGTGGTGATGGTAGTAGTGGTTATGATGGAGGTGGTAAAGGTGGTGGTCGTGGTGATGATGGTGGTGGTGGTGATAGTGATGGTAGTGATGGTGGTTGTGATGGTCATGGTGGTGGTGGTGGTAATGGTGGTTTTGATGGTGGT